>NC_086448.1:154130049-154477212 GCF_028390025.1 Pseudophryne corroboree | reverse complement strand
TAAGAAAACGGAAGCTCTGTTTATCCTGTATGCTGCCAACAAGATTGGAACGCCTGCTTCCAAGCAGACTATTGCACGCTGGATCTGTAATACGATTTAGCATGCTCATTCTACGGCTGGATTGCCGTTACCAAAATCAGTAAAGGCCCATTCTACCAGAAAAGTGGGCTCATCCTGGGCGGCTGCCCGCTGAGTCTCAGCATTACAACTTTGCTGAGCAGCTACTTGGTCGGGTTCAAACACTTTTGCAAAATGTTACAAGTTTGATACCCTGGCTGATGAGGACCTCATGTTTGGTCAATCGGTGCTACAGAGTCATCCGCACTCTCCCGCCCGTTCTAGAGCTTTGGTATAAACCCCATGGTTCTTATAGTGTCCCCAGCATCCTCTAGGACGTATGAGAAAATAGGATTTTAATACCTACCGGTAAATCCTTTTCTCTCAGTCCGTAGAGAATGCTGGGCGCCCGTCCCAGTGTGGACTCTATCTGCAGTTATTAGTTATGTTTACACACGGGTTGTGTTATGTTATAGTCAGCCTGTTGCTGACGTTGTTCATGCCGTTGACTGGAGTTCTGTTGAATGCCCTGTTGTACGGCGTGTTGAGTTGTGAGCTGGTATGTATCTCACCTTAGTTTAACAATAATTCCTTTCCTCGAAATGTCCGTCTCCCTGGGCACAGTTCCTATAACTGGAGTCTGGAGGAGGGGCATAGAGGGAAGAGCCAGTTCACACTCATTCAAAGTCTTAAAGTGCCCATGTCTCCTGCGGATCCCGTCTATACCTCATGGTTCTTATGGTGTCCCCAGCATCCTCTACGGACTAAGAGAAAAGGATTTACCGGTAGGTATTAAAATCCTATTTTTTACTATCTGTACTTTCAATTTTGTCTATGTACGATTTTGATTAAGTGGCAATTTTGACTATACTTTGTACTAGATAGTACACTAGACAGTCAAGATTGACTTGCCTGCACAGTCTATCTAGCCTTACGATACCGACCCCGTGGGAGCGCGCATCGGGATCAAATTGGTATCACAAGCTGCCTAACACCTTGCGATTGCCACTAACTTTCTTTGCGATTTTGACTATATAGTCAAAATCAAAAGGAGAAATTTCACCATGTGTACACACCTTAAATGGCGGTATAAGCAGTAGTATTGAAGGAGATTTCCGTTTAAAAGTTATGGTCCGTAAGTGGTAAACAGCATCCACATAAATGAGCAATTATAGCAGACTTAGGCAACCTGTGATTCTCCAGTGGGGTCTGAGGTCTTGCAGGTTATGCTGGGACAAGTGGTTCCATAGCAGCTGGGAAGCTACAGGTTGTTTACCTGTCTTCTAAAATTCATTATTCAGACCATTCATTTCGATGATAAATGAAAATGTAATCACATGGCAAAACAGCAAACAGGATGCAATGTTCTATAGTGTCATGAGATAAAGTCTTTAGCCTAACCATGTTGATTATAAATTTGCTGTTTCAGCACGAAGCTACAAAGCTAATACAAGACGCCATCCATACATTCCGTGGTACTCCGGAAGAGATTCGAATCATTGTGGCTAATGCAGATATGTCTCTCAGTAAAGGCGATACTGAAATGGCACTGAGCATGCTGAGAGATGTGACGCCAAACCAGCCATATTACATTGAGGTAAAGAAAAAGATGGCTGACATCTATCTCAGATATCGAAAGGATAAGAAGCTATACATTGCTTGTTATAGGTAAGTTTCTAGTAGCAGTGACTCTTAACAAATGTATTAACCATTTCATTGTGGATGAGAAGCCTTTGTTCCACAATACAGACGTCTTCTGTTCACAGGAGTGTATGACTTCACTGCCATTGGATAAAAAGAAATTGCCTTATTGTATACTGCAGAACTATTACAGGGCACCTGTTACTAATGTCAAGAATTAATACTTTCAACTTCAATACTGATTACACCTGTAAATCATTTGTTCCAGAAATGCTTAAAGTTGTAGTTCTTTACCATCCTAATCTGTGTCTTTCACCTTTTGCTTCTTGACCTTCTATATAGCTAATAATGTAAGTCAGTGATATGTAGTGACGCATCCCCCGTACTACAAATATGACATTATCTCTGAATAAACCACTGTTACTGATTACACCTGTAAATCATTTGTTCCAGAAATGCTTAAAGTTGTAGTTCTTTACCATCCTAATCTGTGTCTTTCACCTTTTGCTTCTTGTCCTTCTATATAGCTAATAATGTAAGTCAGTGATATGTAGTGACGCATCCCCCGTACTACAAATATGACATTATCTCTGAATAAACCACTGTTAAAGCATAGTTAAAAGGGTGAAATTACTTAAAATATTGGTTTCAAATATAGTAGATAATAATGAACTAGCAAAACTCTGTTATGTTTAAACAGAACAGTTGAAGTAAATGTTGTGTTCCTGCATCTGGATCTTTCTATCTTCTGGCTGTGACACTGGACAGCAGTTTTTTTGTGTTATTATTTACTAATATTTACAAATACATACCTCCCAACATGACCCTCTCCAGGAGGGACAGAAAGCTCTGCTCCTGGACTTCCATCTTAATGTATGATTGCCATCACTTGTGCTGAAACACCTTTCTTATCCATTAACCTGTTCAAAACAGGTGATGGCAATCACAAATTAAGAGAAAAGTCCAGAAGCAGAGCATTGTGTCCCTCCTGGAGAGGGTCATGTTGGGAGGTATGCTAATACGTTTGAGTTGTACAGCCACCAGTAATGGCAGTACCCTCAAATAAAGTATCTCTAAAACATTTGCACATCATTACTTTTATTAATGTTGTAATGGTGGTGGTAATGTTGAAGATTTGGCAGCCAAAGATAGAAAATGTTGCTCTGACCGAGAAGTAGAGAGTAGTAAGTGCAGCTATTTCTTAAGATCGACTGGTCAGTATTCAGCTGCTCACGTAGACCCCTCGTATACTTCACCTTTCAAAGTTCTCCTTCCAATATCTGCTTCCAGGTGCAGCATTTTGCAGTCTTGTCATCCTGCATATCACTTAAACACCACTATCTGTCCTGCAATGTTTTTACAGATTGTATAGCTTAATACAGTATGTACCTGTCATCTACACACACGTTTTGTGGGCTGAAGCAATATTTAAGAGAATGTAGCCTATACATTTACTAGAAACCAGTGACATCACTAAGCACAAAGCACATTATGCCTATAATATATGTAGGTAATGGCTATACTTTAAAACTGACACTATTTATGAAAGCACTGTATAGTTACCTTTATTTATTAAGACAATATAGACCCCCAAACAGTCCCATTTTTTTATTTACTGTGCCTATTAATCACATTCATAAGTGGAATGGCCATAGGATTGGGAGCATAGCCACAAATGAAGTTGTGGTCTTAGTTGACCTAGGGTTGTGCCCTGATTTATTTATTTACTTGACTTTATAGTTGCTGTTCGGTACACATTGTCCAACAATGATCTTTCTGTAACCAGTGTGATTTCTTCTCCTCCTGACAGAGAGTTATGTGAACAGCTGCCGGGAGCTCACACAAGTCTTCTGTTGGGAGATGCCTACTTGGACATTCAAGAGGTATTTTCTGACCATTCAGCAGTTTTGAAAAAAACTGATTAGTTCTATGGGCCTAATTCTGAGTTGATCGCAGCAGCAAATTTGTTAGCAGTTGGGTCATTCCGAGTTGTTCGCTCGTTGCCGATTTTCGCTATGCTGCAATTTGTTGCTAATTGCGCATGCGCAAGGCACGCAGGGCGCATGCGCTTAGTTATTTAACTAAAACTTAGCAGTTTTGCTGTGGATCCTGCAGCGCTTTTCAGTCGCACTGCTGATAGGTGAGTGATTGACAGGAAAGGGGCGTTTCTGGGTGGTAACTGAGCGTTTTCCGGGAGTGTGCTAAAAAACGCAGGCGTGTCAGGGAAAAACGTGGGAGTGTCTGGAGAAACGTGGGAGTGGCTGGCCGAACGCAGGGCGTGTTTGTGACATCAAACCAGGAACTAAACGGACTGAGCTGATCGCAATCTGTGAGTAGGTCTGGAGCTACTCAGAAACTGCAAAGAATTATTTAGTAGCAGTTCTGCTAATCTTTCATTCGCTATTCTGCTAAGCTAAGATACACTCCCAGAGGGCGGCGGCCTAGCGTGTGCAATGCTGCTAAAAGCAGCTAGCGAGCGAACAACTCGGAATGAGAGCCCATGTGCACTGCAGGAGGAGCAGATATAACATGTGCAGAGACAGTTAGATTTGGGTGCGGTGTGTTCAAACTGAAATCTAAATTGCAGTGTAAAAATAAAGCAGCCAGTATTTACACCTGCACAGAAACAAAATAACCCACCCAAATTTAACTCTCTCTGCAAATGTTCTATCTGCCCCCCTCTACAGTGCACATGGTTTTGCCCGATTGCTAACAAACTTGCTGCTGCGATCAACTCAGAATTACCCCCTATGTGCCTACGGAATTTTGAGCACTTTAAATATGAAATATGGAAATTAGGGCTGATCTAAGATTTGGAGTGAAGTATTGTTCGCTGTTGTGAAAGGGGATGGGGCATTGAAAGGGAGGGAGAAAGAACACATAGATAACTAAGTTTCATAAATATTCGATAGCACAGAAATAAAAAGATATTTGTTGTGTTAAATAAAAAGAAATTCTGCTATCCCAAACCCAATGTGTGTTTCTGTAATAGCCAGAGAAGGCTCTGGAGGTGTATGATCAAGCGCAACGAAAGAAGCCCAGAGACGCGACACTGACAAGCAGGGTTGGGTTATCGCTTGTGAAGACTCATGAGTATAAAAAGGTACATTTATACAACACCCACTACATAGTAGTTGTACAGATGTGCATATTAAACCTCTGTGACATACTCTTTTCATACAATGCATCTTTGTAGTAATTAACTTAATTTCACCACCTATAATCACCCAGGTATGTACTGTGTGGCTGCCTATACATCCATAGGAGCAGAACAGTACAAAATGATTACTTATTACCTCCATTACACCTCAGGGAGGGTATTACTTTGATCTGCCCACATGTTAAGAGACAGGAAATTGAAAAGTTTTAAGCCTCCCACTCTCCGATCTGTCCCAATGTACAGTATTCCTGACCATTCTTTCATGTGGGCATTGATAGATATTGTTCTGTATACAGGGTATGAAATAAATGTAGAGCAGTGGCATATCTATAACCTGCACCTACCCATTAGATGTAATTAACTTATCTAGAGGTACTAGGCAGGGAAACCCTAGATACCTGTCTCCTTTTGCTCTGGCGATAGAGCAGGGCCGTAACTAGGTGTGTGCGGATGGGGCACCGCACATAGCGCTTAAGGGTAGGGGGCACAGTTGGTGGCACTTGACAATTATATGTTTTAATTACTTTCACTTGCAGTTTCCCACCTTTTTGAAGCCCACCATTTGCTGACCGCCCCTGTCTCCAACCCTGACCCCTTCTGTCGCTAATACCTATACAACATTCATGAACTCAACTTTAGATTAATTTGCTATTCAGTCACACTGTCATTTATTACATTTTATTGCAGCTGGCTATAAATGTGTGAGTATTATATACATATCTCCTATATATTTGCCTTGTCTGTGCCTGGCCCTCTAACGCTGCGTGGAGTCACAGGCCTGGGGGGAGTTTCAGCACACCACTAACGGGAGCAGCACTGCAGCCACAGAATCCGGATACCATCTCCACAGACAACCCACCAGTGGCCGGACGCAGCACAGTGCCTGGTAACCATGCACCCCTCCCTAGGTTTACCCCCAAAAACAGCCACCTACACCCCAATGACACCCGCACCCCCCCTTCCCCAGTCCCCAGAGGCAGCCAGCAGCCCCAGAGACGACGTCCGCACAACGGACGAACACACACACACACAAGACACCCTCACCCCACACCAGCTATTCCCTCCCTCCCCACAACTCCAGCACCACCTCCTGCATGCAGCCGCGGCACACACAGGCTGGCCGGGACCCGCCGTCCGCACCACGGACGAGCCGAACACCACCGATCCCCCCCTCCCCCACAACCCCAGCACACCACCTCTTGCATGCAGCCGCTCCACAACACGTTGGCCGGGGCCCGCCGTCCGCTCCACGGCACGCTGCCTGGGACCCGCCGTCCGCTCCACGACAAGCTGCCCGGGACCCGCCATCCACTCCAGGACAAGCTGGCCGGGACCCGACGTCAGCTGAACAGACGAGCCGCACAGCACACTTCCTCCCCTCCCCACAACCCCAGCACTATCCTTCAGCATGCAGCCGCGGGACCCGCCGTCGAGCCGCACACCACCTAAACCCCCCTCCCCACAACCCCAGCACCACCTCCTGCATGCAATGCCCCCACAGTGCCAACTATACACTGCCCCCACAGTGCCAGCTATACAATTGCCCCCACAGTGCCAGCTGTACAATTGCCCCCACAGCTATACAATTGCCCCCACAGTGCCAGCTATACAATTTCCCCCACAGTGGCAGATAGACATTGCCCCCACAGGCCCAGATATACAATACCCACACTGTGCCAGATATACATTGGCCCCCTGTGCCATATATACATTGGCCCCCTGTGCCAGCTATACAATGCCGACACTGTGCCAGCTATACAATGCCGACACTGTGCCAGATATACAATGCCGACACTGTGCCAAATATACATTGCCCCCCCCCCCCCCCCCCACCAGGGCCAGGTATACAATGCCCCACTGTGCCAAATATACACTGCCCCCATAGTGTGTGTGTGTGTGTGTGTGTGTGTGTGTGTGTGTATGTGTTTATCTCCTATATATATATATATATATATATCTCCTATATATTTGCCTTGTGACTCTGTGCCTGCAGTTCTAACGCTGGGTGGACTCACAGCTCCTGCCCTGTCCCAGCATACCACTCGCAGAACGGGAGCAGCAGCCACACAATCCACCCCACCATCCCCAGCCACAAGCCACCAGGGGACGGACCCACCACAGTGCCAGGTAACCATGGCCACCTACACCACAATGCCACCCGCAGCACACACCCCCAAACCCCCCTCCACCAGCTCCCACATGCAGCCACTGACGGCCCAGACCCGACGCATAACGGACCAGCACACACACCCGCTAACCCACAGCACCGATCCCACCCGCCGCACAAGCCCACCAATTCCCAGACTCTCACACCCATCCGCAGCACGGACACGGTGGCCGGGCCGCACCACAGCCGACCAGACAGCCGCAGGCCGCACCACCCCTCCCGCCCTCCGCACACCCCCAGCGCCAGCTCCCGCACTGCAGCCGCGCATGGGACCCACTGTCCCGCCAGTTACGGCGCAGCATCACCCACGCCTGACTGCTGCCTTCCCGTCCGTCTACTGCGCCACCCGTCCCTCCTAATGTGTATGACGGCTTCATAGGCCTCCCTGCGCCGCGTACAGACACCTGGTACTGTGGACGCTGCCCCAACCTCACAGGTGAGAGAGTACATAGGCAGCACTGCGTCTCTGCGTCCCCTCTCTGCCGCCCAGCCTCTTTGCGTCCCCTCCCTGCCTCTCTGCGTCCCCTCCCTGCTGACCCAAATCTCTGTGTCCCCTCCCTGCTGACCCGCGTCTCTCTATCCCCTCCCTGCCGCCCGCCTCTCTGCGTCCCCTCCCTGCCACCCCGCCTCTCTGCATCCCCGCCCTGCCGCCCCACCTCTCTGCATCCCCTCCCTGCCGCACCGCATCTCTGCGTCCCCTCCATGCCGCCCCGCGTCTCTGCGTCCCCTCCCTGCCACCCCGCCTCTCTGCATCCCCTCCCTGCCGACCCGCGTCTCTTTATCCGCTCCCTTCCGCCCCGCCTCTCTGCGTCCCTCTCCCTGCCACCCCGCGTCTCTGCGTCCCTCTCCCTGCCGCCCCGCCTCTCTGCGTCCCCTCCCTGCCGCTCCACCTCTCTGCGTCTCCTCCCTGCCGCACCGCATCTCTGCGTCCCCTCCCTGCCGCCCCACGTCTCTGCCTCCCCTCCCTGCCGGCCCGCCTCTCTGCATCCCCTCCCTACCGCCCCGCATCTTTGCGCCCGCTCCCTGCCGCCCCGCGTCTCTGTGTCCCCTCCCTGCCACCCCGTCTCTCTGCATCCCCTCCCTACCGCCCGCATCCCACGTCTCTGCATCCCCTCCCTGCCGCCCCGCCTCTCTGCATCCCCTCCCTGCCACTCGCATCTCTGCATCCCCCTCCCTGCGTCTCTGCGCCCCCCTCCCTGCCGCCCCGCGTCTCTGCGTCCCCCTCCCTGTTACCCCGCGTCTCTGCATCCCCTCCCTAGCGCCCCGCGTGTCTGCGCACCCCCCCTGCCGCCCGCCTCTCTGCGTCCCCTCCCTGCCGCCCCACCTCTCTGCGTCCCCTCCCTGCCGCCCCACGTCTCTGCGTCCCCTCCCTGCCACCCAGCCTCTCTGCATCCCCTCCCTACCGCCCGCATCTCTGCCTCCCGCCTCTCTGCATCCCCTCCCTGCGCCCCGCTTCTCTGCGTCCCCTCCCTGCCGCCCTGCATCTCTGCGTCCCCTCCCTGCTGCTCTGCGTCCCCTCCCTGCCGCTCTGCGTCTCTGCGTCCCCTCCTTGCGTCTCTGCGTCCCCTCCTTGCGTCTCTGCGTCCCCTCCTAGTGTCTCTGCGTCCCCTCCCTGCGTCTCTGCGTCCCCGCCCTGCCGCCCCGCGTCTCTGGGTCCCCGCCCTGTGTCTCTGCGTCCCCTCCTTGCGTCTCTGCGTCCCCTCCTTGCGTCTCTGCGTCCCCGCCCTGCGTCTCTGCGTCCCCGCCCTGCGTCTTTGGGTCCCCGCCCTGTTTCTCTGCGTCCCCTCCCTGCCGCCCCGCGTCTCTGCGTCCCCTCCCTGCCGCCCCGCGTCTCTGCATCCCCTCCCTGCTGCCCCGCGTCTCTGCGTCCCCTCCATGCCGCCCCATGTCTGTGCATCACCTTGCAGACGCAGACACACAGTAACGGCAACACGCCGCACGCAGCACGGCCGCACAGACCGCTGCCGCCCGCCCCACAACCTTTCTCATACACCCGGCCCACACTGTACCGCCACACGCCATCAGCACAACGCCGCAACCCCCTCCACTTTCACATCCCCGTCACCCGCACCTGTCTGTGTGCAGGCGCCCAGCCTCACGCCACTCCTGCCCCCAGCTCCACATAAAGTCGCTCCCCTACCCGCAGCTCTCCAGGCGCCATGCTGCCTGGGGGAGTGCTCAGTATCAGGGCCGGCGCCAGCATTAGGCAGCTGCCTATGGGTCCCTGCCACGCTCCCGCTTCACTAACTTTTTACTGGACTGGGATCGGAGGAGGCTCCGGCGGGGGACCAGAGCATGCTGCAGCTGTGTGGGGGAGGGATGGCCTCGGGGGATGCCGGTCCACTGTCCACCTGACGGAGGCGCCGGGGAGCGGAAGAGGCTGCTGTGTGAGGAGGTGACTCTCTCAGGGCCTTCTGTGGATAACGACACCGAGGAGCGGAGGAGGAGTTGTCGGCGGTGTACAGCATTCTGCAGCTGTGTAAGGAAGTGGCCATGGGAATGCCGGGGCCCAGCCCAGCCCAGCCACAAGTGGTGAGTGCAGACAGGAGTGCAGTCGCTGTGTCTGTATATGTCCATGCTGTACAGACCAGTATCATGCTGTGTGTATAGGACCCCATCCCCCACCCACTGCTACCCCCACAACTGCGCCTCCACCACCCGCAGCACTTCCAGACCCCCGTCCCCATCTGCCAAACCACCCCACCTGCCTCTCTTCCACCCGCACCACCCATTCTTCTCCCACCCCACACGGCACCTCCCAAACCCTACCCCACCAGCAGCACCCCCCCTCCCCCACCCGTGGCATCCACGCACCCCCACGACTGCGCCTCCACCACCAACGGCACTTCCAGACCCCCTCCCCATCCGCCACACCACCGCGCCTGCCGCTCTTCCACCCGTGCTTCTCCCTCCCCCCCCCCCCCCGACACTGCACTTCCCAACCCCCTACCCCACCTGCAGCACCCCCCCCCCTCCCCCACCCGTGTCATCCACGCACCCCCACACCTGCTCCTCCACCACCCGCAGCACTTCCAGACCCCCTCCCCCATCTGCCAAACCACCGCAACTGCCCCTCTTCCACCTGCACCACCCATGCTTCTCCCCCCCCCCACACGGCACCTCCCAACACCCTAACCCACGTGCAGCACCCCACCTCCCCTACACGCACCCCCACACCTGCCCCTCCACCACCCGCAGCACCTCCGGACCCCTCCACCATCCACCGCACCCCAGCAATCAACCCCTTCTCCACCCTCAGCACCTTCGGAACCCTTACTCCATCCCCAGCAGCCCTGCACCTGCCCCTCCCCCACCACGCCCTCTCTCCTCCACTATTCACACCGCCTCCAAATCCACTCTCCCATTCGCAGCCTCCCCCCCTCCCCAGCACCTCCCAACCCCCTCACCCATCTGCGCCACCCCCATCAACCCCCTTCCACCCATAGCATCTACAGACACCCTCCCCCACACAGCAGCAAACCCCACACCCCTCACTTCCCCACCCATGCCACCCACCCCTCCCCCACCCTCGGAACACCCACAACTGCCCCTCCCCTACCGCCCTCGGACCCCGTCCCCCACCCCACCGCACCTGCCCCTCTCCCACCTGCACCACCCATGCTTCTCCCCCCCCCCCCCCACATGGCACCTCCCAACCCCACCTGCAGCATCCACGCACCCCCGCACCTGCCCCTCCACCACCCGTAGCCCCCTCACCCATCCGCACACCCCCTCCCTGCATCAAACCCCCTCCACCCGTACCATCTACAGACACCCTCCCCCACACCGCAGCAACCCCTGCACCTGTCCCTTCCCCACCAGCGACCCCCCGCCCTTCCCCCACCCATAGCACCTCCGGACCCCACTCCCCCGCCCAACCCCACCCGCAGCACCTCCCAACTCCCTTCCCCATTCTCCCCTCCACCTGCAGCATCTACAGACACTCTCCCCCATCCACGGTCCCCCACACACCCGCTACATTCTCTACATCGGGCCTTGCAGCCGCTGTTCACGCCATAGCAAGAGGCAACGCCCCCATCACCATCCGCTGCCCTTACATTGCGCAATAGTTTACCTCTAACAACAGTAGGAATGCAGGTAATACTCCATATAATCATATATTCAACCACACAAAGACGTGCAGGGGTGAAGGGGGCGTAGCCCCCTACGACTGTGTGAAGAGCGCCCGTAGGGCGCGATGAAGCACCTAGTGTATATATATATATATATATATATATATATATATATATATATATATATATACACTGCTCAAAAAAATAAAGGGAACACTAACATAACACATCCTAGATCTGAATGAATGAAATATTCTTATTAAATACTTTGTTCTTTACATAGTTGAATGTGCTGACAACAGAATCACACAAAAATTATCAATGGAAATCAAATGTATTAACCCATGGAGGTTTGGATTTGGAGTCACCCTCAAAATTAAAGTGGAAAAATACACTACAGGCTGATCCAACTTTGATGTAATGTCCTTAAAAAAAAGTCAAAATGAGGCTCAGTAGTGTGTGGCCTCCACGTGCCTTTATGACCTCCCTACAATGCCTGGACATGCTCCTGATGAGGTGGCGGATGGTCTCCTGAGGGATCTCCTCCCAGACCTGGACTAAAGCATCCGCCAACTCCTGGACAGTCTGTGGTGCAACGTGGCGTTGGTGGATGGAGCGAGTCATGATGTCCCAGATGTGCTCAATTGGATTCATGTCTGGGGAACGGGCGGGCCAGTCCATAGCATCAATGCCTTCATCTCTCAGGAACTGCTGACACACTCCAGCCACATGAGGTCTAGCATTGTCTTGCATTAGGAGGAACCCAGGGCCAACCGCACCAGCATATGGTCTCACAAGGGGTCTGAGGATCTCATCTCGGTACCTAATGGCAGCCAGGCTACCTCTGGCGAGCAAATGGAGGGCTGTGCGGCCCCCCAAAGAAATGCCACCCCACACCATTACTGACCCACAGCCAAACCGGTCATGCTGTAGGATGTTGCAGGCCGCAGAACATTATCCTTGGCGTCTCCATACTCTGTCACATCTGTCACATGTGCTCAGTGAGAACCTGCTTTCATCTGTGAAGAGCACAGGGCGCCAGTGGTGAATTTGCCAATCTTGGTGTTCTCTGGCAAATGCCAAACGTCCTGCACGGCGTTGGGCTGTAACGTCCTCCACGTCTCCTGATGTACTGGCCTGTCTCCTGGTAGCGCCTCCATGCCCTGGACACTACGCTGACAGACACAGCAAACCGTCTTGCCACAGCTAGCATTGATGTGCCATCCTGGATGAGCTGCACTACCTGAGCCACTTGTGTGGGTTGTAGGGAGGTCATACAGGCACGTGGAGGCCACACACACTACTGAGCCTCATTTTGACTTGTTTTAAGGACATTACATCAAAGTTGGATCAGCCTGTAGTGTGTTTTTCCACTTTAATTTTGAGGGTGACTCCAAATCCAGACCTCCATGGGTTAATAAATTTGATTTCCATTGATAATTTTTGTGTGATTTTGTTGTCAGCACATTCAGCTATGTAAAGAACAAAGTATTTAATACGAATATTTCATTCATTCAGATATAAGATGTGTTATTTTAGTGTTCCCTTTATTTTTTTGAGCAGTGTATATATATAAAACGAGGGAAGGGGCATCATAGCATGAGTTTTCTCTGGTATCAATCTTGTCATGCCCCTTCCCCACGAGGGGGGTAGGGGGGCGCCAACTGTCTCTCTGGCACAGGGCACCATAAAGTCTAGTTACGGCTCTGCGATAGAGCCATTGACATGTATTCTTAGGGCACATCCTGATATCGTAGACCTCAAGCTGGGGATCTAACAGACACTGTGGTTTTGTATGCAGACAATGGGGGTAATTGAGAGTTGATCGCAGCAGCAAATTTGTTAGACGTTGTGCAAAACCATGTGCAGTGCAGGTGGGACAGATGTAACATTTGCAGAGAGCGTTAGATTTGGGTGGGTTATATTGTTTCTGTGCAGGGTAAATACTGGTTGCTTTATTTTTACACTGCAGTTTAGATTTCAGTTTGAACACACCCCACCCAAATCTAACTCTCTCTGCACATGTTATATCTGCCCCCTCCTGCAGTGCACATGGGTGGTCATTCCGAGTTGTTCGCTAGCTGCATTCGTTCGCTGTGCAGCGATGGGGCAAAAAAAAGGCACTTCTGCGCATGCGTATGCGACGCAATGCACATGCGCGACGTACTATTACAACGAATGATGTAGTTTTACACAGGGTCTAGCGATGCTTTTCAGTCGCACAGGAAGCCGCAGAGTGATTGCCAGAAGAGGGCGTTTCTGGGTGTCAACTGACCGTTTTCAGGGAGTGTTCAGAAAAACGCAGGCGTGGCTGGGCGAACGCAGGGCGTGTTTGTGACGTCAAATCAGGAACTGAATGGTCTGAAGTGATCGCAAGCGCTGAGTAGGTTTGAAGCTACTCTGAAACTGCACAAAATTATTTTGTAGCCGCTATGCGATCCCTTCGTTCGCACTTCTGCAAAGCTAAAATACACTCCCAGTGGGCGGCGGCATAGCGTTTGCACGGCTGCTAAATACTGCTAGCGAGCGATCAACTCGGAATGACCACCATGGTTTTGCCCAACTGATAACAAATTTGCTGCTGCTTTCAACTCTGAATTAGACCCTTTATGCTGCTTTTCCTAAGGGAATACATGGTTGCCATGGCAGTGGTCCTTCCATTGATTGAGGCATTTGGGAAATTCTCTGGCCTTACTATTACTGGGACAAAGCCCCCATTCTTCCTTTACAAGGTTACTACCCCGTTGATATCCCTACCCCTTTGTTGGGTCAATTCATTTAGATATTTAGGTGTATGGGTGTCTAACATGCTACAGGAAAATACTACCTTTAACCTATTGCCACTGTTTTCCTATTTGAAGGATAAGACCAATTCTTCGTGTAACCTTCCCCTTACAGTTACAGGGAGGATCAGTTCAATCAAAATGGTAGTACAGCCCAAGTTCCTTTACATTTTCCAACAAGCCCCCATTTATCTCCCTGCCTCGTTATTTTGGAATCTTAATAGTCTGATCTCATCTGGATGAACTGGCAGCCATTTATAGTTGAATGTATTAACCATATTCAGGGCTACTGATGGCCTGGAACTCCCCCACGTTTGGTCTTCCTTCTATGCAGTGCATCTGACACATCTGTAGTTGTGGCTACAGGACAATTCTATAGACTCTCTCCCTGCCGTCTTAGTTCTCAGGTGATGCCGGGACACACACCCCTGCAGGCCTCCTTACTTATACAGGCATTAAAAATCTGGACTGTAGCTCACACCTTATTACAGTTCTAAGATGTTGACCCAGATACTTCCTTGTGGAACTCTTGCCAGTTATAGGAATTATCCTATCTCCATTCCAGAATGGTATGAGGTTGCAGAGGTATTAGCACTGTAGGTCAGTTATAACCTCGCATCTAGGTATTTTTTTAGATTTTTGCAACTCCAGCATGTACTAACTACTCAGATCAACAGTCGACCGCCTTCTGTAGCGCATTCCCCTTTAAAAGCATTTATCCAAATTTTAGGCTCCTGGAGATTGTTCACCTGTTTATACACTATGGAGACAAAAGTGATTGGACACTGACAGCAAATAGGTCAATGAGATTTTATTGACATTATTACTTTGTAGGTCCACCACGTGCAGTGATTACTGCATACACCTTTCTTGGCAAACTGTCAACAAGTTCCTGGACAACAGCAGGCAGTATGTTCTCCCATTCTGCCTTACGCACAGTGACTAACTGTGACACTGAAGAAGGTGGAGTCGGTTTAGAATGTACCTGTCACTTCAATTCTCAGTTTGGTTAAGATTGGGACTCTGAGCTGGCCAGTCCATCCAGGTTACCAAATTTTCTGTATACCAGTCCATCATCGCCCTGGAAACATGACATCGTGCAGCCTACGATGATCCTTCTCAAACTTGGGGCAGATGTATTAACCTGGAGAAGGGATAAAGAAGTGATAAAGCAGTGATAAGCACAAGGAGATAATGTACCAGCCAATCATTAGGTATTTGAAAAATGACAGGAGCTGACTGGCGGGCGCCTTATCACCTTGCACTTATCACTTCTTTATCCCTTCTCCAGGCTTAATACATCTGCCCCTTGGTTAACTCCTACCGGCTAGACATTTCATTAACAAATAAAGTAATCAGTGCCCCCCTACCCTGTTTATACCTTCACGAACACGTGTCTGCTACAGGAGCACACCTTTCGCTTGTGCGTGCGTGGAGGGATTTGGGTGTCCAATCACTATTGTCTAAATAGTGAATTTCTTTACTTTGTCATACCATCATGCCTCTAATTTATCTCTAATTTCTCATACGTCCTAGAGGATGCTGGGCGCGCTTCAAGAACCATAGGGTATAGACGTGATCCGCAGGAGACATGGGCACTTAAAGACTTTGAATGGGTGTGAACTGGCTCCTCCCTCTATGCCCCTCCTCCAGACTCCAGTTTAGATTCTGTGCCCAGTGAGACTGGTCACACACAGGGGAGCTCTACTGAGTTTCTCTGAAAAGACTTTATGTTAGGTTTATTATCTTCAGGGAGCACTGCTGGAAACAGTCTCCCTGCATTGTGGGACTTAGGGGAGAGAAGCAGACCTACTTCTGTGAGTTTCAAGGCTCTGCTTCTTTGGCTACTGGACACCATTAGCTCCAGAGGGTCTGATCGCTAGGTACGCCTAGATGCTCGTTCCCAGAGCCTGCCGTCACCCCCCTTGCAGTGCCAGAAGTCAGAAGACGGGTGAGTAGAAGAAGATCAGAAGACTTCAGTGACGGCTTTGAGGTACCGCACAGCGGCCGCGCTGCGCGCCATGCTCCCCCACACACAGGCACTGTAGGGAGCAGGGCGCGGGAAGGGAGGGGGGGCGCCCTGGGCAGCATATAAATACTCAACAGAGTCTGGCAAAAGAATATATAAGTGCCTAGGCACTATATTTAACCCCCGCCAGTATAAATATATGTAAGAAATGGCGTGGCTGAAGCGCGCCATTAAGGGGGCGGTGCTTACCCCTCACAGCTCATTTCAGCGCCATTTTCTCCTCACACTGCTGTACAGATCAGAGTGAAAAACGAGGGGGGGGGGGGCACAGTTGTTTGGTGCAATGTAAGTTAAAAATAAAAAGCACACAATATAATGAGCGCTGTGGAAATGAGCTGGTAAACTCCTTCTGTGTTTCCCTGACAGAATATACTGGGGTCTATCCCTTATAGCCAGTGTAATGTCGGTGGGTGTTTGGTACACGTGTGTCGGCATATCTGAGGCTGAGTGCTCTGCCACAAACGGCTGTGGGAATGACTGTCGGCACCGCCGACTCCTAATGGTACTTGGTACATGTAAATAAGTGTCAACATGTCACATATGTATGTACTTCCCAAGAGAAAACTATATGGGAGACACAGATGTGTGGGGGTGACCCTGTCGGCACCAACAATATCTGACTGGGTAAAAATTGTCATGATAATGTGATGCATATCAGAAAAGGCTATACCTATATGTGTATGTATGTATAGTAAGGTTGCATAGGTCTGTGGCACGAACACAGACGTAGTAATATTTATGGAGGGTGTCATATTCATAGAATAGATTTCCCTCAGACCCCTTGGGATCGCAAAAATGTTATTTCTGCTGCGGGGTACACTGGGCTCCACAAGGATAGACATAGGGGTGTAGAGTAGGATCTTGATCCGAAGCACCAACAGGCTCAAAAGCTTTGACCTTCTTCCCAAGATGCATAGCGCCGCCTCCTATATCACCCCGCCTCCGTGCACAGGAGCTCAGTTTGTAGTTGGTGCTTGCAGTGCAAGCATGTGACAGGAAGAGCTGCTCACAGCAGCTCTAGAAAAAGCTTTTTCTGAGGAAAAAAGAAGACTACAAGGGCTGTAGCAGAGGCACAGATTGTGTTAGATGTCAGTAGACATTGCCTGCTGCAGCTCCATCTCTCCCCCAGCGGCGCTGTACACTCCCGTGCCCTGGTTGCCGGGTACCTACAGCAGGAGGCTCCGGTTTTCTTCCAAGTTAGTCACACACGGCTGCGGCTCTCCGGGATCGCGTGGCCGCACTTCGGGAGGAGGTAAGTGAGTGGGACCCGCACTTTATCGCGATCCGGCACGGCCGGTGGGGGGCGGGCCGCGCGCTGGCGGTGGACACTGTGGCAGTACAGGCGATCCCACTAGATCACCAGGGCATGGGGGGTGATCTTCAGTATGCCGACTGACGGGATCCCAGCGCACAGTATACCGGCGCCGGAATCCCGTCAGCCGGCATACCGACACTTATTCTCCCTCGTGGGGGTCCACGACCCCCCTGGAGGGAGAATAAAATAGCGTGGCGAGCGCAGTGAGCCCGCAAGGGGCTCATTTGCGCTCGCCACACTGTCGGTAAGCCCGACTGCCGGCATACCATACTGAACCCGGGCATGGGTGCAGGTCAGGTTTTCTCTCTAAACCTTTTTTACAAGTAGCCCGCAGTACCCGGTGGTTTTGCCAGCAGAGGGGATAAGGCTTAGACCTGGAGCCCCTCGTCCAGCCCCAGGGCGCCATTTCCCGCAAATGTTCCTGCCCTGGAGCTGCATATCTGTCTCCACCTCACTCCCTGGCAGTGTCTGCGGTGCCATTATCCCTCAGCTCACTGTTCCTGGGAATGCTTGGGCAAATCCTCCTATGTAAAGCCGCCTGGTTGTCAGCGCTGTGCCTTTACATGACACTAAAGTATTCTACCTGCCTTTTTTTAGTCAGTGTTAGTAAGAAAGAGTGCACTTAGTCAGGGTTTCCTAGTACAATTACCCTGTGATATACATCCAGTTCTTACTGTGTACTGTTATATCTATTGTTATATAGCTGTGTAAGCTAGTCCAGTGCAGTATTATTGTTAGTAATAACCTCTGCATTGTACAGACTGTGACTATTTGTGTGTGCATTTGATAGCTGACTGGTGTCCATTTCGTGTCTTTCACTCAACCTGCTATCCCTATACTCTATAACCTGAGGGGGCTTGGTGCGTCAGGTTTTATCTAATATAGGATTTTCACAAAGATATACTGTATTACGTATTTATCTCTGTGATTTAGTCACCATATCTCTCCTTTATCTCTGCTGGTGCTGACGCAGGGGTTTGGGCTAGAGGTATTGTGCTGCTGACAATTGTACTGTGTTACCTGATACTGCAAGTTATATCATGTCTGCTTCTGAGGGTAACGGTTCTGGGGCGGAACACACTGCCGGTGTTGCTGAAGCCGCAGATACCTATGAGGAGAATATAGCAGCTTTGGGCTCTGGTTCTGGGGGCTCCTTGCCCCCCAGTGGGGCGGTGGCAACGGGGGCAAATAATGACCCGCCGTGGGCCACTTTTTCCACGCTTCTTCATACGCTAGTTCATAAACTAACACCCCCTACGGGATCCCCAATGCCAGTGCAACCGTTTGTGGTCCCTGCAGCTAACCCGCTGTGGGCGGATGATTTATCTGCTCAAATAAAGAAGTTGAACCAGTCCCTGACTACTAAAAAGTCTGACCGGCGCTCGCCTACGTCCAAGTGGTCCTCTAAGCGAGCGCTTGTCTCCTCACAATCCACTGCTGTCACGGACACCTCGTCGGATGAAGACGGCACTTACACTGACCCCACAGGTTCTGACTCCGATACGGCTGATGGGGAGGGTGGTTCACATGTGGATGTTCCTGATCTTTTGGAGGCTATTAAGTTGATTTTACAGTTTACGGATGATCCCGAGCCATCCGTTCCTCCTAAGAAACCAGATAGGTTCAAGCGTCAGAAGGTGATTAAACAAGTTTTACCTCACTCTGACCACCTAATTGATATACGTCAGGAACTCTGGGAAAACCCGGGTACGAAGTTTGTGCCTCAAAAGAAGATGCTGGCTCGCTATCCCCTCGCGCCGGAGCTGTCTAAGAATTGGGAAACGCCTCCTCCAGTGGACTCACATGTGGCTAGGATGGTGGTTTCCTCAGCTCTATCGGTCACCACCGTCACGTCTCTAAAAGAGCCTACGGATAAACATGTGGAGGGTTGTTCTGAAAGCGATTTACACCCTCACGGGTGCTGCACAAAAGCCCACTATTGTAGCTACTTGGGCTGCAGAGGCCATTGAAGCATGGGCCTTGGAGTTAGATGCTAAAATCTACTCTGACCATGCTAGACAATGCTTGTCCTATATTGTCACAGCTTCTCGTTGTAATAAAGAGGTGGCTTCTGATGCCGGTATCCTGGAAGCCAAGGCCTCTACTACGTCAGTCCTGGCTCGCTGGATATTGTGGCTGAGATCCTGGTCTGTGGATCTGGACTCTAGAAAAACCCTGGAGGTACTCCCTTTTAAGGGAGATATTCTGTTTGGGGAGGATTTAAATAAGATTGTGGCTGACTTGGCTACTGCCAAAACTGCCTGTCTGCCAAGTACTGCTCCTTCTGTGTCGAAGGCTAAAGGTACTTCCTATCGCCCCTTTCGTCCTTCAGGTAAATCAAAAGGTCAGGCGTACAACAAGCAGGCCCGCACTTCCAAACCTGGTGAGCCTAAGCCCAAAAGAGCATGGGCGGCCCGTCAGGCAGCTTCCAAGACAGATAAGCATGCCGCATGACGGGGAGGGCCTCCCTCTGGGGGATCCCAGGGTGGGGGGCCGGCTTCTAGGGTATACCCAGGAATGGTTGAAGACCACTTCAGATGCCTGGGTACGGGAAGTCGTCACTCGAGGTTACGCTATAGCCTTCAAAAACCGACCCCCTCATCGATTTTGCCAGACAGATGTCCTGTTGGACAAGACAAAGGCAAACACTCTACATTCGCTGGTACAGACCCTCCTGGATACAGGAGTCGTAGTACAGGTGCCTCTTGCGCAGAGGGGCTGGGGGTACTATTCTCCGCTGTTTCTAGTCCCAAAACCGAATGGGTCCTCCCGGCCCATTCTCAACCTCAAGGCATTGAACAGGTTTGTGAAGGTTTCCAAGTTCCGGATGGAAACCCTTCGCTCTATAGTTCTGGCCTTGGAACCTGGGGACTTCATGGTCTCCCTGGATATACAGGATGCTTACCTGCATATTCCTATAGCAGTGTCTCATCAGCAATACCTGAGATTTGCGATTGGAAACTGCCATTTCCAGTTTCGGGCGTTACCTTTTGGTTTAACAACGACTCCGCGAGTCTTTACAAAAGTCATGGCGGTGATGACGGTGGTACTCCGCCGTCAAGGGGTCAGGATACTGCCGTATTTGGACGACTTGTTAATTCTGGCAAATTCCCCAGAACTTCTCCTGCGTCATCTAGATGTGACGGTCCGGTTTCTGCAAGCTCACGGGTGGCTCATCAACTGGAAGAAGTCATCCCTGATCCCAGCTCAGAGCATGGTGCATCTGGGAGCAGTATTGGACACTCACAACCAGCGGTTGTTCCTGTCTCAGGAGAAAGTCCTGAAACTTCAGGACAGGATTCGTTGCTTTCTATCTCGTCCGCAAGTGTCGATACATTCGGCGATGCAGGTGCTGGGCCTCATGGTGTCAGCATTCAACATGGTGGAGTACGCTCAATTTTGCTCTCGCCCCCTCCAGAGGCTGATTCTAGCCAAATGGGACGGCCTGCCTCACCGGATCAGGTCTCAAATGATCTCATTGACTCCGGAGGTCCGTCTGTCGCTGCTCTGGTGGCTCCGGGACCAGCAACTGTGCAGGGGCCGTCCGTTCTGGATACCCGACTGGGTCCTGTTGACGACAGATGCCAGTCTAAGAGGTTGGGGCGCGGTGCTGGAGCAACACTCCCTTCAGGGGCGGTGGACCAAGGAGGAGTCCCTCCTCTCAATCAATATTCTGGAGTTGCGGGCGGTCTTCAATGCCTTGAACCTAGTCCAGCATTTAATTCAGAACCGTCCTGTTCAAGTACAGTCGGACAACGCCACCACAGTGGCTTACATAAATCATCAAGACGGCACTCGAAGCCGCCTAGCAGTGAAGGAAGTCTCACGGATTCTACAGTGGGCAGAACGCCATCTACCGGGCATATCGGCAATATTCATTCCGGGAGTCCTGAATTGGGAAGCAGACTTTCTCAGTCGTCAGGACGTGCATGCCGGCGAGTGGGACCTCCATCCAGTAGTGTTTCAACTCCTAGTGGAAAGGTGGGGCCTTCCAGACGTAGATCTGATGGCGTCTCGAAACAATCACAAGGTTCCGGTCTTCGGTGCAAGGACAAGGGATCCTCAAGCAGCATTCGTGGATGCGCTGGCAGTACCGTGGAGGTTTCGGCTGCCGTACGTGTTCCCTCCGGTGTCACTCCTGCCCAGGGTAATTCGGAAGTTCAAGCAAGAAAAAGTAATTCTGCTTCTCATAGCTCCAGCGTGGCCCAGACAGCACTGGTTCTCAGACCTGCAAGGCCTATCGTCAGAGCGTCCAATTTTACTTCCACAACGCCCAGACCTCCTCGTTCAGGGCCCCTGTGTCTACCAGGACCTAGCCCAGCTGTCTTTGATGGCGTGGCTCTTGAAGCTTCCGTCTTAAGGGCTAAAGGGTTTTCTGAGGCGGTCATTCAAACTATGTTGCGGGCCCGGAAACCGGTTTCTGCTCGGATTTACTATAGGGTCTGGCATTCTTACTTTGTTTGGTGCGCATCTAACGATTATGACGCTTCCAAGTTTAGTATAGCCAAGTTGTTGGCTTTTCTTCAGCAGGGCCTGGACTTAGGCCTGCATCTGGCCTCCCTCAAGGTTCAAATATCTGCCTTGTCGGTGTGGTTTCAGAGACAGATTGCGATCTTACCTGATGTGCATACCTTTACTCAGGGTGTGTTGCGTATCCAACCACCCTATGTCCCGCCTGTGGCTCCTTGGGACTTGTCGGTGGTTTTGGGGGAGTTACAAGAGTCTCCGTTTGAACCTCTTGGTTCAGCTGACCTTATGTGGCTTTCCCTTAAGGTGGTGTTTCTGCTGGCTATTGCTTCAGCTAGAAGAGTGTCGGATTTGGGTGCCTTGTCCTGTAGTTCCCCATATCTGATATTTCACCGTGACCGGGCGGTTCTTAGGACTCGTCCCGGCTATCTACCTAAGGTGGTTTCTTCGTTCCACCTTAATCAGGAGATTGTAGTTCTGGCACTTGTTTCTCCTGATCTGTCTCCCAAAGAGCGGTCTTTGGATGTGTTACGGGCTCTCCATATCTATGTGAAGAGAACTGCTCCTATTAGGAAATCTGATTCTCTTTTTGTTGTGTTTGGTTTTCTCAAACGGGGCTGGCCTGCTCACAAGCAAACTCTGGCCAGATGGATTAGAATGGTGATTGCACATGCTTATGTGAAGGCTGGTCTCTCTGCTCCTGATCACATTAAGGCCCATTCTACTCGGTCTGTTGGACCTTCTTGGGCGGCCCAACGTGGTGCGACCCTTGAACATTGTGCAAGGCAGCTACATGGTCCTTTGTGAACACATTCATAAGGTTCTATGCCTTCGATACTGCCGCTTCCCAGGATGCTTCCTTTGGACGCAGGGTTCTTGTGCCCGCTACAGTGCGTCCCCTTCCATAAGGAACTGCTTTAGGACATCCCCTATGTCTATCCTTGTGGAGCCCAGTGTACCCCGCAGCAGAAAACGAGTTTTATGGTAAGAACTTACCTTTGAGAAAACTCTTTCTGCGAGGTACACTGGGCTCCACAAGGCGCCCACCCTGACGCACTTAGCTTCTTTGGGTTGGTATGGCATTAGCCGCTGACACTTCTCCTGTCGGGTGAGTGTGGTGTTTGTGGCAACTGGCAGTTGTCGTCTCTTTTACTTGCTACTGCATTGGGCTGGTTAACAAAACTGAGCTCCTGTGCACGGAGGCGGGGTGATATAGGAGGCGGCGCTATGCATCTTGGGAAGAAGGTCAAAGCTTTTGAGCCTGTTGGTGCTTCTGATCAAGATCCTACTTTACACCCCTATGTCTATCCTTGTGGAGCCCAGTGTACCTTGCAGAAAGAGTTTTAACAAAGGTAAGTTCTTACCATAAAACTCGTTTTTGCCCAGTTACTACTCCCTGAGATCGACACGAATACTGTTTCTCATGTCGACCATAATGTTTCCTGACTAAATCCACAAAATCGGCATTCAGTACATGTTTCATACACATTAAGAACGTATTAACGTTACTAGGGACCTGCTGTTCCTGACAAAGAGTTATATATATATATATATATATAGAACATGTATAATCCTGCACTCGCATCAAGGAAGATAACAACAATGGGGTGCTCCTAGTGGGGTTCTCCAATGTTAGGTAGGCCCACAATATTCAAACAAGCGTCCAGAGATTTGGAGGTGCACTCATCCAGTAAATAATTTTCAGCTTTTTTTCTTTATTCACAATAGCTTTATTGGTAGAAATTCGGTTTATTCAGTCGACGTTTCGATCCTTTAGTTTTAGGATCTTTATCAAGACAAGCTTCAAGTTATAGACAATGCTCAAAAAGCATCATATATTGATTTCTATAAAACAATAAACAACAAATACATAAAATCAAAACAATACATTACAAGGACTCAAAACAAAAAAACATAAAAGCGTATGTAAGTAGACCACCACGTCCCTCCTAATTCTTATGCACCAGGTGTGATTCAAATACAAAACACAATTGATTTCTCTAGGTGAAAACCTTCACCACACATGTGGGTCACATAATATTCATAAGAGGTGTTCAAGGCTCAAGAGATAAAGTAACTCAACACACTTACTCGACTAAATCAATATATCAGGTTCAGACAGTACCAAGGCTGCATGGCTAGTAAGACCACATTCAAAAGTAGATTGTGGAAAAATAAATCAATATATGTATCTAAAGGAACATATACACAATAGAACATCTATCAAACCACCGGTGTGTTGATACAAGCTAGAGTACTTACATGTGTGGTTATAAAACTCACACTCATGGGGACAGCTTAGACAACTCAGTAGTTCTCTGCAAAAAAATATATGTGGTATATATAATACAACATGTAATAGGCCCAAGCCTAACTTCACAGGGGTTTCAAAATGATACTACCTCATATCACTTGTGTATTATGGTACTCACCGATGGTGGTAAGGTCCTAACAGCCTAAGCAGCCACACTGATAAAACGCTAGTGGGTGGCCCTTAAATACCACTCCACAGGAAGTGAATCGTGCATCCCTCTGTGGAGGCCCCCATGTTATAAACTTGGGGTTTGAAAGAGCCTACGGTATGGGAAACACTAACACCTAATCTATGAACCTGCACACATCTATGGGTCAGGCTTACCATTCGCCAAAGTTGCTAAAAGGCAGTAAACACCGGTGACGCCGTCCGTGGAACGCATTGCGCTCCACGGCCCGGAAACCGGAAGTAACAAACGTCATGTCGGAAACCAGGTCCGGCGCCCGCGGCGCTAACCCTGCCGGCCGTGGAGCGCACTGCGCTCCACTACCCGGAAGCCGGACGTACTGCACTGCGGCGCAGGTAGCCTAAACAGGCTACAGAGATTCATTTCAAATCTAATGGTCAATGTAGATACATTAAACTCATACATGCCTCTATACCTCGTAGTGTGAGGACAGGACAAAACTCGGTCCCACAGTGTAGGATTTCAATCCTGGCAGGATGGAAAAATAAAGTCTCAAGTCTGAGTGCAGTAATAATTGTGGGGACGTCGTGGCTACCATACCTAAACAAATAAATTAAACTTGCAAGTAAACAACACATGTGCATTAAAACAAAAAAATCATAACTGGTATGACACAACCTGAAACACATCAAACCTATGTAACATGTCCCCCAAAATTCACGTTAGGTGGACATCTGGTCAGAGATATAATAATATACATAATGTATACTATGTGAAAATAGACATGGTCCAGTTGTGTTCAAGTGGTGTCATTCACATATAATGGGTGGACGTTTAAACTCCATAGTACCACAAGGCCCCCCTGCCTCATTTGATCCTAGCCTCCTCTTACGAGTAGACTCTTAATTAGAACTAATATCATCATGATCATATTTCCCAGGTAAATTTTTTCTATGTAGAGAATCTTCAAGAAAAAAGTCCCTTGGGGACCTTACTCAAGAAATCGTTCAAAGAAAAACATTCATGGCAGAATGTTCGTTAAGGCCTTTGGGAGAGACAGTGTTGAGGTGGGAGATCCAAAAACTCTCCCTTTGTCGCAGAACAAGGGTGCGGTCCCCACCGTAGGGTGATGGTGGTACCCAATCGATGAGCCTACATTTTATATTTGCCACCTGATGTCCTCTTTGTAGGTAGTGTCTAGCAACGGGTTTGTCGGTGGTGCCTGTTTGAATGGCAGTCCTAATGGACAACCAATGGTTTGCCATTCGTTCCCTAAAACACCGGGTGGTGAGCCCTACGTAACACAATCCACAGGGGCAGCTAAGTATATAGACCACAAAGTCTAACCTACAATGTAGGTGATACCTGATTTTTATATTTCTCCCTGAATGTGGGTGCGGGAAAGTAGGGCCAGTAAGTAGAGATCTACAGGTAGTACATTTTCCGCAAGAGAAACATCCCGGTTTACTACTCATGATCTGGAGAAAATTCAGTTTGGTCTCAGGTACCACTGTAGGTCTCATCAGCATCTGTCTAAGATTGGGTCCACGCTTGTAGGCCATCATTGGTGGATTCATATGTGTAAAAGGTAACCCTGGGTCAGATTTTACAATTGGCCAGTGTTTGCGTAATGTTTTACGCGTAAACTGGGCATAGTTGTCATACTTTGTAATGAAAACCATGCGGTTGTCCGTGGCCGCAGCCTTGGATACAGTTTCGCTAAATTTAAGTCTGGCCTTGTGTAGACTGCTATTAATCACCTTGGTGGAGTAACCTCTCTCGCTGAACCTTTGTTTCATTTCCTCAAGCTGTTTCTCTCTATTTACTACATCATTGTTAATGCGCATGACTCGCAAGAATTGCGAGATGGGTAAATTATTTTTTAAGGAGGGGGGATGGAAACTGCTTGTCAATAAAGTGGTATTTCTATCAGTGGCCTTTCTAAATACCGATGTGATGAAAGATCCGTCATTAATAGACACCTCAACATCCAGAAAGTGTACAGACTGGTCAGAACTCTCACATGTAAATTTAACCGGACTTTCTAACATGTTGAGGTTACTAACCATCTCGAAAAAGGCTTCCTGTGTATCTTCCCATATCAGGAAGACATCATCGATAAATCGTTTATAAAACGAAATCTTTGAACCATATATGGGCAAGATCTGTGTCTCCTCAAAGTTGGACATATACAGGTTCGCATATGCGGGCGCCAAATTGGAGCCCATAGCTGTGCCCGATACTTGCAGGAAGTAGGAATCCTTATATTTGAAATGATTCAGTTCCAAAACGAGTTTAATCAATTCCAGGACAAATTCTGAGGGTACATTGTCAACTGGATTGTTAGTGAGCACCTCCTTAATGGCTTCGAGCCCTTCATTGTGTGGTATAATCGTGTACAGAGATTGTACATCCATAGTACATAGAAGATAATTACCCTTGGGAACCTCAATCAATCCTAGTTGATGCAGAAAGTCACTAGTGTCGCGTATATAGCTGCGACATTTGCTGACATGGGGTTGAAGTATGGAATCGACCCACCTGGCTATAGGTTGTAACAATGAGCCTTCAGCTGCAATAATTGGTCGTCCAGGTGGTTTGATCAGAGTTTTGTGGATTTTTGGGAGTGTATAGATAATGGGGCATTTTGGCTCCTCTATACTCAAATAGTCAAACAGATCCTGGTCAATCCAATTACTCTCAAGTCCTCTTTTTAGACTCAAATCTATGGTCTTTTTAATCGAGGGTATCGGATTGGTCATAACCTTGCGATACACGTGGGTATCTGCCAACTGTCGACTCACTTCGGAGTCATAGTCGGTCCAATCTTGGACTACCACAGCCCCACCCTTGTCCGCGGGTCTTATTACAATAGAAGTGTCGTCTCTCAGTTTCTTGAGCGCCTTTCTTTCACCAGGAGTAAGGTTATCAAAGAGGCGTGGTGGTTTAAACCTCTGAACGTCATCCTTGACCAGTCTGAGGAAAGTCTTCATGCTAGAGTTATGGGAAATGGGATCAATTGTGTATATGTTCCTTTAGATACATATATTGATTTATTTTTCCAGAATCTACTTTTGAATGTGGTCTTACTAGCCATGCAGCCTTGGTACTGTCTGAACCTGATATATTGATTTAGTCGAGTAAGTGTGTTGAGTTACTTTATCTCTTGAGCCTTGAACACCTCTTATGAATATTATGTGACCCACATGTGTGGTGAAGGTTTTCACCTAGAGAAATCAATTGTGTTTTGTATTTGAATCACACCTGGTGCATAAGAATTAGGAGGGACGTGGTGGTCTACTTACATACGCTTTTATGTTTTTTTGTTTTGAGTCCTTGTAATGTATTGTTTTGATTTTATGTATTTGTTGTTTATTGTTTTATAGAAATCAATATATGATGCTTTTTGAGCATTGTCTATAACTTGAAGCTTGTCTTGATAAAGATCCTAAAACTAAAGGATCGAAACGTCGACTGAATAAGCCGAATTTCTACCAATAAAGCTATTGTGAATAAAGAAAAGTCGCTGAAAATTATTTACTGGATGAGTGCACCTCCAAATCTCTGGACGCTTGTTTGAATATTGTGGGCCTACCTAACATTGGAGAACCCCACTAGGAGCACCCCATTGTTGTTATCTTCCTTGATGCGAGTGCAGGATTATACATGTTCTATATTGTATGGCTAACTCTATATGTCCATACTTTCTGACACCCATCATTTGATTGTGTATTACTAAGTGACTAACATTAGTACATTTAAGTGTTTGGACAAATTATTTTTTTTTTTTAATTTTTAACGTTTGAGTCACACTGTATGTTTGTTTATGTTTATGATTTGATTAAGTTCTACAGATATCACAAACGTCCCCGAGTTATGGCCCAAGGGGGCTCGTGTATGTTTGACGAAGGGCTGTTATCTAAGGCTGAGCAAGGTATCATTTCTTTCACTGATGACGATATTGAAAAGGTTTTATTTGATAAACTTGATTTTGACACTTTGCCAGCCGAGTCATCTGCAGATATATTTTATCGGACACTAAGATTAAAACGACGTGAGGTAGATCTATTGCTACACGGACAGTTTTTGTCTGAATACCACAGACGAAAATTAATACCCCGTGGATTCAGGGTCAGTAACACACCTACCCTGGGTCGTAATAACCCCGTATTTTGCAGTAGATGGTGTTCCATCCTTAACAAATGTTCACTTGATCTTCTAATACTGGTTATCGAGGAAGTAGGTAGTGAATTGAAGAAGGTGAAATTAGAGATTGAACAACTTGAGACCATTTCCCTGCCTACCTTACGGGACGATAAGAGCAATAACTGGTTAGAAAGATTACAGTCACAAGTGGATACATATAGGAAGGAGCTTACCTCGTTCAAGAGAAAGAAACTTTCCACTGTAACAGCGGACTATCAAAACCACACCGTCTACCGGTGGTTGCTAGGCAGTAGCAACACACAGCAGGGCGAAAGAACAGGACGTTACTTCAGAAAACGTAGACATGCCCCTTTTTCAAAGGAGATGACCTCTTCCTTAACTACATCAGACGCTGATTTATCTGATACACAGCGTGGTAACACTTCCCATTTTTTAGACACAGCTTCGGGACCCAAGGGCCTTCCACCAGCCCACGGGGACTCAAGAGGCACAGAACCACCACGAGGAGGGGTGGTCGTAAAAAGAAGGGGGCGCAGGAAACAAAATTAGACCTGGTATTTAATTTATCCAAACGCAACCTAGATCAGTCCGAATTAAGTCTTCTGACAAGAGGATTGTCATTTGTCCCTACTTTTCCACATCACACATTCCAGGGTACTGTGGACCAGTACAGGTTTGGACGAAATTTGAGACTTAAGGAATATTTCTCTGACGTCCTAGTGGATGCTGGGAACTCCGTAAGGACCATGGGGGGATAGCGGCTCCGCAGGAGACTGGGATAGCGGCTCCGCAGGAGACTGGGCACAAAAGTAAAAGCTTTAGGACTACCTGGTGTGCACTGGCTCCTCCCCCTATGACCCTCCTCCAAGCCTCAGTTAGATTTTTGTGCCCGAACGAGAAGGGTGCACACTAGGTGGCTCTCCTGAGCTGCTTAGTGAAAAAGTTTAAGTATAGGTTTTTTATTTTCAGTGAGTCCTGCTGGCAACAGGTTCACTGCACCGAGGGACTAAGGGGAGAAGAAGCGAACTCACCTGCGTGCAGAGTGGATTGGGCTTCTTAGGCTACTGGACATTAGCTCCAGAGGGACGATCACAGGCCCAGCCATGGATGGGTCCCAGAGCCGCGCCGCCGGCCCCCTTACAGAGCCAGAAGACAGAAGAGGTCCGGGAAATCGGCGGCAGAAGACGTCCTGTCTTCAATAAGGTAGCGCACAGCACCGCAGCTGTGCGCCATTGCTCTCAGCACACTTCACACTCCGGTCACTGAGGGTGCAGGGCGCTGGGGGGGGGCGCCCTGAGACGCAATAAAAACACCTTAGATGGCGAAAAATACATCACATATAGCTCCTGGGCTATATGGATGCATTTAACCCCTGCCAGTTTTTCCTTAAAAAAGCGGGAGAAAGGCCGCCGAGAAGGGGGCGGAGCCTATCTCCTCAGCAAAAACAAGAGGGGGGGCACTAATTTGGCAGATTAATCAATACAGCAGCTATATAAGGGAAAAACACTTATATAAGGTATCCCTGTATATATATAGCGCTCTGGTGTGTGCTGGCAAACTCTCCCTCTGTCTCCCCAAAGGGCTAGTGGGGTCCTGTCCTCTATCAGAGCATTCCCTGTGTGTGTGCTGTGTGTCGGTACGTTGTGTCGACATGTATGAGGAGGAAAATGGTATGGAGGCGGAGCAATTGCCTGTAATAGTGATGTCACCCCCTAGGAAGTCGACACCTGACTGGATGGTCTTATGGAAGGAATTACGTGATAGCGTCAGCACTTTACAAAAGACTGTTGACGACATGAGACAGCCGGAAAATCAGTTATTACCTGTCCAGGCGTCTCAAACACCGTCAGGGGCTCTAAAGCGCCCGTTACCTCAGATGGTCGACACAGACCCAGACACGGACACTGACTCCAGTGTCGACGGTGAGGAAACAAACGTGTTTTCCAGTAGGGCCACACGTTACATGATCACGGCAATGAAGGAGGTTTTGAACATTTCTGATACTACAAGTACCACAAAAAAGGGTATTATGTGGGGTGTGAAAAAACTACCCGTAGTTTTTCCTGAATCAGATGAATTAAATGAGGTGTGTGATGAAGCGTGGGTTTCCCCCGTTAAAAAACTGCTAATTTCTAAAAAATTATTGGCATTTTACCCTTTCCCGCCAGAGGTTAGGGCGCGTTGGGAAACACCCCCTAGGGTAGATAAGGCGCTCACACGCTTATCAAAACAAGTGGCGTTACCGTCTCCTGATACGGCCGCCCTCAAGGAGCCAGCTGATAGGAAGCTGGAAAATATCCTAAAAAGTATATACACACATACTGGTGTTATACTGCGACCAGCAATCGCCTCAGCCTGGATGTGCAGTGCTGGTGTGGCTTGGTCGGATTCCCTGACTGAAAATATTGATACCCTGGACAGGGACAGTATATTATTGACTATAGAGCATTTAAAGGATGCATTTCTATATATGCGAGATGCACAGAGGGATATTTGCACTCTGGCATCAAGAGTAAGTGCGCTGTCCATTTCTGCCAGAAGAGGGTTATGGACGCGGCAGTGGTCAGGTGATGCGGATTCCAAACAGCATATGGAAGTATTGCCGTATAAAGGGGAGGAGTTATTTGGGGTCGGTCTATCGGACCTGGTGGCCACGGCAACGGCTGGGAAATCCACCTTTTTACCCCAGGTCACCTCTCAGCAGAAAAAGACACTGTCTTTTCAGGCTCAGTCCTTTCGTCCCCATAAGGGCAAGCGGGCAAAAGGCCACTCATATCTGCCCAGGGGCAGAGGAAGGGGAAAAAGACTGCAGCAGGCAGCCTCTTCCCAGGAACAGAAGCCCTCCCCCGCTTCTGCCAAGTCCTCAGCATGACGCTGGGGCCTTACAAGCGGACTCAGGTACGGTGGGGGTCGTCTCAAGACTATCAGTTTCAGACGCTGCCGTTTGGATTGTCCACGGCACCCCTGGTCTTTACCAAGGTAATGGCCGAAATGATGATTCTTCTTCGAAGAAAAGGCGTCTTAATTATCCCTTACTTGGACGATCTCCTGATAAGGGCAAGGTCCAGGGAACAGTTAGAGGTCGGAGTAGCACTATCTCAAGTAGTACTACGACAGCACGGGTGGATTCTAAATATTCCAAAATCGCAGCTGATTCCGACGACACGTCTGCTGTTCCTAGGGATGATTCTGGACACAGTCCAGAAAAAGGTGTTTCTCCCGGAGGAGAAAGCCAGGGAGTTATCCGAGCTAGTCAGGAACCTCCTAAAACCAGGCCAAGTGTCAGTGCATCAATGCACAAGGGTCCTGGGAAAAATGGTGGCTTCTTACGAAGCGATTCCATTCGGCAGATTCCACGCAAGAACTTTTCAGTGGGATCTGCTGGACAAATGGTCCGGATCGCATCTTCAGATGCATCAGCGGATAACCCTGTCTCCAAGGACAAGGGTGTCTCTCCTGTGGTGGTTGCAGAGTGCTCATCTTCTAGAGGGCCGCAGATTCGGCATTCAGGACTGGGTCCTGGTGACCACGGATGCCAGCCTGAGAGGCTGGGGAGCAGTCACACAGGGAAGAAATTTCCAGGGCTTGTGGTCAAGCATGGAAACGTCATTTCACATAAATATCCTGGAACTAAGGGCCATTTACAATGCCCTAAGTCAAGCAAGGCCTCTGCTTCAGGGTCAGCTGGTGTTGATCCAGTCGGACAACATCACGACAGTCGCCCACGTAAACAGACAGGGCGGCACAAGAAGCAGGAGGGCAATGGCAGAAGTTGCAAGGATTCTTCGCTGGGCGGAAAATCATGTGATAGCACTGTCAGCAGTGTTCATTCCGGGAGTGGACAACTGGGAAGCAGACTTCCTCAGCAGACACGACCTCCACCCGGGGGAGTGGGGACTTCACCCAGAAGTCTTCCACATGATTGTGAACCGTTGGGAAAAACCAAAGGTGGACATGATGGCGTCCCGCCTCAACAAAAAACTAGACAGATATTGCGCCAGGTCAAGGGACCCTCAGGCAATAGCTGTGGACGCTCTGGTAACACCGTGGGTGTACCAGTCAGTGTATGTGTTCCCTCCTCTGCCTCTCATACCCAAGGTACTGAGAATCATAAGAAGGAGAGGAGTAAGGACTATACTCGTGGCTCCGGATTGGCCAAGAAGGACTTGGTACCCGGAACTTCAAGAGATGCTCACGGAGGACCCGTGGCCTCTACCTCTAAGAAAGGACCTGCTCCAGCAGGGACCCTGTCTGTTCCAAGACTTACCGCGGCTGCGTTTGACGGCATGGCGGTTGAACGCCGGATCCTGAAGGAAAAAGGCATTCCGGATTAAGTCATCCCTACCCTGATCAAAGCCAGGAAGGATGTAACCGTGCAACATTATCACCGTATTTGGCGTAAATATGTTGCGTGGTGTGAGGCCAGGAAGGCCCCTACAGAGGAATTTCAACTGGGTCGTTTCCTGCATTTCCTGCAAACAGGACTGTCTATGGGCCTAAAATTAGGGTCCATTAAGGTTCAAATTTCGGCCCTGTTGATTTTCTTCCAGAAAGAACTGGCTTCAGTTCCTGAAGTTCAGACGTTTGTCAAGGGGGTACTGCATATACAGCCTCCTTTTGTGCCTCCAGTGGCACCTTGGGATCTCAATGTAGTTTTGGGGTTCCTAAAATCACATTGGTTTGAACCACTCACCACTGTGGACTTAAAATATCTCACATGGAAAGTGGTAATGCTGTTAGCCCTGGCTTCAGCCAGGCGTGTCTCAGAATTGGCGGCTTTATCCTATAAAAGCCCTTACCTAATTTTTCATACGGACAGGGCAGAATTGAGGACTCGTCCTCAATTTCTCCCTAAGGTGGTTTCAGCGTTTCACTTGAACCAGCCTATTGTGGTACCTGCGGCTACTAGGGACTTGGAGGACTCCAAGTTGCTGGACGTAGTCAGGGCCCTGAAAATATATGTTTCCAGGACGGCTGGAGTCAGAAAATCTGACTCGCTGTTTATCCTGTATGCACCCAACAAGCTGGGTGCTCCTGCTTCTAAGCAGACTATTGCTCGTTGGATTTGTAGTACAATTCAGCTTGCACATTCTGTGGCAGGCCTGCCACAGCCAAAATCTGTAAAAGCCCATTCCACAAGGAAAGTGGGCTCATCTTGGGCGGCTGCCCGAGGGGTCTCGGCTTTACAACTTTGCCGAGCAGCTACTTGGTCAGGGGCAAACACGTTTGCTAAATTCTACAAATTTGATACCCTGGCTGAGGAGGACCTGGAGTTCTCTCATTCGGTGCTGCAGAGTCATCCGCACTCTCCCGCCCGTTTGGGAGCTTTGGTATAATCCCCATGGTCCTTACGGAGTTCCCAGCATCCACTAGGACGTCAGAGAAAATAAGAATTTACTTACCGATAATTCTATTTCTCGTAGTCCGTAGTGGATGCTGGGCGCCCATCCCAAGTGCGGATTGTCTGCAATACTTGTACATAGTTATTGTTACAAAAATCGGGTTATTATTGTTGTGAGCCATCTTTTCAGAGGCTCCTCTGTTATCATGCTGTTAACTGGGTTCAGATCACAGGTTGTACGGTGTGATTGGTGTGGCTGGTATGAGTCTTACCCGGGATACAAAATCCTTCCTTATTGTGTACGCTTGTCCGGGCACAGTATCCTAACTGAGGCTTGGAGGAGGGTCATAGGGGGAGGAGCCAGTGCACACCAGGTAGTCCTAAAGCTTTTACTTTTGTGCCCAGTCTCCTGCGGAGCCGCTATCCCAGTCTCCTGCGGAGCCGCTATCCCCCCATGGTCCTTACGGAGTTCCCAGCATCCACTACGGACTACGAGAAATAGAATTATCGGTAAGTAAATTCTTATTTTTTCAAGTCAGCCGAAATCCGCTGACAAAAAACCTTTCAAGAAAAGTTCCAAATTTGATCCCATTTCCCATAACTCTAGCATGAAGACTTTCCTCAGACTGGTCAAGGATGACGTTCAGAGGTTTAAACCACCACGCCTCTTTGATAACCTTACTCCTGGTGAAAGAAAGGCGCTCAAGAAACTGAGAGACGACACTTCTATTGTAATAAGACCCGCGGACAAGGGTGGGGCTGTGGTAGTCCAAGATTGGACCGACTATGACTCCGAAGTGAGTCGACAGTTGGCAGATACCCACGTGTATCGCAAGGTTATGACCAATCCGATACCCTCGATTAAAAAGACCATAGATTTGAGTCTAAAAAGAGGACTTGAGAGTAATTGGATTGACCAGGATCTGTTTGACTATTTGAGTATAGAGGAGCCAAAATGCCCCATTATCTATACACTCCCAAAAATCCACAAAACTCTGATCAAACCACCTGGACGACCAATTATTGCAGCTGAAGGCTCATTGTTACAACCTATAGCCAGGTGGGTCGATTCCATACTTCAACCCCATGTCAGCAAATGTCGCAGCTATATACGCGACACTAGTGACTTTCTGCATCAACTAGGATTGATTGAGGTACCCAAGGGTAATTATCTTCTATGTACTATGGATGTACAATCTCTGTACACGATTATACCACACAATGAAGGGCTCGAAGCCATTAAGGAGGTGCTCACTAACAATCCAGTTGACAATGTACCCTCAGAATTTGTCCTGGAATTGATTAAACTCGTTTTGGAACTGAATCATTTCAAATATAAGGATTCCTACTTCCTGCAAGTATCGGGCACAGCTATGGGCTCCAATTTGGCGCCCGCATATGCGAACCTGTATATGTCCAACTTTGAGGAGACACAGATCTTGCCCATATATGGTTCAAAGATTTCGTTTTATAAACGATTTATCGATGATGTCTTCCTGATATGGGAAGATACACAGGAAGCCTTTTTCGAGATGGTTAGTAACCTCAACATGTTAGAAAGTCCGGTTAAATTTACATGTGAGAGTTCTGACCAGTCTGTACACTTTCTGGATGTTGAGGTGTCTATCAATGACGGATCTTTCATCACATCGGTATTTAGAAAGGCCACTGATAGAAATACCACTTTATTGACAAGCAGTTTCCATCCCCCCTCCTTAAAAAATAAATTACCCATCTCGCAATTCTTGCGAGTCATGCGCATTAACAATGATGTAGTAAATAGAGAGAAACAGCTTGAGGAAATGAAACAAAGGTTCAGCGAGAGAGGTTACTCCACCAAGGTGATTAATAGCAGTCTACACAAGGCCAGACTTAAATTTAGCGAAACTGTATCCAAGGCTGCGGCCACGGACAACCGCATGGTTTTCATTACAAAGTATGACAACTATGCCCAGTTTACGCGTAAAACATTACGCAAACACTGGCCAATTGTAAAATCTGACCCAGGGTTACCTTTTACACATATGAATCCACCAATGATGGCCTACAAGCGTGGACCCAATCTTAGACAGATGCTGATGAGACCTACAGTGGTACCTGAGACTAAACTGAATTTTCTCCAGATCATGAGTAGTAAACCGGGATGTTTCTCTTGCAGAAAATGTACTACCTGTAGATCTCTACTTACTGGCCCTACTTTCCCACACCCACATTCAGGGAGAAATATAAAAATCAGGTATCACCTACATTGTAGGTTAGACTTTGTGGTCTATATACTTAACCTGCCCCTGTGGATTGTGTTACGTAGGGCACACCACCCGGTGTTTTAGGGAACGAATGGCAAACCATCGGTTGTCCATTAGGACTGCCATTCAAACAGGCACCACCGACAAACCCGTTGCTAGACACTACCTACAAAGAGGACATCAGGTGGCAAATATAAAATGTAGGCTCATCGATTGGGTACCACCATCACCATACGGTGGGGACCGCACCCTTGCTCTGCGACAAAGGGAGAGTTTTTGGATCTCCCACCTCAACACTGTCTCTCCCAAAGGCCTTAACGAACATTCTGCCATGAATGTTTTTCTTTGAACGATTTCTTGAGTAAGGTCCCCAAGGGACTTTTTTCTTGAAGATTCTCTACATAGAAAAAATTTACCTGGGAAATATGATCATGATGATATTAGTTCTAATTAAGAGTCTACTCGTAAGAGGAGGCTAGGATCAAATGAGGCAGGGGGGCCTTGTGGTACTATGGAGTTTAAACGTCCACCCATTATATGTGAATGACACCACTTGAACACAACTGGACCATATCTATTTTCACATAGTATACATTATGTATATTATTATATCTCTGACCAGATGTCCACCTAACGTGAATTTTGGGGGACATGTTACATAGGTTTGATGTGTTTCAGGTTGTGTCATACCAGTTATGATTTTTTTGTTTTAATGCACATGTGTTGTTTACTTGCAAGTTTAATTTATTTGTTTAGGTATGGTAGCCACGACGTCCCCACAATTATTACTGCACTCAGACTTGAGACTTTATTTTTCCATCCTGCCAGGATTGAAATCCTATACTGTGGGACCGAGTTTTGTCCTGTCCTCACACTACGAGGTATAGAGGCATGTATGAGTTTAATGTATCTACATTGACCATTAGATTTGAATCTCTGTAGCCTGTTTAGGCTACCTGCGCCGCAGTGCAGTACGTCCGGCTTCCGGGTAGTGGAGCGCAGTGCGCTCCACGGCCGGCAGGGTTAGCGCCGCGGGCGCCGGACCTGGTTTCCGACATGACGTTTGTTACTTCCGGTTTCCGGGCCGTGGAGCGCAATGCGTTCAACGGACGGCGTCACCGGTGTTTACTGCCTTTTAGCAACTTTGGCGAATGGTAAGCCTGACCCATAGATGTGTGCAGGTTCATATATTAGGTGTTAGTGTTTCCCATACCGTAGGCTCTTTCAAACCCCAAGTTTATAACATGGGGGCCTCCACAGAGGGATGCACGATTCACTTCCTGTGGAGTGGTATTTAAGGGCCACCCACTAGCGTTTTATCAGTGTGGTTGCTTAGGCTGTTAGGACCTTACCACCATCGGTGAGTACCATAATACACAAGTGATATGAGGTAGTATCATTTTGAAACCCCTGTGAAGTGAGGCTTGGGCCTATTACATGTTGTATTATATATACCACATATTTTTTTGCAGAGAACTACTGAGTTGTCTAAGCTGTCCCCATGAGTGTGAGTTTTATAACCACACATGTAAGTACTCTAGCTTGTATCAACACACCGGTGGTTTGATAGATGTTCTATTGTGTATATGTTCCTTTAGATACATATATTGATTTATTTTTCCAGAATCTACTTTTGAATGTGGTCTTACTAGCCATGCAGCCTTGGTACTGTCTGAACCTGATATATTGATTTAGTCGAGTAAGTGTGTTGAGTTACTTTATCTCTTGAGCCTTGAACACCTCTTATGAATATTATGTGACCCACATGTGTGGTGAAGGTTTTCACCTAGAGAAATCAATTGTGTTTTGTATTTGAATCACACCTGGTGCATAAGAATTAGGAGGGACGTGGTGGTCTACTTACATACGCTTTTATGTTTTTTTGTTTTGAGTCCTTGTAATGTATTGTTTTGATTTTATGTATTTGTTGTTTATTGTTTTATAGAAATCAATATATGATGCTTTTTGAGCATTGTCTATAACTTGAAGCTTGTCTTGATAAAGATCCTAAAACTAAAGGATCGAAACGTCGACTGAATAAGCCGAATTTCTACCAATAAAGCTATTGTGAATAAAGAAAAGTCGCTGAAAATTATTTACTGGATGAGTGCACCTCCAAATCTCTGGACGCTTGTTTATATATATATATATAGATATATGTGTGTATAGGTGTATTTAAAGATATATATATATATATGTGTATATATAAAAAAATTTATAATGAATGCTGGCGCCTTGTTGATAAAAACTCTGGGTCAGCCGTGACAAGATGGTTTCAAATCCTCAGGAGGATTCCGAGTGTTTATTCTTTTCCCGCCGTGGATAGAATAAAGTGAGAGTCACCCCTGTTCTGCACGGAGCCCTGTCACAAAGGATCGTATGCAGGAAGATATGTGATACTCTAATTATGTGTCCGCGTGTACGTTGATTATACTTGCATTACATGCGCATGGGGGAATAGTTGTATGCAGGGTACTCCTTAAGTTGGGTCATATCTATAACATTGCAGCATACTGCCGTGCGACTACAAGGGATATAGTGCTCTTGGGTTCGCGGGCCAATTCCATGGCGGTCTCGATTAGGAGGGCATTGTGGATTCACCAATGGAATGTTGATGCTGACTCCGAGAAGAACTGGAGTCTCTTCCCTATGAAGGTGAAGCCTGGTTTGGTGATGGCCTTGTTAAGTTGATCTCGGCAGATGCCACTGGTAAGTCTACCTTCTTTCCCTATGTTCCCTCACAACGGTTGGTGACGCATTATTTTAGGATGCAGTCATTTCGACCCAATAGATACGGATTTCCCTTTCTTTGCAGGTAGACGAAGGTGAAAAGGTAAGAGGTCAGCAGCCTTTTCAAGTTCGCAGAAGCAGAAATCCTCTGTTTCTGCCACATCCACCGCATGACGCTGAGTCTATCTTGCGGGAGCCCACACCGGTGGGACCACGTCTGATACTCTTCAGTCAGTCCTGGAACGGACATGGACCAGTGAGTTTTCAGAATAGAGTCCCAAGGGGGACACCAGACATTTTCCCTCACCGATTTTTCAAATAGACCTTACCAATTCTCCTCTGGACGGGGAGGTAGTATGCAACGCAATACAAGAGTTGTGTCAGGATCAGGTCATTGTCCTGCTGTCCCGGTCACAAAACAAAACAAAAAACAAGCTGTTATTCAAGCTTTTTCGTGCTCCCGAGGCCGGACAGCTCGGTCAGACCAATCCTATATCTGAAATCATAAAAAATTTCTACTTAAGAATTTGAACTACAAGATGGAATCTCTCAGGGCAGGGATCTCCAATCTGAAAAAGGAGAAAGGGGGTCTAATTACGGTTTCTTCTGCATTAGGCTTACCTGGGTTTGCTATTCAGGATTGTCATTTCCAATTCACCGGCGTGACGGCGGTATGATGGTTTCTCTAACGTCCTAGTGGATGCTGGGGACTCCGTCAGGACCATGGGGAATAGCGGCTCCGCAGGAGACAGGGCACAAAAGCAAGCTTTTAGGATCACATGGTGTGTACTGGCTCCTCCCCCTATGACCCTCCTCCAAGCCTCAGTTAGGTTTTTGTGCCCGTCCGAGCAGGGTGCAATCTAGGTGGCTCTCCTAAAGAGCTGCTTAGAAAAAGTTTTTAGGTTTATTATTTTCAGTGAGTCCTGCTGGCAACAGGCTCACTGCATCGAGGGACTTAGGGGAGAGATTTTCAACTCACCTGCGTGCAGGATGGATTGGAGTCTTAGGCTACTGGACATAGCTTCAGAGGGAGTCGGAACACAGGTCACCCTGGGGTTCGTCCCGGAGCCGCGCCGCCGATCCCCCTTACAGATGCTGAAGATCGAGGGTCCGGAAACAGGCGGCAGAAGGCTCTTCAGCCTTCATGAAGGTAGCGCACAGCACTGCAGCTGTGCGCCATTGTTGCTACACACTTCACACTGAACGGTCACGGAGGGTGCAGGGCGCTGCTGGGGGCGCCCTGGGCAGCAATATTTAATACAAAGAATACATCACATATAGCCATTGAGGCTATATGTATGTATTTAACCCGGGCCAGATATCTCAAAACCCGGGAGAAAAGCCAGCCGGATAGGGGGCGGGGCTTATTCTCCTCAGCACACAGCGCCATTTTCCTGCTCAGCTCCGCTGTGAGGAAGGCTCCCAGGACTCTCCCCTGCACTGCACTACAGAAACAGGGTAACAAAGAGAAGGGGGGCATATTTTGGCGATATTTATATATTTAAAGCGCATATAACAAAAACAACACCTTTTAGGGTTGTTTATATACATTTTATAGCGCTTTTGGTGTGTGCTGGCAAACTCTCCCTCTGTCTCCCCAAAGGGCTAGTGGGGTCATGTCTTCGATAAGAGCATTCCCTGTGTGTCTGCTGTGTGTCGGTACGTGTGTGTCGACATGTATGAGGACGATGTTGGTGTGGAGGCGGAGCAATTGCCGGTAATGGTGATGTCACCCCCTAGGGAGTCGACACCGGAATGGATGGCTTTAATTATGGAATTACGTGATAATGTTAGTACATTACAAAAGTCAGTTGACGAAATGAGACGGCCGGAAAACCAGTTAGTACCTGCTCAGGCGTCTCAGACACCGTCAGGGGCTGTAAAACGTCCCTTACCTCAGTCAGTCGACACAGGTACCGACACAGATGAATCTAGTGTCGACGGTGAAGAAACAAACGTATTTTCCAATAGGGCCACACGTTATATGATCACGGCAATGAAGGAGGCTTTGCAGATCTCTGATACTGCAGGTACCTCAAAAAGGGGTATTATGTGGGGGGTGAAAAAACTACCTGTAGCTTTTCCAGAATCAGAGGAATTGAATGACGTGTGTGATGAAGCGTGGGTTAACCCAGATAGAAAACTGCTAATTTCTAAGAAGTTATTGGCATTATACCCTTTCCCACCAGAGGTTAGGGCGCGCTGGGAAACACCCCCTAGGGTGGATAAAGCGCTCACACGTTTATCAAAACAAGTGGCGTTGCCGTCTCCAGATACGGCCGCCCTCAAGGATCCAGCAGATAGGAGGCTGGAAACTACCCTGAAGAGTATATACACGCATACTGGTGTTATACTCCGACCAGCAATAGCCTCAGCCTGGATGTGCAGTGCTGGGGTAGTGTGGTTGGATTCCCTGACTGAAAATATTGATACCCTGGATAGGGACAGTATTTTATTGACTCTAGAGCAATTAAAGGATGCGTTTCTTTATATGCGAGATGCTCAGAGGGATGTTTGCACTCTGGCATCGAGAGTAAGTGCGATGTCCATATCTGCCAGAAGAAGTTTATGGACGCGACAGTGGTCAGGTGATGCGGATTCCAAAAGGCATATGGAAGTATTGCCATATAAAGGAGAGGAATTATTTGGGGTTGGTCTATCGGATCTGGTGGCCACGGCAACTGCCGGCAAATCCACTTTTTTACCTCAGACCCCCTCCCAACAGAAAAAGACACCGTCTTTTCAGCCGCAGTCCTTTCGCTCCTATAAAAACAAGCGGGCAAAAGGACAGTCTTATCTGCCACGAGGCAGAGGAAAGGGTAAGAGAGGGCAGCAAGCAGCCCCTGCCCAGGACCAGAAACCCGCCCCGGGTTCTACAAAGCCATCAGCATGACGCTGGGGCTTTACAAGCGGACTCAGGAGCGGTGGGGGGTCGACTAAAGATTTTCAGCAATCAGTGGGCTCGCTCACAGGTGGACCCGTGGATCCTGCAGATAGTATCTCAGGGTTACATGTTGGAATTCGAAAGATCTCCCCCTCGCCGTTTCCTAAAGTCTGCTTTACCAACGTCTCCCTCAGAAAGGGCGACGGTATTGGAAGCCATTCACAAGCTGTATTCTCAGCAGGTGATAGTCAAGGTACCCCTCCTACAACAGGGAAAGGGGTATTATTCCACACTATTTGTGGTACCGAAGCCGGACGGTTCGATAAGACCTATTCTAAATCTGAAATCCTTGAACCTGTACATACAGAAATTCAAGTTCAAGATGGAGTCACTAAGAGCAGTGATAGCGAATCTGGAAGAAGGGGACTTCATGGTGTCCCTGGACATAAAAGATGCTTATCTGCATGTCCCAATTTACCCCTCACACCAAGGGTATCTCAGGTTCGTGATACAAGACTGTCATTATCAGTTTCAAACGCTGCCGTTTGGTTTGTCCACGGCACCTCGGGTCTTTACCAAGGTAATGACCGAAATGATGGTTCTTCTACGAAGAAAAGGCGTATTAATTATCCCTTACTTGGACGATCTCCTGATAAGGGCAAAGTCCAGAGAACAGCTGGAAGTCGGTGTAGCACTAACCCAAGTAGTGCTTCAACAACACGGGTGGATTCTGAATCTTCCAAAATCTCAATTGTCCCCGACAACACGTCTGCTGTTCCTGGGAATGATTCTGGACACGGTTCAGAAAAAGGTGTTTCTCCCGGAGGAGAAAGCAAGGGAGTTATCCGAACTTGTCAGGAACCTCCTAAAACCAGGAAATGTGTCAGTACATCAATGCACAAGAGTCCTGGGAAAGATGGTGGCTTCTTACGAAGCAATTCCATTCGGCAGATTCCATGCACGAATATTTCAGTGGGATCTGCTGGACAAATGGTCCGGATCGCATCTGCACATGCATCAGCGGATAACACTGTCACCAAGGACAAGGTTGTCTCTCCTGTGGTGGTTGCAGAGTGCCCATCTGTTAGAGGGCCGCAGGTTCGGCATACAGGACTGGGTCCTGGTGACTACGGATGCCAGCCTACGGGGCTGGGGAGCAGTCACACAGGGAAGAAACTTCCAGGGTGTATGGTCAAACCTGGAGACGTCTCTTCACATAAATATACTAGAGCTAAGAGCGATCTACAATGCTCTAAGCTTGGCGAAACCGCTGCTTCAGGGTCAGCCGGTGTTGATCCAGTCGGACAACATCACGGCAGTCGCCCACGTAAACAGACAAGGCGGCACGAGAAGCAGAAGAGCAATGACAGAAGCTGCAAGGATTCTTCGCTGGGCGGAAAATCATGTCATAGCACTGTCAGCAGTGTTCATCCCGGGAGTGGACAACTGGGAAGCAGACTTCCTCAGCAGACACGACCTTCACCCGGGAGAGTGGGGACTTCATCCGGAAGTTTTCCACATGATTGTGAACCATTGGGAAAAATCAAAGGTGGACATGATGGCGTCTCGCCTCAACAAAAAACTGGACAGATATTGCGCCAGGTCAAGAGACCCTCAGGCAATAGCTGTGGACGCTCTGGTAACACCGTGGGTGTACCAGTCAGTGTATGTGTTTCCTCCTCTGCCTCTCATACCAAAGGTACTGAGAATTATACGGAAAAGGGGAGTAAGAACAATACTAGTGGCTCCGGATTGGCCAAGAAGAACTTGGTATCCGGAACTTCAAGAGATGCTCACGGAAGATCCGTGGCCTCTACCTCTAAGAAGGGATCTGCTTCAGCAGGGACCTTGTATGTTCCAAGACTTACCGCGACTGCGTTTGACGGCATGGCGGTTGAACGCCGGATTCTAAAAGAAAAGGGCATTCCAGAGGAAGTTATTCCTACCTTGATTAAAGCTAGGAAGGAAGTGACCGCACAACATTATCACCGCATTTGGAGAAAATATGTTGCGTGGTGTGAGGCCAAGAAGGCCCCAACGGAAGAATTTCAATTGGGTCGATTCCTACATTTCCTGCAGGCAGGATTGTCTATGGGCCTCAAATTGGGGTCTATTAAAGTTCAAATTTCGGCCTTATCAATCTTCTTCCAGAAAGAATTGGCTTCAGTGCCTGAAGTACAAACTTTTGTCAAGGGTGTACTACATATACAACCCCCAATTGTGCCTCCAGTGGCACCGTGGGATCTAAACGTAGTTTTGGAATTTCTCAAATCTCATTGGTTTGAGCCTCTCAAATCGGTAGATTTGAAGTATCTTACATGGAAAGTAACCATGCTATTGGCCCTGGCTTCAGCCAGGAGAGTTTCAGAGTTGGCGGCTTTATCGTACAAAAGCCCATATCTGATTTTCCATTCGGACAGGGCAGAACTGCGGACACGTCCTCATTTTCTCCCTAAGGTGGTTTCGGCTTTTCACTTGAACCAGCCTATTGTGGTGCCTGCGGCTACTAGCGACTTGGAGGACTCCAAGTTACTGGACGTTGTCAGAGCATTGAAAATATATATTTCAAGGACAGCTGGAGTCAGAAAATCTGACTCACTGTTTATACTATATGCACCCAACAAGATGGGTGCTCCTGCGTCTAAGCAGACGATTGCTCGTTGGATCTGTAGCACAATTCAACTTGCACATTCTGTGGCAGGCCTGCCACAGCCAAAATCGGTAAATGCCCACTCCACAAGGAAGGTGGGTTCTTCTTGGGCGGCTGCCCGAGGGGTCTCGGCATTACAACTCTGCCGAGCGGCTACGTGGTCGGGGGAGAACACGTTTGTAAAATTCTACAAATTTGATACCCTGGCTAAGGAGGACCTGGAGTTTTCTCATTCGGTGCTGCAGAGTCATCCGCACTCTCCCGCCCGTTTGGGAGCTTTGGTATAATCCCCATGGTCCTTTCAGGAACCCCAGCATCCACTAGGACGATAGAGAAAATAAGAATTTACTTACCGATAATTCTATTTCTCGGAGTCCGTAGTGGATGCTGGCGCCCATCCCAAGTGCGGATTATCTGCAAAAATTGTACATAGTTATTGTTACCTAAATCGGGTTATTGTTGTAGGGAGCCATCTTTCAGAGGCTCCTCTGTTATCATACTGTTAACTGGGTTTAGATCACAGGTTGTACGGTGTGATTGGTGTGGCTGGTATGAGTCTTACCCGGGATTCATAAATCCTTCCTTATTGTGTACGCTCGTCCGGGCACAGTATCCTAACTGAGGCTTGGAGGAGGGTCATAGGGGGAGGAGCCAGTACACACCACCTGATCATAAAGCTTTACTTTTTGTGCCCTGTCTCCTGCGGAGCCGCTATTCCCCATGGTCCTTTCAGGAACCCCAGCATCCACTACGGACTCCGAGAAATAGAATTATCGGTAAGTAAATTCTTATTTTTACCACTTCTGCAGCAGAGTTGGGAGTTGGATGTAGGTAGGTTGAGTGAGGAGGAATGGAATGAGGCACTTGCATGTCCTTGTGTATCTACTGCTTCAGTTCGCATTCAGCAAGTGCAATTGTTTATCCTGCACAGAACATGCTCCTGTTAGACTGGTGTATGTGGGTGTCTCCCCAAAAACTCAATAACCAGTCCTGGACCCTTGAGCCTGAGCTAGTAATGAGAATTGTGTGTGTGTGTGTGTGTGTGGGGGGGGGGGGGGGGTATTGTGGAGTTCCCCAATATTCCGAAAACAGCCCCAGGCTGAACCAGAACCATTAATTAGGGCCGGTTTTCTTACTAATGTTATCAAAGTTATGTTTAATAACTGTTAGCCTTTTATTTATATTGTAATATTATTGTTAGAGTTTTCAAAAAGTTTTACTTGTAACATACGTATATTTTCCTGCATTTGTTAACATGCTTATGTCACTTTCTGCTCCTTACACAGCTCACAAACACTTATTATAGCCTATACAGAGGGAATTCAATTGTTTTTTGGGTGCCCTCTGCCCGACGCAGCAATTCAGTTGTTTCTATGATCAGACGTGAATACTGGAGGTGCCATTAAAAAGTTTGTTTTTTTGTGCATTTTTCTTGTTGCGTCCAATAGTTTAAGCAATGGGCGCCCAGTGCTGGAATAAACAGTTGAATATGGCCCTGTGCAAAGTGATCGTACGCGAGAGGGACTGCTAAAACAATTGAATTGCCCCCTGAGTCCAAAAAAGGGACTTTATTACAGTATGCAACTGAGTTATAGATGTTACTTTAATACCTGCTTTTAGTTTTCCTAAAGTTATTTGTATCCTGTTTTTAGGCTATAAATTACTATGAAGTTGCTCTGAAGATGAGTATGGAAGAATTTCTGTGCTGTGAGCTTGCTGACCTGTTTCTTAAACTAAAAAATTATAGCAAAGCAGAAAATCTTCTTAAACAAGCTCTAGATCATGAGCCTGGTATGTTTCCCACAACCTCTTCTCTTCTAGTTATAAGAAATGCGATAGTGCAGTGTTTAGTACACAATGGGGGTCATTCCGAGTTGATTGCTCGCTAGCTAGTTTTAGCAGCCGTGCAAACGCTATGCCTCCGCCCACTGGGAGTGTATTTTAGCTTAGCAGAAGTGCGAATGGTTGTATCGCAGAGCGCCTGCAAAAAATGTTTGTGTAGTTTCAGAGTAGCTCAAATCCTACTCAGCGCTTGCGGTCACTTCAGACTTTTCAGTTCCGGATTTGACGTCACAAACCCGCCCAGCATTCGCCCAGCCACGCCTACGTTTTTTCTGGCACGCCTGCGTTTTTCCGCACACTCCCTGAAAACGGTCAGTTGCCATCCAGAAACGCCCACTTCATGTCAATCATTCTGCGGCAAGCAGTGCGAATGAAATGCATCGCTAGACCCTGTGCAAAACTACATCGTATGTTGTGCCCGTGCGTCGCGCGTGCGCATTGCGCCGTATATGTAGAACTGCCGTTTTTTTGCCTGATCACTGCACTGCGAACAAATTCAGCTGGCGATCAACTAGGAATGACCCCCAATAGCTGATTCAAAAGTGGAGTATGAAAATCAAATGTATAGTCCCAGCAAACAAGTTAAAAGCTCTTACAATAGTTTTATAACTTCCTATTAATGTTGTGTTGTCACTATACTGCCCAAGGAGACTTTGGAATAACTGTAGATTCCATTTGGGTTACACAGTTGTAGATAGAACTAACCCTTTAACTTTGTTATGGTTCTAATAGGTCTATAAGTGGGAAGATCAGAACAGTCTCTTAACCAGCCCAGACATGACCACCTTAACTGTGAACTCTGGTCACCACCAGGCTACAAGCAGCCAGAAGCCAGTGGCCACATTGGAAGTCTAACTGGCTTTTGGTGTATTCAACAGCTCTAAAAAGCTAACCAAGTCCTATGAACAATAATAATCTATCCAAAATATTGTACATAGGATATTAATAATCAAGTGAACAGGACATGGCCTGGCTATATTTGGTTAAATTGTATATTAGTCTTTGAAGTAATGTTAATAGAATGTCTCTGATTTTCTCTTAGCATCTGACTTGCCTTTGATGGTCGGTGATGTTAAGTTTCTTATGTTACTTGGTGAAACATACAAACACTATAAAAAAGAAGAATTGGTTGGAACTTTAAACAAGGTAAGGTAGATGCCAAACAATATTTCTTTAGCCTAACTTGAAACAATACATACATAGAATATTTAAGGATGATCAAAGATTTTCCTTTTGGGAAATCTATTTCCTATTGTTGTTTAATTGATTATTTTCTGTGTTTGTTATATGTACTGTGAGATGGTATACTGTGCGCTTGGATTTGCCACTTTATGTTAGATGACTACAGAATAATTTGCAGGGTAACCTCTTAGATATGTTAGGCAAGTTTACTTTTTGGTTTTGCAAACAATTATTTGGTCTTCCGTCTGCCCTACCCTAGTTACGGCCCTGTCCGACATCATTCAGAAGTGAAGCCTTTGTCCTTTGCACACATGTAGGAACATAACGTTTTTCTCAAGATGCATCCAGATGTAAAACAGTAGGTTATACGCCAGGAATACTAGTGCAATTACTTAGCAGTAAATTTACTAAAGATTTATTTGAAATCAATTTAAACCAACCAATATTGGTGTTGTGTTGCAGGATCTAAATCACAAATTTACTTAAAAAAAAAAAATGTCAGAAGATCATCTGTTAGTAAATGTGTGATTTAGACCTTGTAACACATCGATGTTGATTTGTTTCAGTAGATTTACATTTACCCCTTACACTCTATGATAACATAGAGAAAGCGTATGAGATATGGCCTGACTATGGGGGTATTTCAGACCTGATCGCTAGGGTGCTTTTTTTGCATCCCTGCGATCAGGTAGTCGCCGCCTACAGAGGGAAGGTATTAGCTGTGTGCAGGTGTGCGATCGCATTTGTAGCATTAGTAACATCAGTTTGTGCAGTTTCTGCTTAGCCCAAGGCTTACTCACATGCTGCGATGGTTTCCTGGTTAGTGGGACCGGAGCTGATGTCGGACACCCTCCCTCCAAACGCCTGGTCCCGCCGGCGTTTTCCCGGACACTTCTACAAAATGGTCAGTTGCCACCCACAAACGGCCTCTTCCTGTCATTCACCGTGCGATCGCTTTTTTTGCACAATCCCGTCGCTATGCACCAATGCAGTCGTCCGATACGCCCGCGCATTGTGGTGCATGCGCAGTTCGGATATGATTGCATGAGGCGTTAGGATCTGCTTCTTCACACACCTTGCACAGGTGTCTTCAACAGTGCATCTACCTCACACCCGGACGGTTAATCCCTGATGCCTCATTGCAAGTAGTAGCATCTACGGATCCCGACACTCCCAGCCAGCCCACAACACACGGCGCGGCTTTTCCTCTCCGCTGCACAGCTAACGTGGGCAACGCAGGACAACTGACCCCGGACGCCCGGATCACTTACCAGCCCACCGGAGAGGTATTAACCATTGTATTAACGGGTGCTGCACAGTTAACTAGTTCCGGAACTTTATTTGTGTCACGGACCTTCCAGTGTCTGAATAGCAGCTAGCATCGGCAACTGTGGATATAGACTACTGCCCATATTCCATTCATTATTACACCGGAAGATTTCCAGTTTATCTGACACTCTGTGACAAGGGTTGTGTGCTTTTTAATATCCTTTATTTTTATTTTTATTTATCTGCAGTTATTGGTATTATTAAATTGGTAAAAATATTTTTTATTAAATAGTCATTTCTATACGTTTGCTCTCTCTTCTTTATATTTCTGATATACAGCGCAGCCGTTTTTATGTATTTTTTCGGATATGATTGCAGGCTGTGAGAAAACGTGCAGCAGCAATCAGGTCTGAATTACCCCCTATAAGCTATAAATGCTAATGTCACATTACCCTATTTGTACGTAATCTATATAATAATCAACAGTGATCTGTCCTGTCCCCACCATGCGCAGTGAGAATGGGGCCATGCTTCCTCTGCCAATCATTCCAATCACTCCCTCCACACTGATGGAGAAACTGTATATCAGACCACTTTGAAAGCAGAGTAGGACTGTTGTGTATGCAATGGGGTAAGTGTAGTGGGGAAGGGGCAGAAGGCGACGGACTGAGGTCATCCGGCATATGATGGGCCCATATTACTAGTATAATAAGATATATAACTAAATGCCATTATGGTTCATGTTTGTGTCTCCCCTACTTTGGAAAAGTGCAAACTTTTGCACCACTGAAGAAAATACCAATTTGGCCTGCATTAGCATAAAAATAGGTGCTCTTGAATTCACAAAAAGAGGATTTGCTCTTTAACAGGGTCATAAAAGACCCATAATAGTTTTTCATATGGTTCTTGTTATTCTGTGTTACATGATGACCTCTGACTGTTCCAGGCTTTGGATATCCAGGCCAGAATTCTAAAGAGAGTCCCTCTTGAACACCCAGAAATGATCACAACACAGATGCAGGTGGCCACTAAGATCTTTGTACAACTTGCTGAACATTACATGGAGGAAAAGGATTACCCAAATGCTCTAAAATACTACACGGAAGCAATGCCTTACTGTGATACAGATAACAAAGTAAGTGTGTGTTATGAGTTAACAACGCATTTCTCTTTCTTCACATGAGCTTCCACCTCTGATGATTCAGGCTCAGAAGTTGATGTAGATCAGTCAGCTTTGGAAACATGTTCTTTGATGGTGATGTGTCCTCCTGAAGTGTCATCAGGAATGTAGCAGCTGTGTATATTATGTCAAATAAGAGAATTTTATGCTGAAACCGCTTGACCCTTCTTGTAACCCCAATGTTTGCTGTATCTCTAGTGTATGTACTGCTTGTGAACACATTTGCAGAAGAAGCCACAAGTGTATCTTTCCCATTGTACTTAGAGCCTAATTCAGACCTGATCACTGTTGTACAAAATAGCACATCAGACGATTAGTGAGTGACTGCGCTTGCATATGGATTGCAATGCGCATGCGCGAGGCCAAACTGCGATAGAATCGTGCAAAAATTTTGATGGCTAGGCGTACCCAAGTTGATTGACAGGAAGTAGATGTTTGTGGGTGGTAACTGCCCATTTTCTGGGAGTGTCAGGAAAAACGCAGGTGTTCCCAAGCATTTTCTGCCAGGGTGTGTGACGTCAGCTCCGGCTCCTATCAGGCTGTTTGTATCGCACTGCAGGCGTAAGTCCTGGGCTACACACAGACTGCTCAGACTGGAAAAATCATTAGATGGTGAGTGAGTTGCTAACGGATTTGCAGATGTCCGCTGTCAGGCAATATTTTCGCACGGCATACACATGCATTCACACACTTGCACGGGGGGGGTTTCACTGTTTATGAGTGGTGGCTATCTGATCGCAGCCCTCTGCAAAATCGCCGGAGGAGCGATCAGGTCTGAATTAGGCCCATAGTCACAACTGCTCATTGTACAGTTGAATTTCTTCACCATTTATTACGGTTTCCTTTTCATAATGAACCTATACACAGTGTAGGCAGCCATTTTGTATGACTGATAAATATATTATCCAGTCATTAGGAGCCTGTGACTGAGGCGCTTCATGACCAATATTCCTGAGTCAATGCTTCATAATAATTTGATATTGCAATCTCACTGCTTTGTTTAGGGCCAAACAAATACTGCCTCCTCTTCATCTAGACAGGGGATTTTCAATTGTTTTGAAAATGAATGAGCAGTTCAATTACTTTAGGCGCCCATTAATTATTGTGCTTGTCCCGCTCAAAAACACTGGATATACTGTAGCTGCGTATAGCCATAGACTTTTCACACATCTCTGCTTGCCACCTCAGGAGGCGGTGAGAGGTAATGTGGGCACCACAGCATTCAAGCAAAGTAAGATCAGGGCAGCAAACAAATTGCTCCTTCGAGCTCCCATTAAATTGCACAGTTCCCAAAACAATTGAATTCCAGCCCAAGAGTCCAACCATATAATCTTCTCTTCTGCTACTGCTTGCCAGTCTCAAACATACAGCAGTGCTGGTGATGCCTCTCCTCTGTGAGCTATACATTTTTTTAAATGGGAAGTTTGAGGAGGAGGAGGAGGAGGAGGCATCGACAACACCAGTTTGTGTGACGCAATTGTTGAGTTGGAGAGAGTAGATTGTTGCTGGTTGATTGGAGACCTCGGGAGGCTCATTGTTTCAACCCCAGGTAAGTAGCAATGTTTATTGTATAACATATGTAATGTCACCTAAAGCTAGTTTACGATTTTGGATTTATTTTTCCATAGTGCAGCCTAGTTTTTGAAGAGAAAGGTATAAATCTCTCTTCCTTATAGTTGCAGGTAACGCTGAAGCTGTCACGTCTTTTCCTAGTAATGGATGACTTGGATTCCTGTGAAACACAGTGTAATATCCTTATAAAGGATTTAAGACATAAAGATGAAGCTACAATGGTAACTATGATGTTGACTGCTTTTAGCATAATTTAACTGCAAATGTTTAATATTAAAGTCTATGGAATTGAGACATAATAATATGTAGCCATCATGAACAATTATTTTAAAGCTGGGTACACATTATAAGATAATTGATGGCGATCCAATAAATGTTCCAATCCGACGAGCAATTATCGGATCAATGGGCACCCATACACCCTGAGCAATTTCTTAGTGTGTACTTTCTTTTGATCTCTTCAATGGGACGGGAGTGACATGGGGTCCCTTGACGTGGGCTGCAAGCTTAGATGAATTGATCAAGTCATGAACTAAAACTCCACTGTTTATTATGGTGAGTGCTGAGATCTGTGATTTTTATTTATACAATGTGGTCACATGCCACTTTGCACGCCAAACCTGGGGTTGGCGAGTGCAGTTTTTGCATCCCAAGCCTGGGAATGGCGAGTGCAGAGGACTAATGTTTTTATATATTTTGGTTAATTATTTTTTTAATTAACCTTTTTGTTATCACATCTTTGCATGCACCCCTATGTAAGCTCATTTATTGTAACCTGTGTCAGCTGTTTTCCTAGTGGTTTTGCAGCAACTACTATATGACTGAGGGGGTCATTCCGAGTTGATCGCTCGCTAGCTACTTTTAGCAGCCGTGCAAACGCATAGTTGCCGCCCACGGTGGAGTGTATTTTCGCTTTGCAAGTGTGTGAACGCGTGTGCAGCCGAGCGGGACAAAAAAGTTTTTTGCAGTTTCTGAGTAGCTCTGGACTTACTCAGCCCTTGCGATTACTTCAGTCTTTTTGGTCCCGAATTGACGTCAGACACCCGCCCTGCAAACGCCTGGACACGCCTGCATTTTTCCAAACACTCCCAGAAAACGGTCAGTTGACACCCATAAACGCCCTCTTCCCGTCAATCTCGTTGCGATCGGCTGTGCAAATGGATTCTTCGTTAAATCCATCGCCCAGCAATGATTCGCTTTGTACCCGTACGACGCGCCTGCGCATTGCGGTGCATACGCATGCACAGTAGTAACCTGTTCGCTGCGCTGCGAAAAACGGCAGAGAGCGATCAACTCGGAATGACCCCCTGAGTCACCTTTAAAAGCCATAAGTCAGTTGGCAGGTGAGCTGTAAACCAGTTAGTATACCTTACGTTTAATTCTGCTGTGATAGCAGTTACCAGGTTTATAATTCTGAGTGATAGAGTAGAACTTGCAGAGAAGTGGGGTCCCTTGATGTGGGCTGCAAGCTTAAATGCATTGATCAATTCTTGAACTAAAACCCCACTGTTTATTATGGTGAGTTTATTATGGTGAGTGCTGAGCTCTGTGATAGATATATAAATTGAAACTAAACTTTTGATTGAAATAAGATACTTAAAAGAACAATTATTTTTAATTGCAGAATTAAGTTAGAATATTCACACTTTTTAAGTATACTGTACCATACTGACAGCTGAAGTGTGATATAGGTCCTCATTCAGCAGCAGACACTGCTGCAGTGCGATTGCATTTTCCTGGTCCCAACACAGTGTGCATGTGCAGGGGAGATGCGATCGCATCTCAGTGATGCGAACGTCTCTGCCTGATTGACAAGCAGAGGCATTCGCAGAGTGGTCAGGGGCGGCGACATGGCTTTGCGGGGGAGGTGTGGCAAAAATGGGGGTGGGTCCAGGACGTTTTCAGGGCCGCTGCTACGAGGAAAATGGTGGTGGCCCAACTGCCTTCGCAGCCAGGATGCACAGTCATGGGGGCTTAACTTATTCAGCAATGCATCGCAATTCAATTGCCCCGTGCTGGGCGGCCCCCATCATGCGAGTGAAAGCAGTTGCAGTTTTGCTAAAATAGGAAAACTGCAACTGAAGCTGAATCAGGTCCATAATACACTCCCTCCTCCTCTGTATATGTTTGCCTCCAACCCAGAGGCAACAATATATATATAAAAAAAATATAGGAGTGTGTGCGTGAATCTTGCATTGCTAGAGGGTGTGTGACCACAAAACCTTGACGGTGTGGCTATGCCTTACTAGCGGCCGATACTCCTGGACAGGGCCGGGTAATTAATCTTGGCATCCCTGCTCCAACCCACTGATACTGAATTTTCCATTTTAGAGAGTTGAGAGACTGGGATTACAATAAGAGCTAGAAGTTGGCGCATGTCTTTGTTATTCTGATAGCTGTGGTTATCATCCTGTGTATTGTGAGTAAGGCTGGTATTACATTTACATAAAAGTACACTGCAATTTACAGCCAGAAAAAATTTATTATTCTGAAGCCTCTTTAGAGACAAATAGGAATCAATGGAAAATATTGTTCCTCTGTCGCACTAAAGATTTAATTAAGTATAGTGATATAACGCACTGACATTCCAGGAACAGACAGCACAGACAGTTCCCTGTTACCAAAGACTTTTCTTCATGTCCTCAGAAGTCCGTCATCGGCCTTTCATTTTAAGCGAACACCAGTTCCACATTTCAAGTGCACCCTGTACCAGAAAGTGTATTTGTAGGTATATTGGAGGTCATTCTGAGTTGTTCGCTCGCAAGGCGATTTTAGCAGAGTTGCTCACGCTAAGCCGCCGCCTACTGGGAGTGAATCTTAGCATCTTAAAATTGCGAACGATGTATTCGCAATATTGCGATTACACACCTCGTAGCAGTTTCTGAGTAGCTTCAGACTTACTCGGCATCTGCGATCAGTTCAGTGCTTGTCGTTCCTGGTTTGACGTCACAAACACTCCCAGCGTTCGCCCAGACACTCCTCCGTTTCTCCGGCCACTCCTGCGTTTTTTCCGGAAACGGTAGCGTTTTTTCCCACACGCCCATAAAACGGCCTGTTTCCGCCCAGTAACACCCATTTCCTGTCAATCACATTACGATCGCCAGAACGATGAAAAAGCCGTGAGTAAAATTACTAAGTGCATAGCAAATTTACTTGGCGCAGTCGCAGTGCGGACATTGCGCATGCGCATTAAGCGGAAAATCGCTGCGATGCGAAGATTTTTACCGAGCGAACAACTCGGAATGAGGGCCCTTGTAATAAAACCATTCACCAAAATTGCAATAGATGCCCCCTCACTCATGAGCATTATAATACTGTAAATAAATAAAGATTGGGCAAGCAGTAATTCAGAAGAAACATATAAAAGTAATATGAATGGAGGTACCAATTGTAGGTACAGAATTATGTTCTAAAATGTGGGCCTGCTCCTTTCTATGGGTAGATCAGTAGATACAATCAGCCTGACCAGGGTTACCAAGGCAACAGACTACCCCCGATAGGGGGGGGGGGTAAAGTTTGGGGGCATGGTCATACCCCTTAGTAAATACATTTCTCCTTTAGGGGCCGCGATTATACATCACTGACAGGCCCAAGCCCGCAGACAGCCCCTCTCACACTCTGCACCCCTGGACAGAACTGTGCAAATAACATTGTACTGGGGGCACAGTTTTTTGAAGAATAGATTACACTCAGGGGCAGATTTACTAAAGCTTCTTAAAATGAAAAGTAGAGGTGTTGCCCATAGCAACCAGAGTCTAGCTATAATTTCTTTATTGCTTTGTAGAAAATAATAGACTCTGGTTGCTATGGGCAACACCACCACTTGTCTGTTTTAGAAGCTTTCGTAAATCTACCCCTTAGCTGTAAAACTCTTCTACAAAAACAAACTGTTCATTATCATTAATGATATGCTAGGGATGTTTAAGGTCATCAATGCAGGGATTTGATAGACATTTTTTATATTACTTCTTGTACAGTGTATATGTAATGTGCTATATTGAGAATACATTGAATAATGAACATATTGGGCCTGATTCAGATGTGGCTGGAGATGCTATCACTGCTGCTTACATAGAAGCTGCAGTGATAGCACTGATACGGTAATGCAGCATGGGGCATCATGCTGATCCGCGCCGCAGTATAGGAATATCTGCAACATCATCAGCCGGCTGCGTGACCCATTGGGCTGTGCAAGCCGGGCGCTGCAGGAGTAACCAAGAGGCCAGAAAAACTCCGTTCTCTGGCAGAGATCCCTCCCCTGTAGCAATGGCAGTTTGGAGAAACTGGACCCTCACCGCCCCAAATGGTATCAGACTGTCAATCACTGACAGTGTGATACTGCCTTGCAGCCCGCCTTGAATTGCAGAACCATGCTGCACTTATGCAGTATTAATCCGGCGCATGCACAAAGTACCAAACATCAGTACTCTGTGATATGCGCTGCAGGTCCATCGGGACCTGAATAAGGCGCCTTTTGTTATTTTACTGTACATACACTTACAGTTCTACACCAGGGGGCAGATACACAGTGAGAACTATGCCGGTCTGCATACAGTAAGTTGCATAAAGTTGCTCTGTGCATGCCCAGAAATCTGGCTGCACACATACAGTATGCACCTTCGAAGATTTGTGTGAACCTCTCTCTTACACCAGCTTGCCCCCATAGAGGCAGGATGGCTGAGGAAGAAGGGGCTAAGCGGAGTACAGTAAGGGCATGTTCTCACAATGGCAAACCCAGACATAGAGGCATATACATCCGGCTGATGGCTGATAGTAAAGCAGGATAGTGATGGTTACGGCTCTAGGTAAGCTCTTCTTTGTTGCTCATGCATATACTCACGGGACTTCATGTCCAGCAATAAAAGCAGGACACAGCGGCCTCTATAAACGATCTACGTTTCGTTAATTTAATACAGTCGTCAGGGTCAACCTGACAACGGTATTAAATGACCGAAACGTAGATCGTTTATAGAGACCACTGTGTCCTGCTTTTTATTGCTGCATATGAAGTGAGTGAGTGCCACTATTTTCTACACCTGTCTATGTGGTCGAGATACTTGCTTGGAGGCACCTGGACATTGACTGGAAGGAGGAGTGAGTGCTGGCTTTTCTCTATATGTATGTATGTGTGTGTGTGTGTGTGTGTGTGTATATATATATATATATATATATATATATATATAAACAGAGAAAAGAAGAGGCGGCACTCGGAGACTTGCAAATTCACAGTGTATTCACAGCAAGTGACATCAACGTTTCGGGGACCAAACTCCCCTTCGTCAGGATAAAGTGACAGTGCATCAAACCAACTTAAATAGCATAACCCATTACTCACCCCGTGTGCACATGCATTCAATCCTCTGTTCGTAACCAGATGGGCACCCGTCGGAGCCTCCGCTCCGTGCTTCCGCCCTGATCAGCGTGGACCGGAAGTGACGTCGCGGGACCCCTCCGTTGTGTCCATGGCAACGCTACGTGTAATACAAATGCAACATCAGTGCAGGCAGCGATAACACAACAATCATCAAAAAACAATACATCAACACTTAGATTGGATATTATTGTGCATAAAAAAGTGATATTTAGATAAAACTTATTTTACATATTCTTATGTTAAAACATGTTAGTTACATAATCGTGAAATTCCTATAAAAACGGTGGCATATTGCACCTGGCCCTGTCATTCTGATTTACAGTTTGGAATGTCCATCAGGCATCCTTTATCCCTGGATTTCAATTAACCCTTAAACTGTTATACTACTGTTAGGGCCTGGTAGACAGCTTATCCAAACTGACAGCCCTTACTCACTGCCCTATTGCTGGATCTATTAACGGGCCATAGCAAGAGGTATGCTTATTTAAAGAGCATTTATTGTTACTGACGACCCGACTAGAAAAGTGATTCTTAAATAAAGTTAATTAGGCCCAAATTGTCATTGAGCCCATTGGGTTTTAACGTGTTCAACCTGTGGATCCACATGGATTCGAGTTGTAGGAGTCTCTTGCCCCTATTGCCCCCCCGTAAAGCTTCCGGGACGTGATCTATAATACGATGTTTAAGGGTGGCCATACTGTGGCGAAATTCCGCAAAATGCTTAGCAACAGGCTGGTCACCCCCTCCTGTGGCTAGTGCATTTCTGATGGCCAGCCTGTGCTGTGCCATCCTGACCTTGAATTGGCACTCTGTTTTGCCTATATAATAACGCCCACATGGGCATATGATGGCATATATCACGAATTTTGTGCTACAGGTTAGGGGCCATTTAATTTTAAACTTCTTTCCTGTGCATGGGTGGGCGATGGAATCCCCAGGTGACATGTACGTGCAAGTAGTGCACCCAATACATTTGAAACATCCATTTTTTCTTGTCATAAAGTGGGTGGGTCTTGTTTTAAATTTGGACATATCGGTTTTCACCAAATGGTCTCTGATGCTCCTACCCCTTGTGTAACTGGACATCACTCGAGTACCCCTGAACACTTCCAGATCAGGATCGCTTGCGACTATCGGCCAAAGGGTACGTAATTTGTGTTGTACTAGCCTGCTATTCGTTTTATATTCACATGCCCAAGGGATGGTTTTGGACATGTCTTTAGACCTATTTGGTGTAAATAGGTCATTTCTCTTGGCTGCAGTCGCCTTAGTGCGAGCCGCTGAGAGTAATTGCTGAGGGTACCCTCTATCTCGGAACCTCTGTTCCATCTCATCGAGTTGGACATCTCTAGTATGGATCTGGCTATTGGTTCTGCATACTCTAAGAAACTGTGAATAAGGCAGGCCTTTAATGGTCGCTGGTGGATGGAAACTATCATGTCGCAGTATAGTATTGCGGTCTGTAGGTTTCCTATACAAACAAGTTTCTAGCCTGCCATTTTTCAGTTTAATCAAAATGTCAAGAAAACAGATTTCATGGGGGCTGCTAACCAACGTGAGTTTGGCTGGGCAGTCAGATTGATTGTGAGTCTCGACCAACTCAATTAGATCAGAAATCTCTCCTCGCCATAAAATGAGTACATCATCAATGTACCGACGGTATAAAAATAACCGTGCTGCTGTTAATGGATTGGAAAAAAAGAGATCACATTCAACCCCCCACATGTAAGAATTCGCGAACGAGGGTGCTACGGAAGATCCCATAGCACACCCCGTCCGTTGAAGAAAAAACTTATCGTCAAAAATAAAATAATTATGTGACAAAGTAAATTGTAACAACTGTATAAGGAAGTCAATGTCTGGACCTGAATAGGCGATGTTGCCTGTAATCAATCTTCTGACTGCCTGTACACCTGCCTGGTGTGGAATGCAGGTATACAGGCTGGCAACATCTATGGTAACCAGAGACACACCATCAGGTACCTGTTCTATGCTAGCCAGCAACTTCAACAGGGAACTGGAATCTTTCAAGTGTGTACTGGTTCCCTGTACACAAGGTTGCAAAAAGACATCAAGGTAAATGGCCACTGGCTCACACAGAGACCCCCGGGCGGAAATGATGGGTCTGCCCGGTGGTCTCTGTGCGTCCTTGTGGACCTTGGGTATAGTGTAGAACACAGGGGATACTGGGTATTCACAGAATAATTTGGCATATATTTCAGTAGTGATAATGCCCTCAACACGAGCCTGCTCCAACAGTTCTTTGAGTTCTTCTTTAAATTCTTGTGATGGATCTTTACTTAGAGTACTATAGGTGTTATGGTCCCGGAGCAATCTCAAGCATTCATCCATATAGTCCCCAATGTCCTGAATGACGATGGATCCGCCTTTATCAGCCCCGCGTATGACTATGTCTTTTCTATTACTTAATGATTTGAGGGCTGCTCTCTCATCTGGTCGGAGGTTATGGTGTAGTGGTAACCTCTTTTCATCCGTTGTATCGGCGGCTTCCAGCATCCTATGAAAAGTTTTGATCGAGGCATTGTATGACACCGGGTCAAATCTCGACCTGGGGCCCAGTTTCTGCAGTCTCTGCGGTTAGCAGCCCCCATGAAATCTGTTTTCTTGACATTTTGATTAAACTGAAAAATGGCAGGCTAGAAACTTGTTTGTATAGGAAACCTACAGACCGCAATACTATACTGCGACATGATAGTTTCCATCCACCAGCGACCATTAAAGGCCTGCCTTATTCACAGTTTCTTAGAGTATGCAGAACCAATAGCCAGATCCATACTAGAGATGTCCAACTCGATGAGATGGAACAGAGGTTCCGAGATAGAGGGTACCCTCAGCAATTACTCTCAGCGGCTCGCACTAAGGCGACTGCAGCCAAGAGAAATGACCTATTTACACCAAATAGGTCTAAAGACATGTCCAAAACCATCCCTTGGGCATGTGAATATAAAACGAATAGCAGGCTAGTACAACACAAATTACGTACCCTTTGGCCGATAGTCGCAAGCGATCCTGATCTGGAAGTGTTCAGGGGTACTCGAGTGATGTCCAGTTACACAAGGGGTAGGAGCATCAGAGACCATTTGGTGAAAACCGATATGTCCAAATTTAAAACAAGACCCACCCACTTTATGACAAGAAAAAATGGATGTTTCAAATGTATTGGGTGCACTACTTGCACGTACATGTCACCTGGGGATTCCATCGCCCACCCATGCACAGGAAAGAAGTTTAAAATTAAATGGCCCCTAACCTGTAGCACAAAATTCGTGATATATGCCATCATATGCCCATGTGGGCGTTATTATATAGGCAAAACAGAGTGCCAATTCAAGGTCAGGATGGCACAGCACAGGCTGGCCATCAGAAATGCACTAGCCACAGGAGGGGGTGACCAGCCTGTTGCTAAGCATTTTGCGGAATTTCGCCACAGTATGGCCACCCTTAAACATCGTATTATAGATCACGTCCCGGAAGCTTTACGGGGGGGCAATAGGGGCAAGAGACTCCTACAACTCGAATCCATGTGGATCCACAGGTTGAACACGTTAAAACCCAATGGGCTCAATGACAATTTGGGCCTAATTAACTTTATTTAAGAATCACTTTTCTAGTCGGGTCGTCAGTAACAATAAATGCTCTTTAAATAAGCATACCTCTTGCTATGGCCCGTTAATAGATCCAGCAATAGGGCAGTGAGTAAGGGCTGTCAGTTTGGATAAGCTGTCTACCAGGCCCTAACAGTAGTATAACAGTTTAAGGGTTAATTGAAATCCAGGGATAAAGGATGCCTGATGGACATTCCAAACTGTAAATCAGAATGACAGGGCCAGGTGCAATATGCCACCGTTTTTATAGGAATTTCACGATTATGTAACTAACATGTTTTAACATAAGAATATGTAAAATAAGTTTTATCTAAATATCACTTTTTTATGCACAATAATATCCAATCTAAGTGTTGATGTATTGTTTTTTGATATGATTGTTGTGTTATCGCTGCCTGCACTGATGTTGCATTTGTATTACACGTAGCGTTGCCATGGACACAACGGAGGGGTCCCGCGACGTCACTTCCGGTCCACGCTGATCAGGGCGGAAGCACGGAGCGGAGGCTCCGACGGGTGCCCATCTGGTAACGAACAGAGGATTGAATGCATGTGCACACGGGGTGAGTAATGGGTTATGCTATTTAAGTTGGTTTGATGCACTGTCACTTTATCCTGACGAAGGGGAGTTTGGTCCCCGAAACGTTGATGTCACTTGCTGTGAATACACTGTGAATTTGCAAGTCTCCGAGTGCCGCCTCTTCTTTTCTCTGTTTATCTACACCGGAGGGGAACCTGCGGATGGGGAAGGCACAGGAGCAAGATACATCCCGCTGCGGATACAGTGAGTGCCGGGGTTAAAACACAAGTATATATATATATATATATATATATATATATATATATATATATATATAAAACAATATATACATAATTCTGCGCTGTAGTGAGCTACACCCTGGAACGAACCCTCTGTTAGCTAGGGTACTATGATAAAATGCAAAAAACTGTATTTCCAAGGGAGCTGTATAAAATTATTTGCTTCTTATATATTTCCAATCTAGACCACTAATTAATAAAATTCAATTTTATTCATGTATTAACACTGTACACTGGACTGCAGTTAGTGCAATTACTGCATCATTTTCATACAGACGATACATCCACATTAAAAAACATATGACAATAAAACCATAAATGGTATAATATTTTGTACATAAAGAGTTTCTTAATCCAATGGTGTCTCCAAATCAAATCAATGGATGTCTGATGTTCTCACATACATAATATATATCCAACGCGTTTCGTCCTTCTGGACTTCATCAGGGGTTCATATCAAAGGAGTCTAGGAAACTCTGTGCGGTATAAAACCAACCATATGGTCGCGGTGCTCCCACAATTAAAAGATCAATATGATTTTGCAATGGTACAACAATGGTGCTGAATTTACTGTTGACAACAAGTAAGTTGTGTAAATCAAGCGTCTCAGTGTGGATGGTGCTCCTGAACAGCAGTATATCTATCTTTCTCTAACGTCCTAAGTGGATGCTGGGGACTCCGTAAGGACCATGGGGAATAGCGGCTCCGCAGGAGACTGGGCACATCTAAAGAAAGCTTTAGGACTATCTGGTGTGCACTGGCTCCTCCCCCCATGACCCTCCTCCAAGCCTCAGTTAGGATACTGTGCCCGGACGAACGAGAAGGGTGCACACTAGGGGCTCTCCTGAGCTTCTTAGTGAAAGTTTTAGTTTAGGTTTTTTATTTTCAGTGAGACCTGCTGGCAACAGGCTCACTGCATCGAGGGACTAAGGGGAGAAGACGCGAACTCACCTGCGTGCAGAGTGGATTGGGCTTCTTAGGCTACTGGACATTAGCTCCAGAGGGACGATCACAGGCCCAGCCTGGATGGGTCCCAGAGCCGCGCCGCCGGCCCCCTTACAGAGCCAGAAGGCAGAAGAGGTCCGGAAAATCGGCGGCAGAAGACGTCCTGTCTTCAATAAGGTAGCGCACAGCACTACAGCTGTGCGCCATTGCTCTCAGCACACTTCACACTCCGGTCACTGAGGGTGCAGGGCGCTGGGGGGGGGCGCCCTGAGACGCAATAATAAACACCTTGGATGGCAAAAAAATGCATCACATATAGCTCCTGGGCTATATGGATGCATTTAACCCCTGCCAAAATACATAAAAAAACGGGAGATAAGGCCGCCGATAAGGGGGCGGAGCCTATCTCCTCAGCACACTGGCGCCATTTTCCCTCACAACTCCGTTGGAGGGAAGCTCCCTGTCTCTCCCCTGCAGTCACTACACTACAGAAAGGGTTAAAAAAGAGAGGGGGGGCACTAATTACGCGCAGTATTAAAGATACAGCAGCTATAAGGGGAAAAACACTTATATAAGGTTATCCCTGTATATATATATAGCGCTCTGGTGTGTGCTGGCAAACTCTCCCTCTGTCTCCCCAAAGGGCTAGTGGGGTCCTGTCCTCTATCAGAGCATTCCCTGTGTGTGTGCTGTATGTCGGTACATTTGTGTCTACATGTATGAGGAGAAAAATGATGTGGAAACGGAGCAGATTGCCTGTAATAGGGATGTCACCCCTTAGGGGGTCGACACCTGAGTGGATGAACTGTTGGAAGGAATTACGTGACAGTGTCAGCTCTGTATAAAAGACAGTGGTTGACATGAGACAGCCGGCTACTCAGCTTGTGCCTGTCCAGACGTCTCATAGGCCATCAGGGGCTCTAAAGCGCCCGTTACCTCAGATGGCAGATATAGACGCCGACACGGATACTGACTCCAGTGTCGACGGTGAAGAGACAAATGTGACTTCCAGTAGGGCCACACGTTACATGATTGAGGCAATGAAAAATGTTTTTACACATTTCTGATAATACGAGTACCACCAAAAAGGGGTATTATGTTCGGTGAGGAAAAACAACCTGTAGTTTTCCTGAATCTGAGAAATTAAATGAGGTGTGTGATGATGCGTGGTTTTCCCCCGATAACAACTGATAATTTCTAAAATGTTATTGGCATTATATCCTTTCCCGCCAGAGGTTAGGGTGCGTTGGGAAACACCCCCTAGGGTGGATAAAGCGCTCACACGCTTGTAAGGGCTCTACCCTCTCCTGAGATGGCCGCCCTTAAGGATCCTGCTGATAGAAAGCAGGAGGGTATCCTAAAATGTATTTACACACATACTGGTGTTATACTGCGACCAGCAATCGCCTCAGCCTGGATGTGCAGTGCTGGGTTGGCGTGGTCGGATTCCCTGACTGAAAATATTGATACCCTAGATAGGGACAGTATATTATTGCCTATAGAGCATTTAAAAGATGCATTTCTATATATGCGTGATGCACAGCGGAATATTTGCCGACTGGCATCAAGTCAAAGTGCGTTGTCCATTTCTACCAGTAGAGGGTTATGGACACGTCAGTGGTCAGGTGATGCGTATTCCAAACGGCATTTGGAAGTATTGCCTTATTAAAGGGAGGAGTTATTTGGGGTCGGTCTTTCAGACCTGGTGGCCACGGCAACAGCTGGGAAATCCACGTTTGTACCCCAGGTCGCCTCTCAACATGAGAAGACGCCGTATTATCAGGCGCAGTCTTTTCGTGGACAAGCGGGCAAAAGATTCCTCATTTCTGCCCCGTGACAGAGGGAGAGGAAAAAGGCTGCAGAAATCAGCCAGTTCCCAGGAACAGAAACCCTCTCCCGCCTCTGCCAAGCCCTCAGTATGACGCTGGGGCTTTACAAGCAGAATCAGGCACGGTGGGGGGCCCGTCTCAATGAATTTCAGCGCGCAGTGGGCTCACTCGCAAGTAGACCCCTGGATCCTTCAGGTGATATCTCAGGGGTACAAATTAGAATTCGAGACGTCTCCCCCTCGCCGTTTCCTAAAGTCGGCTTTACCGATGTCTCCTTCTGACAGGGAGGCAGTGTTGGAAGCCATTCACAAGCTGTATTCCCAGCAGGTGATAACAAGGTACCCCTCCTGCAACAGGGAACGGGGTATTATTCCACACTGTTGTGGTACCGAAGCCGGACGTCTCGGTGAGACCAATTCTAAATCTAAAATCTTTGAACACTTACATACAGAGGTTCAAATTCAAGATTGAGTCACTCAGAGCAGTGATTGCGAACCTGGAAGAAGGGGACTACATGATGTCTCGGGACATCAAGGATACTTACCTTCATGTCAAAATTTACCCTTCTCATCAAGGGTACCTCAGGTTTATGGTACAGAACTGTCACTATCAGTTCAGACGCTGCCGTATGGATGGTCCACGGCACCCCGGGTCTTTACCAAGGTAATGGCCGAAATGATGATATTCCTTCGAAGGAAGGGAATTTTAGTTATCCTTTACTTGGACGATTCCCTGATAAGGGTAAGATCCAGGGAACAGTTGGAGGTCGGTGTAGCACTATTTCAGGTAGTGTTGCGGCAGCACGATTGGATTCTCAATATTCCAAAATCGCAGCTGGTTCCGACGACTTGTCTTCTGTTCCTAGGGATGATCCTGGACACAGTCCAGAAAAAGGCTTTTCTCCCGGAGGAAAAAGCCAGGGAGTTATCCGAGCTAGTCAGGAACCTCCTAAAACCGAGCCAAGTCTCAGTGCATCAATGCACAAGGGTTCTGGGTAAAATGGTGGCTTCCTAAGAAGCAATCCCATTCGGCAGATTCCACGCAAGAACTTTCCAGTGGGACCTGCTGGACAAATGGTCCGGGTCGCATCTTCAGATGCATCAGCGGATAACCCTGTCACCAAGGACAAGGGTGTCCCTCCTGTGGTGGTTGCAGAGTGCTCATCTTCTAGAGGGCCGCAGATTCGGCATTCAGGACTGGGTCCTGGTGACCACGGATGCCAGCCTGCGAGGCTGGGGAGCAGTCACACAGGGAAGGAATATCCAGGGCTTATGGTCAAGTCTGGAGACATCACTTCACATAAATATCCTGAAGCTAAGGGCCATTTACAATGCTCTAAGCTTAGCAAGTCCTCTGCTTCAAGGTCAGCCGGTGTTGATCCAGTCGGACAACATCACGGCAGTCACCCACGTAAACAGACAGGGTGGCACAAGAAGCAGGAGGGCAATGGCAGAAGCTGCAAGGATTCTTCGCTGGGCGGAAAATCATGTGATAGCACTGTCAGCAGTATTCATTCCGGGAGTGGACAACTGGGAAGCAGACTTCCTCAGCACGACCTCCACCCGGGAGAGTGGGGACTTCACCCAGAAGTCTTCCACATGATTATAAACCGTTGGGAAAAACTCGACAGGTATTGCGCCAGGTCAAGGGACCCTCAGGCAATACCTGTAGACGTTCTGGTAACACCGTGGGTGTACCAGTCGGTGTATGTGTTCCCTCCTCTGCCTCTCATACCCAAGGTACTGAGATTGATAAGATGGAGAGGAGTAAGCACTATATTCGTGGCTCCGGATTGGCCAAGAAGGACTTGGTAACCGGAACTTCAAGAGATGCTCACGGAGGATCCGTGGCCTCTACCTCTAAGAAGGGACCTGCTCCAGCAAGGACCCTGTCTGTTCCAAGACTTACCACGGCTGCGTTTGACGGCATGGCGGTTGAACGCCGGACCCTGAAAAGGCATTCCGGATGAAGTCATCCCTATCCTGATCAAAGCCAGGAAGGATGTAACCGCAAAACATTATCACCGCATTTGGCGAAAATATGTTGCGTGGTGCGAGGCCAGTAAGGCCCGACGGAGGAAAATTCAACTGGGTCGTTTCCTACATTTCCTGCAAACAGGAGTGTCTATGGGCCTGAAATTGGGGTCCATTAAGGTTAAAATTTCAGCCCTGTCAATTTTCTTCCAAAAAGAACTAGCTTCAGTCCCTGAAGTTCAGACGTTTGTAAAAGGGGTACTGCATATACAGCCTCCTTTTGTGCCTTCAGTGGCACTTTGGGATCTCAATGTAGTTTTTGGGTTCCAAAAGTCACATTGGTTTGAACCACTTAAATCTGTGGAGTTAAAATATCTCACATGGAAAGTGGTCATGCTGTTGGCCCTGGCCTGGGCCAGGCGCGTGTCAGAATTGGAGGCTTTATCCTGTAAAAGCCCTTATCTGATTTTCCATTCGGACAGGGCGGAATTGAGGACTCGTCCTCAGTTTCTCCCTAAGGTGGTTTCAGCGTTTCACCTGAACCAACCTATTGTGGTGCCTGCGGCTACTAGGGACTTGGAGGACTCCAAGTTGCTAGACGTTGTCAGGGCCCTGAAAATATATGTTTCCAGGACGGCTGGAGTCAGGAAAACTGACTCGCTGTTTATCCTGTATGCACCCAACAAGCTGGGTGCTCCTGCTTCTAAGCAGACTGTTGCTCGTTGGATTTGTAGTACAATTCAGCTTGCACATTCGGTGGCAGGCCTGCCACAGCCAAAAATCTGTAAATGCCCACTCCACAAGGAAGGTGGGCTCATCTTGGGCGGCTGCCCGAGGGGTCTCGGCTTTACAACTTTGCCGAGCAGCTACTTGGTCAGGAGCAAATACGTTTGTAAAATTCTACAAAATTGATACCCTGGCTGAGGAGGACCTGGAGTTCTCTCAATTGGTGCTGCAGAGTCATCCGCACTCTCCCGCCCGTTTGGGAGCTTTGGTATAATCCCCATGGTCCTTACGGAGTCCCCAGCATCCACTTAGGACGTTAGAGAAAATAAGAATTTACTTACCGATAATTCTATTTCTCGTAGTCCGTAGTGGATGCTGGGCGCCCATCCCAAGTGCGGATTGTCTGCAATACTGGTACATAGTTATTGTTACCAAAAAAATCGGGTTATTGCTGTAGTGAGCCATCTTTTCTAGAGGCTCCTCTGTTATCATGCTGTTAACTGGGTTCAGATCACAAGTTGTACGGTGTGATTGGTGTGGCTGGTATGAGTCTTACCCGGGATTCAAGATCCTTCCTTATTGTGTACGCTCGTCCGGGCACAGTATCCTAACTGAGGCTTGGAGGAGGGTCATGGGGGTAGGAGCCAGTGCACACCAGATAGTCCTAAAGCTTTCTTTAGATGTGCCCAGTCTCCTGCGGAGCCGCTATTCCCCATGGTCCTTACGGAGTCCCCAGCATCCACTACGGACTACGAGAAATAGAATTATCGGTAAGTAAATTCTTATTATATATATCTATATATATATATATATCTATATATATATATATAATTCCAGATATGGTCGCACTCTCACCGACACAATAAATCAGCGACTGGGGTGACTCCCGAGAGGTCCAGCATGAAAATCCAGACTCCAACATATAGAAAACTAATATAGAGGGGCACTCACCAGAAATTTGCACTTAAAAAGCATTGAGTTTTAATGCATACTTATCAGAATAATGTCTCAAACAGATAATTAAATTTTCTTCGACGTTTACTGTATACTGGTGCATATGAACAGATGTAACTTGCTGTATATGCTGTGCTTGTTGTAATTTCCTGATGATGGTCCTGAGGGATCGAAACGTCGAAGAAAATTGAATTATCTATTTGAGACATTATTCTGATAAGTATGCATTAAAACTCAATGCTTTTTAAGTGCAAATTTCTGGTGAGTGCCCCTCTATATTAGTTTTCTATATATATATCAAGCAGAATTCTGGCACTCACCCCTGCATGTATTACAAATGCAATAAGCTCCGGTGCCCTCAGTATCACACTGCTATAAAGGCAGTGTTACCACACAAACTCACACTGCTGCTGCACTCAGAAGTAAAAAAGACAATAGGCAGGTCACCTGGTCAACGTTTCAATGTTCACACATTTATATATATATATATATATATATATATAAGCATAGGGCCGGCACTCCTCGGTTAATTGGTTACTGCGCTGGTGCCTTCACATGTACAGCAGTACATACATATAATTCTCACCGTGCGGCACTCAGCTTGTATGAAAAAGACACACTGGAAACCAGTAGCGTTAAACAACGTTTCAGTGCCTAAGCACTATCGTCAGGTTTATAAAAGAATGACACATAAATTACATACCTTTATACACAATCACCCGTGCAGTCTACCACGCCGGGAGTCCTCACGGACCCTCCTCGTTTCCGGCAGCGGCTGATGACATCATCAAGAAGTGCACCCATCACCAAGGTTACAAATAAACATGCAGCGATTCTACAGATATAACAATACATATAAGACAGATTGTCAATCAGATTGCCCCAATTGAACTGCGATCCAACCTGTAAGGCTAAGAAAAGCATTCAAAAGCAATTATAACTCAAATATTCATTTAATCCCCGCGGGGATAATACATCCAGTCGATGTATCCATTGAACCTCTCTCTGTATTAGTAATCGATTACGATCACCTCCTCTCACCGGTTTTTCTACCCAATCTATCATCCGATACCTAATGCTGGCTACACTATGCTTAAACTCCGCAAAGTGACGGGCAACTGGTTGATCCGATTTTTTGTCGCTACTCAATGCCGCTCTGATTGCTGATCTGTGCATTGACATGCGATCCTTAAATCTTCCCTGGGTTTTGCCTATATAGCTTAATCCACAGGGACAGATTATTTGGTATACAACATAGCACGTATTACATGTTAGATGATGTCGGATTAAAAACTTTTTTCCTGTGTGTGGATGGAAAAAGGCATCGCCTGCAATTAAAAAACTACAGGTGGTGCATCCACATTTGAAACAACCCAACTTTTTCTTAGACAAAAAATGCTGGGTACCAGTTGGTTTCTGGTTGCTAATATCTGTGCGTACCAAAAGATCCCTAAGATTTTTACCTCGTGTGAAACACGGCATAGGATTTACTTTTTGGAATGGCAATTGCTGATCTGTTTTAATTACATGCCAATGTTTCTTAATAGCGGCATTGATCTCACCTGATTGTGTGTTATATTGAGTGATGATCGGGACTCGTTCCTTTACTGTATTAACCTGTACCTTATTTAATAATTCATTCCGATCAATCAATAACACTCGCTCTTTCGTGTGATTCAGTAGATCTCTCTCATATCCCCTTAAATATAATTTCTCTATTAGTGCATCAATCTGTTTAGTGGCCGTCTCTGTGTTTGAATTGATTCTCCTAATTCTTAACATTTGTGAATATGGAAGTGAATTTTTTAATTTTGATGGATGACAGCTGTTATATTGTAATAAGGTATTCCTGTCTGTTTCTTTCAAGAATACAGATGTCACAAATTGATTATTGACTGATTTGATATCAACATCCAAATAATCTATAGAATGTTGATTAATACGAAATGTGAATTTAATTGGACTTCCACTATCATTGATCTTTTCCATTAATTTGCAAAAGGTATCCTTAGAGCCCGACCACACAATAAACAAATCGTCTATATAGCGGGTATACAAGACAATGTTAGAATAAACCACCTCCTCAGAGAAAAATAAATGTTGTTCGACACTAAACATATAAATGTTAGCTATAGCTGGGGCCACAGCAGAGCCCATTGAGCAGCCGCTCAATTGAATATAATATTTTTTGTCAAACAAAAAGTAATTCTTCTTGAGGGTAAACTCCAAAAGACATATGCAAAATTCAACAAATGCCATATCATACAAATCACAATCTAACAAAAACCTTTTCACCGCCTGTAAACATTGATTATGTGGTATAACTGTATATAAGCTGACAACATCTGCGCAGACCATCCACGATCCTTCTGGGATGCTGCCCAGAGCTGTCAGCTTATTAATAAACATAGTGGTGTCCAGAAGGAAATTCTTGTGCCGTTGGACTAACGGTTGCAAGATGGAATCAAGATATGTTGAAATTGGTTGTGTCAAAGAACCCTTTGCAGCAACAATAGGGCGTCCTGGTGGGGGTGACACCCCTTTATGTATCTTAGGCAGTGTGTAAAGTACTGGGGTGATAGGATATTTTGGTAATAAAGCATCTGCCAATTTCTGATTAATGATGCCCTCATGTACCGCTGCCTTTAAAATAACACCCAGTTCTTCTTGAAATTTATTCACTGGATCGCCCGTCAGTTCTTTGTACGTTGTCTCATCATGTAATTGACGAAGAATTTCACTACGATAATCTTTAAGATCTTGCAAGACGATCGCTCCGCCCTTATCCGCCGGTCGTATAATTAATTCCGAATTTTTTGACAAAGTATTAATGGCCTTCCTCTCTTCTGGGGTTAAATTAGGATGTACTTCCTTAGGTCGTGTTGTAACATTTTTAACCTCTTTGTCAACCAAACGCATAAATGTTTTTAAACTTGAATTATTTGTATTTGGATCGAATGTAGATTTTGGAATGATCTTTCTCAGCTGTTCCGGAATAGGGTTTGCTGTAACGCTTATTTCTGGTATAGTGGACTTACTGAAAAATTCTTTTATCTTTAATTTCCTAAACAATTGATGTTTCTCTTGTTGCCACTTAAAATCATCAAAAAAAGTAGTTGGAATATAAGACAGACCCTTACTCAATAAAGATCTTTCTGACTGAGAAAGATCATAGGAAGATAAATTTAAAATTATTTCTTCTTTGATGTTGGTGGTTTCTTTGCTTGGTCGGATCCTTTTGTATTGGCCCCCCCTCCTTGTTGTTTTCCGTTTTTTGCCAGGAATTTTGCTCTAGTTTGGGCTCCAGATGTTGCTGTTCCGGGGGTTAACATTTCTGAGTCACTGTTAGTACTGCTGTCATTTTGTGATGAAAAGCCCAATCTTCCTGTTCTCTGCGGTCGACGGAAAAAAGGACGTCTATTAGTATTCCTTGTTTCTCCACAGGTCCATTGATATACTGTATGTAATTCATAGTCCTGTTGAACTTTAGAAAATTTTTCTTTTTTAAATTTCAATAAGTCTCTCCTGTACGTCGACACTTGAGTTTCTAATTTGGCCATCCAATCTCCGTTAGGATCCGTGCTCAGTTTGCTCGCATGCTGTTTTTCAAATAGCTGAATTTTTTCTTGTAGAGCCTTTTGTTCTTTTTTAGCGAATTCTATGATTAACAGCATGAGATCAAACGAGCATCGATTCATTATCCCCACCCATTTTTTGCAAAACTGTAAATCATGTCTGCCCACTGTCGGGCCATTTTTCATCCGTAATCCTCTCGGGATTATTTTGGCTTTATAATGATCACTCAAAGATATCGCATGAAAGTGGTAATCAATCTCTTTCCTTTTCATTTTCCATAATTCTTTGTAAAGGATGTCTCCCATAGCAGATTCTGGTTGCGTATTTAGACCTTGTATTTCCAAAATAATTTTAGCCTCTGCATCTGAGAATCCAAAGGTCTCACTTCCAGAAAGAAGCGCTGGATTAAACTGGATGTCAGCTTCTATTTCTCCCCCCTCCGCCATGCTGAGTTGTATGGGGGCTGATATGCTGATTAGTTATTCACAAATCCTGTGGGCAAATCTAATTGACCAAACTATCTCAATAGCGGTCAAAAGTAAAGTCCAGGTAAGGTAAGATTCCAACCTCTGAACTCCTTAATCCTTGTAGAACCAGCTGCCACACATCAAAAACTGAGTGGATGATATAGTACCTTGATATTTCCATACATCATTACCAGGTGCCTTGCCAAATTAGGAATTTGAGCACAATCCCAGAATATATAAGCATAGGGCCGGCACTCCTCGGTTAATTGGTTACTGCGCTGGTGCCTTCACATGTACAGCAGTACATACATATAATTCTCACCGTGCGGCACTCAGCTTGTATGAAAAAGACACACTGGAAACCAGTAGCGTTAAACAACGTTTCAGTGCCTAAGCACTATCGTCAGGTTTATAAAAGAATGACACATAAATTACATACCTTTATACACAATCACCCGTGCAGTCTACCACGCCGGGAGTCCTCACGGACCCTCCTCCTTTCCGGCAGCGGCTGATGACATCATCAAGAAGTGCACCCATCATAACCTTGGTGGTAATGATGTATGGAAATATCAAGGTACTATATCATCCACTCAGTTTTTGATGTGTGGCAGCTGGTTCTACAAGGATTAAGGAGTTCAGAGGTTGGAATCTTACCTTACCTGGACTTTACTTTTGACCGCTATTGAGATAGTTTGGTCAATTAGATTTGCCCACAGGATTTGTGAATAACTAATCAGCATATCAGCCCCCATACAACTCAGCATGGCGGAGGGGGGAGAAATAGAAGCTGACATCCAGTTTAATCCAGCGCTTCTTTCTGGAAGTGAGACCTTTGGATTCTCAGATGCAGAGGCTAAAATTATTTTGGAAATACAAGGTCTAAATACGCAACCAGAATCTGCTATGGGAGACATCCTTTACAAAGAATTATGGAAAATGAAAAGGAAAGAGATTGATTACCACTTTCATGCGATATCTTTGAGTGATCATTATAAAGCCAAAATAATCCCGAGAGGATTACGGATGAAAAATGGCCCGACAGTGGGCAGACATGATTTACAGTTTTGCAAAAAATGGGTGGGGATAATGAATCGATGCTCGTTTGATCTCATGCTGTTAATCATAGAATTCGCTAAAAAAGAACAAAAGGCTCTACAAGAAAAAATTCAGCTATTTGAAAAACAGCATGCGAGCAAACTGAGCACGGATCCTAACGGAGATTGGATGGCCAAATTAGAAACTCAAGTGTCGACGTACAGGAGAGACTTATTGAAATTTAAAAAAGAAAAATTTTCTAAAGTTCAACAGGACTATGAATTACATACAGTATATCAATGGACCTGTGGAGAAACAAGGAATACTAATAGACGTCCTTTTTTCCGTCGACCGCAGAGAACAGGAAGATTGGGCTTTTCATCACAAAATGACAGCAGTACTAACAGTGACTCAGAAATGTTAACCCCCGGAACAGCAACATCTGGAGCCCAAACTAGAGCAAAATTCCTGGCAAAAAACGGAAAACAACAAGGAGGGGGGGCCAATACAAAAGGATCCGACCAAGCAAAGAAACCACCAACATCAAAGAAGAAATAATTTTAAATTTATCTTCCTATGATCTTTCTCAGTCAGAAAGATCTTTATTGAGTAAGGGTCTGTCTTATATTCCAACTACTTTTTTTGATGATTTTAAGTGGCAACAAGAGAAACATCAATTGTTTAGGAAATTAAAGATAAAAGAATTTTTCAGTAAGTCCACTATACCAGAAATAAGCGTTACAGCAAACCCTATTCCGGAACAGCTGAGAAAGATCATTCCAAAATCTACATTCGATCCAAATACAAATAATTCAAGTTTAAAAACATTTATGCGTTTGGTTGACAAAGAGGTTAAAAATGTTACAACACGACCTAAGGAAGTACATCCTAATTTAACCCCAGAAGAGAGGAAGGCCATTAATACTTTGTCAAAAAATTCGGAATTAATTATACGACCGGCGGATAAGGGCGGAGCGATCGTCTTGCAAGATCTTAAAGATTATCGTAGTGAAATTCTTCGTCAATTACATGATGAGACAACGTACAAAGAACTGACGGGCGATCCAGTGAATAAATTTCAAGAAGAACTGGGTGTTATTTTAAAGGCAGCGGTACATGAGGGCATCATTAATCAGAAATTGGCAGATGCTTTATTACCAAAATATCCTATCACCCCAGTACTTTACACACTGCCTAAGATACATAAAGGGGTGTCACCCCCACCAGGACGCCCTATTGTTGCTGCAAGGGGTTCTTTGACACAACCAATTTCAACATATCTTGATTCCATCTTGCAACCGTTAGTCCAACGGCACAAGAATTTCCTTCTGGACACCACTATGTTTATTAATAAGCTGACAGCTCTGGGCAGCATCCCAGAAGGATCGTGGATGGTCTGCGCAGATGTTGTCAGCTTATATACAGTTATACCACATAATCAATGTTTACAGGCGGTGAAAAGGTTTTTGTTAGATTGTGATTTGTATGATATGGCATTTGTTGAATTTTGCATATGTCTTTTGGAGTTTACCCTCAAGAAGAATTACTTTTTGTTTGACAAAAAATATTATATTCAATTGAGCGGCTGCTCAATGGGCTCTGCTGTGGCCCCAGCTATAGCTAACATTTATATGTTTAGTGTCGAACAACATTTATTTTTCTCTGAGGAGGTGGTTTATTCTAACATTGTCTTGTATACCCGCTATATAGACGATTTGTTTATTGTGTGGTCGGGCTCTAAGGATACCTTTTGCAAATTAATGGAAAAGATCAATGATAGTGGAAGTCCAATTAAATTCACATTTCGTATTAATCAACATTCTATAGATTATTTGGATGTTGATATCAAATCAGTCAATAATCAATTTTTGACATCTGTATTCTTGAAAGAAACAGACAGGAATACCTTATTACAATATAACAGCTGTCATCCATCAAAATTAAAAAATTCACTTCCATATTCACAAATGTTAAGAATTAGGAGGGGTATATGCAATAGCGGGCGAATTGGCAAAATAGGCGAATTCCGGGCCGTTTTCGCCTCCAAAAATCAATTCGCCTATGCAGTGCAGTCATTTTTCGCAAAAAAACGGCCCGTCAAAATTCGCCTTTTCTCAATTCGCCTTTTTCCGAATTCGCCTTTTCTGCAATGGTACAGATGCTGCAATTCGCCTCCAGCATATTCAATTCAAGTTTGGAAATTCGCCTGCAGTGCTTTTAGACAGCAAATTCGCGATTTTCACTCCGCCACACTTTGGAGGGTGAAAACAAATAAAAAAATTTTAAACATGTTTTTTTTTGTGTTTTTTTTTTTAGGAATAGCAGATCTATTTATATTAGAAGGGATTAGGTTTTTTTTTTTTTTTGGGGGGAGGCACAAATATTATTTATATATTTTTTAAAATAATATTTTTATTTTTTTATTTTTTTTATTGCTGGAACGGTAAAATCCGGGGAAAAAATGGCGTGGGGTCCCCCCTCCAAAGCATAACCAGCCTCGGGCTCATTGAGCTGGTCCTGGTTCTAAAAATGCGGGGAAAAAATTGACAGGGGATCCCCCGTATTTTTAAAACCAGCACCGGGCTCTGCGCCTGATGCTGGTGCCAAAAATACGGGGGACAAAACGAGTAGGGGTCCCCCGTATTTTTAACACCAGCATCGGGCTCCACTAGCTGGACAGATAATGCCACAGCCGGGGGTCACTTTTATACAGTGCCCTGCGGCCGTGGCATCAAATATCCAACTAGTCACCCCTGGCCGGGGAACCCTGGGGGAATGGGGACCCCTTCAATCAAGGGGTCCCCCCCCCCCCAGCCACCCAAGGGCCAGGGGTGAAGCCCGAGGCTGTCCCCCCCCATCCAATGGGCTGCGGATGGGGGGGCTGATAGCCTTTGTGTTCAAAAAAAAAGATATTGTTTTTTCCATTAGTACTACAAGTCCCAGCAAGCCTCCCCTGCAAGCTGGTACTTGGAGAACCACAAGTACCAGCATGCGGGAGAAAAACGGGCCCGCTGGTACCTGTAGTTCTAATGGAAAAAAAATACCCAAATAAAAACAGGACACAGACACCGTCGACAGTAAAACTTTATTACACACTGCCGACACACACATACTTACCTATGTTCACACGCCGACATCGGTCCTCTTCTCCATGTAGAATCCCGGGGTACCTGAAAATAAAAGATCAATTATACTCACCTCAACAGGCTCCAGAGATAAATCCACGGACTTGGCAAAAAAAGAAAGCGCATTTACCCGCACCAAAAACGGACTGAAAGGTGTCCCATGCTGACACATGGGACACCTATCCACGATTAAGATCTGTCAGTGACAGTTGTCACTGACAGGTCTCTAAGCCAATCAGGAAGCGCAACTTCGTTGCGCTAACCTGATTGGCTGATCGCTGTGACAGCGCATCGCACAGCTCCCTCCATTATATTCAATGGTGGGAACTTAGCGGCTAGCGGTGAGGTCACCCGCCGGTCAGCGGTGACCGGCGGGTGACCCCACCGCTAGCCGCTAAGTTCCCACCATTGAAAGTAATGGAGGGAGCTGTGCGAGGCGCTGTCAGAGTACAGACGGCGTCCAGCCAATCAGATGAGCGCCACGGCAGTAGCGCTTCCTGATTGGCTGAAGGGACATCAGTGACAGGAGTCACGTGATGTCCCGGCATTCGGGGAGAGGGGTCCCATGTGTCAGCATGGGACCCCTTTCGGTCCGCAGGTCCGGTTGTTCGTTTTCTGTTTTTGCCAAGTCCGTGGATTTATCTCTGGAGCCTGTTGAGGTGAGTATAATTGATCTTTTATTTTCAGGTACCCCGGGATTCTACATGGAGAAGAGGACCGATGTCGGCGTGTGAACATAGGTAAGTATGTGTGTGTCGGCAGTGTGTAATAAAGTTTTACTGTCGACGGTGTCTGTGTCCTGTTTTTATTTGGGTATTTTTTTCCCATTAGAACTACAGGTACCAGCGGGCCCGTTTTTCTCCCGCATGCTGGTACTTGTGGTTCTCCAAGTACCAGCTTGCAGGGGAGGCTTGCTGGGACTTGTAGTACTAATGGAAAAAACAATATCTTTTTTTTTTAACACAAAGGCTATCAGCCCCCCCATCCGCAGCCCATTGGATGGGGGGGGACAGCCTCGGGCTTCACCCCTGGCCCTTGGGTGGCTGGGGGGGGGGGACCCCTTGATTGAAGGGGTCCCCATTCCCCCAGGGTTCCCCGGCCAGGGGTGACTAGTTGGATATTTGATGCCACGGCCGCAGGGCACTGTATAAAAGTGACCCCCGGCTGTGGCATTATCTGTCCAGCTAGTGGAGCCCGATGCTGGTGTTAAAAATACGGGGGACCCCTACTCGTTTTGTCCCCCGTATTTTTGGCACCAGCATCAGGCGCAGAGCCCGGTGCTGGTTTTAAAAATACGGGGGATCCCCTGTCAATTTTTTCCCCGCATTTTTAGAACCAGGACCAGCTCAATGAGCCCGAGGCTGGTTATGCTTTGGAGGGGGGACCCCACGCCATTTTTTTTTCGGGTTTTTCCCCGTTTTTTCCCGTTTTTTAAAATCGCGGTAAAATCCGCAAAATCAGCCGATTTTCGCCCGCGACTCTGGCGAATCCGTTTTTCATTGCATATGGTGAATTCCGGAAGCCACCTTCCGGAATTCACCTGGCGAATTTGGTCGAATTGAAAAAACGGCGATAATTGCCGCGATTTCGCCCGCTATTGCATATACCCCGGAGAATCAATTCAAACACAGAGACGGCCACTAAACAGATTGATGCACTAATAGAGAAATTATATTTAAGGGGATATGAGAGAGATCTACTGAATCACACGAAAGAGCGAGTGTTATTGATTGATCGGAATGAATTATTAAATAAGGTACAGGTTAATACAGTAAAGGAACGAGTCCCGATCATCACTCAATATAACACACAATCAGGTGAGATCAATGCCGCTATTAAGAAACATTGGCATGTAATTAAAACAGATCAGCAATTGCCATTCCAAAAAGTAAATCCTATGCCGTGTTTCACACGAGGTAAAAATCTTAGGGATCTTTTGGTACGCACAGATATTAGCAACCAGGAACCAACTGGTACCCAGCATTTTTTGTCTAAGAAAAAGTTGGGTTGTTTCAAATGTGGATGCACCACCTGTAGTTTTTTAATTGCAGGCGATGCCTTTTTCCATCCACACACAGGAAAAAAGTTTTTAATCCGACATCATCTAACATGTAATACGTGCTATGTTGTATACCAAATAATCTGTCCCTGTGGATTAAGCTATATAGGCAAAACCCAGGGAAGATTTAAGGATCGCATGTCAATGCACAGATCAGCAATCAGAGCGGCATTGAGTAGCGACAAAAAATCGGATCAACCAGTTGCCCGTCACTTTGCGGAGTTTAAGCATAGTGTAGCCAGCATTAGGTATCGGATGATAGATTGGGTAGAAAAACCGGTGAGAGGAGGTGATCGTAATCGATTACTAATACAGAGAGAGGTTCAATGGATACATCGACTGGATGTATTATCCCCGCGGGGATTAAATGAATATTTGAGTTATAATTGCTTTTGAATGCTTTTCTTAGCCTTACAGGTTGGATCGCAGTTCAATTGGGGCAATCTGATTGACAATCTGTCTTATATGTATTGTTATATCTGTAGAATCGCTGCATGTTTATTTGTAACCTTGGTGATGGGTGCACTTCTTGATGATGTCATCAGCCGCTGCCGGAAAGGAGGAGGGTCCGTGAGGACTCCCGGCGTGGTAGACTGCACGGGTGATTGTGTATAAAGGTATGTAATTTATGTGTCATTCTTTTATAAACCTGACGATAGTGCTTAGGCACTGAAACGTTGTTTAACGCTACTGGTTTCCAGTGTGTCTTTTTCATACAAGCTGAGTGCCGCACGGTGAGAATTATATATATATATATATATATATATATATATATAATATACACTCAACACTCAATGTACGCCTGGCTACACCTATGCTATGTTACCAACAAACCCAGAACCCAGGTAATTAGTACCCCTCCCTCCCCTTTTCTCAGTGCCAGTGTACACATCCATGTTATTATTACGCACTTCAAACCTGTAAGTTAGGGAGCAGTTGCATCAAATTTGGTATCAGGCCTTTTTTCTGTCTATGTTTATTCTGATTTGTTTTCTGCTAGATGATGGCAGACATCATGTTCCGGAAACAGGAATATGAGAAAGCTATAGAACATTATCATCAGGTTCTCAAAAAAACACCAGGTGAGATTGTGAGATATATATATATATATATATATATATATATATGTGTGTATATATATATATATATATATATATATATATATTTATTGATTGTGTGGTAGCTTGACACTCCCGATATATGTACACTGACTCAGGTGCCTCCTAGGTGAATTAATAGCTGCTTAGATCTCACCATACGGAAAGAAAGAGGCGGCACTCTGATGTTTCAAAATTCCAAAGGTGTTTAGTAAATCATAATTATCGTCAACGTTTCAAGGTCCGCAGACCTTTTCGTCAGGACGTTACAATAGTGAAAGTGAAAAAGCATGCTTTTTGACTTTCACTTTTGAAACGTCCTGACGAAAAGGTCTGCGGCGGTATAGCTGTGTATATATATATATATATATATATATATATATATATATATATATATATACTCTATAGTAATGAAACAATTAATGCATAAATTGTAAATATTTTATTTTTATTGTGTCATACAACCACTACGTTTCAGTGACAGTCATCAAACTACATGCTTCTCTGCTAATTAAATGCTTATAGCAGTGGTTCCCAAACTTTTTTGAATCACGGCACCCTACAGCATCAGAATTTTTTTTTCATGGCACTCCTAGGCCAAAATTTTCTAATTGAGAAATTTAGAAATAAATATTAAGTTAAGTAAATTGTGTTTATATGTCATCATTAGGTACAATTGTGTGGTGAGGGACAGTATTTGCTTCTGTTTGTCCACATATTTTATGATTGGCAGCCACCAGCACTGGTTTGCCCATTTCATTAACCATAAATAATTTTAATTGGTCCTGGACTACCAATCTAAGGCACCCCTGAAAGTGACCCGAGGCCCCCCGGGGTGCCTAGGCACACAGTTTGGAAATTACTGTCTTATAGTATTTGTAAATCAGTTGCAGAATAACACACATTCCACAGTCGGAAGTGTTAGGATGTATGGTTCCCAATTTTTATAAAAATGTTCTACTCCTTTCTTTATGCTAGAAAAGGTACTCCTGTCAAAATGTAAGATCTAATCTAATTTCCCTTATAGAGGGGGCAGATTTGGCCATCCATTGGCTTGGGAGTATTTTTGGAAACCCGTACCTTTTAAAGATTCTGTTTCCTATGTGCCCTGTGTCAGGACAGAACTTGCATTAATTCCCCTCAACTCAGCCATGCCTACTGACAATGCTATCCCTCATCACTGCCCTCTCTACCGGAGGCCTGCGCCTCAACTCTTCCTGTGACTCTGGTCTATATCATTGGGCTGAGACCGGCGTATTGCTGGGGGAAACCCACACAAACACTTGTCGGAACAGAATTCATGACACCATACAGTGAGGAACAGTGCTGACAACTGTTTCCATTCCATGTGTATGTGTCATACAATTTCTCATACGTCCTAAAGGATGCTGGGGATGCTTCAAGAACCATGGGGTATAGACGGGATCCGCAGGAGACATGGGCACTTTAAAACTTTAAAAGGGGTGTGAACTGGCCCCTCCCTCTATGCCCCTCCTCCAGACTCCAGTTAGATTCTATGCCCAGTGAGACTGGATGCACACTGAGAAGCTCTCCAGAGTTTCTCTGAAAAAAGACATTCAGTTAGGTTTATTATTTTCAGGGAGACCTGCTGGCAACAGGCTCCCTGCTTCGTGGGACTGAGTGGAGAGAAGCAGACCTACTTCTGTGAGTTTCAGGGCTCTGATTCTTAGGCTACTGGACACCATTAGCTCCAGAGGGTCTGATCGCTAGGTACGCCTAGATGCTCATTCCCGGAGCCGCGCCGTCAACCCCCTTGCAGAGCCAGAAGTCAGAAGCCGGGTGAGTAGAAGAAGATCAGAAAACTTCAGTGACGGCAGAAGACGGGTTTTGAGGTACCGCGCTGCGCGCCATGCTTCCACATACAAAACGGCACTGCAGGGTGCAGGGCGCATGGGGGGGGGGGGGGGGGGCCTGGGCAGCATAAAACCTCAATTAACGACTGGCACATGAGTATACAGTGCCTGGGCACTAAATACAGACCCCCGCCAGTATAAATATATCAAATTAAGCGGGACTGAAGCGCGCCATTAAGGGGGCGTGGCTTAGCCCTCACAGCTCTGACCAGCGCCATTTTCTCTTCACAGCTGCAGAGACACTGAGCCTGACCTCCCACACTGCTGTACAAGTAACAGGGTGCAAAACGGGGGTGGGGGGGGGGGGCACAAGGGATTGGGTGCTATTTTATTGAATTTAAAAGCGCTAACAGGTCTGGGCAGTATATTACACGCTCCAGAACCGGGATAGGCGCTGGGTTGTGAGCTAGCAGAACTCCCTCTGTGTTTCTCTAACAGGCTTTGCTGTGGGTCTGTTCCCTATAGCCCAGTGTGGTTGTGGGTGTCGGTACGCGTGTGTCGACATGTATGAGGCTGAGTGCTCTTCCAAGGAGGAGGCTGGAGTGGGGACAGAAAAGGCTGTGGGAGTGACCGTGTCGGCATCGCCAACGGCTGATTGGGTAAATATGTTGAGTGTTTTGAATGCAAATGTGGCTCGGTTAACTAAGAGATTAGATAAATCTGAGTCTAGGAACCAGACATGGAGAAAATCCATGGAGGATGCATTGTCACAAACTCAGACCCCTTCGGGGTCACAGAAACGTGCATTTACCCAGATAGCAGATACAGATACCGACACGGACTCTGATTCCGGTGTCGACTATAGTGATGCCAGATTGAATCCTAAACTGGCTAAGAGCATTCGGTACATGATTGTGGCGATAAAAGACGTTTTACATATCACGGAGGAGCCTGCTGTTCCTGATACTAGGGTCTGTATGTTTAAAGGAAAGAAACCTGAGGTAACGTTTCCTCCTTCTCATGAACTGAACGCTCTTTTTGAAAAGGCTTGGGAAAATCCTGACAAGAAGGTACAGGTTCCCAAAAGAATTCCGGTGGCATATCCGTTCCCCTCTGGGGACAGGGAAAAGTGGGAGTCAACCCCCATGGTGTACAAAGCTCTATCGCGTCTGTCCAAAAAAGGTAGCGCTTCCGTCTCCTGACACGGCAGCCCTAAAGGATCCTGCGGATCGTAAGTAGGAAAATACACTAAAATCCATTTATGTCACTACAGGTTCGCTACTCAGGCCTGCCGTTGCTTCGGCATGGGTGAGTAGTGCTATTGAAAAGTGGGCAGATAACTTGTCATCTGAAATAGATACCCTGGACAGGGATAGTGTGCTTTTGACTCTGGGTCATATCAGGGACGTTGCAGCATATTTAAAAGAAGCTGCAAGGGATATTGGCCTTTTGGGATCAAGGGCCAATGCCATGGCAGTCTCGGCTAGGAGGGCATTGTGGATTCATCAATGGAATGCTGATGCTGACTCTAAGAAGACTATGGAGTCTCTACCGTTTAACGGTAGTGTCTTGTTTGGTGACGGCCTCACTGACCTGGTATCTACGGCTACAGCGGGTAAGTCATCATTTTTACGCCCCACTATCAGATGCAGTCCTTTCGGCCCAATAAATACAAAAAAGGATGAGGGTCCTCCTTCCTTGCTACGAGAGGAAGAGGAAGGGGAAAAAGGTCACAGGCTGTGGCAATTTCCCAGGAACAGAAGTCCTCTCCTGCTTCTACCAAATCCACCGCATGACGCTGGGGCTCCTCTGCGGGAGTCCGCACCGGTGGGGGCACGTCTCAGACTCTTCAGTCAGGTCTGGGTTTACTCAGCCCTAGATCCTTGGATATTAGAAATAGTAACCCAAAGGTACAAATTAGAGTTTCAAGACGTGCCCCCTCACCGATTTTTCAAATCAGCCTTGCCAGCTTCTCTTCCAGAAAGGGAGGTAGTATGCGTTGCAATACTAAAGCTGTGTCAAAATCAAGTCATTGTCACTGTACCCCCGTCACAACAGGGGGAAGGCTTTTATTCGAGCCTTTTCGTGGTCCCGAAGCCGGATGGCTCAGTCAGACCGATCTGAACCTAAAATCCCTCAATTTTTATCTAAAAAAAATCAAATTCAAGATGGAATCTCTCCGAGCAGTGATCTCCAGTCTGGAGGAGGGGGATTTTATGGTCGACATAAAGGATGCCTACTTACACGTACCCATATATCCTCCACATCAGGCTTACCTGAGATTTGCTGTTCAGGATTGTCATTACCAATTTCTCTTATGTCCTAGAGGATGCTGGGGACTCCAAAAGGACCATGGGATATAGACAGGATCCGCAGGAGACATGGGCACACTGTAAGACTTTGAATGGGTGTGAACTGGCTCCTCCCTCTATGCCCCTCCTCCAGACCTCAGTTAGATTCTGTGCCCAGAGAGACTGGACACACACTAGGGGAGCTCTCCTGAGTTTCTCTGAAAAGACTTTATGTTAGGTTTTTTATTTTCAGGGAGACCTGCTGGCTACAGGCTCCCTGCTTCGTGGGAGTGAAGGGAGAGAAGCAGACCTACTTCTTCTGAGTTCAAAGGCACTGCTTCTTAGGCTACTGGACACCATTAGCTCCAGAGGGTTCGATCACTTGGTGCACCTAGCTGCTTGTTCCCGTCAACCCCCTCACAGAAGCCAGAAGAAAGAAGCCGGGTGAGTATAAAGAAGATCAGAAGACTTCAGTGACGGCAGAAGACTTCAGTAATGAGGTACCATTCTCCCACACACACTTCAGACGGCACTTGCAGGGCGCAGGGGGGGCGCCCTGGGCAGCATGAATACTGGAGGATAAAACTGGCAAAATATACATATTATTGACGTTATTGACTAAAAGACTGGATAAATCTGATTCTCAGACACAAACGTGGAGAAAATCCATGGAGGACGCCTTGTCTCAGGTGCAGGCCCCCTCAGGGTCACAAAAGCGTTCATTTACCCAGATGGCGGATACTGATACCGACACGGACTCTGATTCCAGTGTCGACTTTAGTGAGGCCAGTTTACATCCAAAATTGGTTAAGAGTATTCAGTACATGATTGTGGCAATTAAAGATGTTTTACATATTTCTGAAGTGCCTGCTGTTCCAGATACACGGGTTTGTTTGTATAAGGGGAAAAAGCCTGAGGTGACGTTTCCCCCCTCTCATGAGCTTAACGCTCTTTGTGAAAAAGCTTGGGAATCTCCTGACAAAAGGTGGCAGATTCCCAAGAGAATTCTAATGGCATATCCTTTCCCCTCTGACGACAGGGAAAAGTGTGAGTCATCTCCCAATGTGGACAAGGCTCTATCGCGACTGTCCAACAAGGTGACGCTTCCGTCTCCTGACACTGCTGCCCTTAAGGACCCTGCGGATCGTAAGCAGGAAACGACCTTAAAATCCATTTATGTCACTACGGGTGCACTGCTCAGACCTGCCGTGGCGTCAGCATGGTGAGTAGTGCTATTGGTAAGTGGGCAGATAATTTGGCATCTGACATGGATACCCTGGATAGGGATAACATTCTTTTGACTCTCGGTTATATCAGGGACGCTGCAGCTTACCTAAAGGATGCGGCGAGGGATATTGGCCTCTTGGGATCAAGGGCCAATGCCATGGCAGTCTCGGCCAGGAGAGCGCTGTGGATTCATCAATGGAATGCTGACGCCGACTCTAAGAAGGCTATGGAAGCTCTCCCATATAAAGGTAGTGTCTTGTTTGGTGACGGCCTCGCTGACCTGGTGTCTACGGCTACAGCGGGTAAGTCATCCTTTCTTCCTTATGTTCCTGCACAGCAGAAAAAGACACCCCATTATCAGATGCAGTCCTTTCGGCCTAATAAATACAAAAAAGGAAGAGGGTCGTCCTTCCTTGCCTCTAAAGGTAGAGGGAGGGGAAAAAGGTTGCCTGCTGTGTCAGGCTCCCAGGACCAGAAGTCCTCCCCGGCTTCTGCCAAGTCCACCGCATGACGCTGGGGCTCCTCTACGGGAGACCGCACCGATGGGGGCGCATCTCCGACTCTTCAGTCAGGTCTGGTTTCACTCGGGCCTGGATCCTTGGGTGTTAGACATAGTGTCCCAAGGTTACAAACTGGAGTTTCAGGAGGTGCCCCCCCACTGATTTTTCAAATCAGCCTTGCCAGTTTCTATCCCAGAAAGGGAAGTAGTGAGTGCTGCGATACAAAAGCTGTGTCAACAGCGTGTCATTGTCACGGTACCCCTGTCTCAACGGGGAGAAGGGTTTTATTCGAGCCTATTTGTCGTACCAAAGCCCGACGGCTCAGTCAGACCAATCCTGAACCTAAAATCCCTCAATCTGTATTTGAAAACTTTCAAGTTCAAGATGGAATCTCTTCGAGCAGTGATCTCCAGTCTGGAAGGGGGGGATTTCATGGCGTCAGTCGACATAAAAGATGCCTACTTACATGTCCCAATATATCCTCCACATCAAGATTTCCCTGAGGTTTGCGGTGCAGGATTGTCATTACCAGTTTCAGACGTTGCCATTTGGTCTTTCCACGGCCCCGAGGGTCTTCACCAAAGTAATGGCGGAAATGATGGTACTCCTACGCAAGCAGGGTGTCACAATTATCCCGTACTTGGACGATCTCCTGATAAAGGCGAGATCAAAGGAGCAGTTGCTAAGAAACGTGGCACTCTCCCTGACAATTCTGCAACAACATGGTTGGATTCTAAATTTGCCAAAGGCACAGCTGATTCCGACAACTCGGCTGTCTTTCTTGGGCATGATCCTGGACACGGAACTGCAGAGAGTGTTTCTCCCAGTGGAAAAAGCTCTGGAAATCCAGACCATGGTCAAGGAGATTCTGAAACCGGCAAGTGTATCGATTCATCAATGCACTCGGGTGCTGGGAAAGATGGTTGCAGCTTACGAAGCCATTCCGTTTGGCAGGTTTCATGCCCGGGTATTTCAGTGGGACCTGTTGGACAAGTGGTCCGGGTCTCACCTGCACATGCACCGGAAAATAAGTCTATCTTCCAGGACCAGAATATTTCTCCTGTGGTGGCTTCAAAGTTCTCACCTCCTAGAGGGACGCAGGTTCAGGATCCAGGATTGGGTCCTGGTGACCAAGGATGCAAGTCTCCGAGGCTGGGGAGCAGTCACACAAGGAAGAAATTTCCAGGGAAAATGGTCAAGCCAGGAAGCTTGTCTGCACATAAACATTCTGGAATTAAGAGCCATCTACAACGGCCTTCTGCAAGCGGAACATCTTCTTTGCGGTCTGCCCGTCTTGATTCAGTCAGACAACATAACAGCAATGGCGTACATAAACCGCCAGGGCGGAACAAAGAGCAGAGCGGCGATGGCGGAGGCCACGAAAGTTCTTCGCTAGGCGGAGAGACATGCAAGCGCTCTGTCAGCAGTCTTCATTCCAGGAGTGGACAACTGGGAAGCAGACTTCCTCTCCATCCAGGAGAGTGGGGTCTTCATCAAGAGGTCTTTGCAGAAGTGACAAATCGTTGGGGAATTCCTCAAATAGATATGATGGCGTCTCGCCTCAACAAGAAGCTTCTGACATATTGTTCCAGGTCGAGGGACCCTCAAGCAATAGCGGTGGACGCCCTAGTGACACCGTGGGTGTTTCCGTAGGTCTATGTGTTCCCTCCACTTCCACTCATTCCAAAGGTGATAAAGATTATAAGAAGAACAAGGGTTCAGGCGATACTCATTGTTCCAGACTGGCCAAAGAGGGCTTGGTATCCAGATCTTCAGGAGTTGCTCATAGAAGATCCCTGGCCTCTTCCTCTATGGGAGGACCTGTTACGACAAGGACCGTGCGTGTTTCAAGACTTACCGCGGCTGCGTTTGACGGCATGGCGGTTGAACGCCAAATCCTAGCCCGAAAGGGTATTCCCAGTGAAGTCATTACCACACTTCTTCAGTCTAGAAAAGAAGTAACGGCAAAGCATTACCACCGTATTTGGAGGAAATATGTATCTTGGTGTGAATCCAAGAAGGCTCCTACGGAGGATTTTCAGCTGGGGCGTTTGCTCCATTTTTTGCAAGCAGGTGTGGATGCGGGCCTAAAGTTGGGCTCCATTAAAGTACAAATTTCAGCCTTATCAATCTTCTTTCAGAAAGAATTGGCCTCCCTTCCAGAGGTTCAGACCTTCATGAAAGGCGTGCTGCACATCCAACCTCCATTTGTGCTCCCTGTGGCACCGTGGGATCTTATTGTGGTATTGCAGTTCCTGCAATCTCATTGGTTTGAACCTTTACGTGAGGTTGAGTTAAAATTCCTTACTTGGAAAGTAGTCCTGTTGTTGGCCTTGGCATCCGCAAGGCGGGTGTCTGAATTGGCGGCTTTGTCTCACAAAAGCCCCTATTTAATCTTCCATGCTGATAGAGCGGAATTGAGAACTCATCAGCAATTTCTGCCAAAAGTGGTTTCATCATTTCACGTGAGCCAGCGTATTGTGGTGCTAGTGGCTACTGGCGCCTTGGTGGAATCAAAGTCTCTCGATGTGGTCAGAGCTTTGAAAATCTATTTCGCCGGGTTAGGAAAACAGAGGCTCTGTTTGCCCTGTGGGCTCCCAACAAGGTTGGGGCGCTGGATCTGTAATACGATTCAGCAAGCTCATTCTACGGCAGGATTGCCGTTACCGAAATCGGTGAAAGCCCATTCTACCAGAAAGGTGGGCTCATCCTGGGCGGCTGCCCGAGGGGTCTCTGCATTACAGCTTTGTCGAGCTGCTACTTGGTCGGGATCAAACACCTTTGCCAAGTTTTACAAGTTTGATACCCTGGCTGAGGAGGACTTCTTGTTTGGTCAATCGGTGCTGCAGAGTCATCCGCACTCTCCCTCCCGTTCTAGAGCTTTGGTATAAACCCCATGGTTCTTGAAGCATCCCCAGCATCCTCTAGGACGTATGAGCAAATAGGATTTTAATACCTACCGGTAAATCCTTTTCTCTTAGTCCGTAGAGAATGCTGGGCGCCCGTCCCAGTGCGGGCTGTATCTGCAGTTTGGTTATGGTTACACTCATGTGAGTTAAGTTCAGTCAGTCTGTGACTGATGTTGGTCATGCCATTGCATGCGTTGTTGTTGAATGCCATGTTGTACGGCGTGTTTGTGGTGTGAGCTGGTATGTATCTCACCTTAGTTTTAAAATAATTAAATAAATCCTTTCCTCGAAATGTCCGTCTCCCTGGGCACAGTTCCTATAACTGGAGTCTGGAGGAGGGGCATAGAGGGAGGAGCCAGTTCACACCCCTTTTAAAGTCTTAAAGTGCCCATGTCTCCTGCGGATCCCGTCTATACCCCATGGTTCTTGAAGCATCCCCAGCATCCTCTACGGACTCAGAGAAAAGGATTTACCGGTAGGTATTAAAATCCTATTTTTACAACCCGTTGTGTTTTTACAGGGATCTGGTCTTAAGGTCGTCAGTAAGTAGGTCGACACTGTCTAGCTTGACCACTGTTGGTCGACAGTAAGTAGAAGTCAACATGGTTTCTAGCTCGACAGGGACTCTAGGTCAACATGTTCTAGGTTGACATGACAAAAGGTTGACATGAGTCTTTCAAAATTTTTTAATTTTTTGAACTTTTCCATACTTTACGATCCATGTGGACTACAACTGGGAACGGTAACCTGTGCCAAGCGCTGCGGTAGCGGAGCGAGGCACCTTGCCCTTGCTCACCATGCGAGAGGACTCGGTGCACTAATTGAGGTTCCCGGTCACTGTACGGAGAAAACAACACCAACAAAAGTTGAAAAAACTCATGCCAACCTTTTTTCATGTCGACCTAGCACATGTCGACCTATAAACCATGTCGACCTACTTACTGTCGACCAATAGTGGTCGACCTAGACACTGCCGACCTAACTCTAATCTACCTAACATACCAGGGACGTGCAGTCAGGGGAGGCAGTGCCTCCCCTGTCATAATTATTAAAATAATAAAAAGAAGATATTTATAGCACACAGTCAGTGATAAATATCTTCTTTTAATATTCTAATAATTTTTCCCCTCTTAGTATGGCTGCATGTTAGGGTGGAAGGCAGTGGGAGAGGTGCCTCCCGCTGCTAACACTAAAAGTCCGGGCAGCGGGGGGCGGGCAGGGGGCGGGGCGCAGCAATGTGCTGTGAAAGCCCATTGAAAATGTATGGGGAAGCGGCACCTATACTGGTGCCGCAATGACAGGGGCGTGCATTCAGCCCCGATGAATGCACGCCCCTGTCAGTCCCCCAGATGTGATTGGCCCAGCGGATCCAGCACTGGATCCGCTGTCTAATCACCCACAGGCGGGGGCCGGTTCCGTCCCGGACGCTCCCAGCCAGCAGCAGCACTCTCCCCTCTCCTCAACCGACAGTATAAAAATGAGTCACATTGACTTATTAAATGCCGCCGCCGCCAGTGCCCCAGGGTCTCTACAACGTTGTCGGGTCCGGAAAGCGCAGTCACTCAGTCAGCATTCATCTTTCGGGTCCCGACTCTTGGCTGGAGTGGTAGGAGGAGCCGCCTCTACTTTCCTCCCCTCTCATCTCTGCTCCTCCTCCAAACTTAGTAATGCTGCCTCCTGCCTGTGCCTGATTAGTGGTGCCAGTATAAGAGATGTTTCCCGGGAGGCCGGCCAGGCTGTGAGGCCCGAATGCTGCATGTGGCCACGCCACCAGCACCATGTCAGTCACCATTCATCACACAAGCAGAAGAGCACATGCAGCAAAGCAGCAGCGGTTCGGAAACGGCTCCTACCGACAGCGGTAAGTGGCTTGTTTCCTCATCTAACAGCTACAGCCCCCTCCGCATGCACCCCTGACCCCTCCTCCCCCTGCACACAGGCTCTCTTCTTCTCACTGCTCCAACCCCCCCCCTCCTCCTGCACAGACACTCCTCTCCCTTCTCCAAAACAGGCTACCCTCTCTACTCTGTTCCTGCACTGCTCCAAACCCCTTTAGCGGCACCCCCAACAACCCACCACCTCTCCCACACGCGCTCCCTATTCTATCTGCCCTCACTGCTCCAAACTCCGCCTCACCCCCTTTGCAGCACACCTGACCCCCTCTCCTATTTCTTCTCTTACAGCTCCAAATCCCCCCCATCTGTTTCACCCCTGATCCTCCCTTCCCTCCGCCATGCAGGTTCTGCTCTCCTCCCCTCACAGTTCAAACCCCCCCCCCCCCCCATCCGCGGAACCCACCGTTCACCGTCCTTCCCCAACACAGATTCCCCTCTCCTGCTATCTCTCTCACCTTATAGCTCCAAACTCACCCCTCATCCGTGGCACACCTCATCCCTCTCCTCCACACATGTTCCCCTCAACTGCTCTCTACCCTCACAGCTCCAACCCACCCTCCCTCTCCTGACCCACACAGGTTCCCCTCTTTAGCTACAACTCCCCTCACAGCTCAAAATCTCCCCAACCAAAATCAAGGTAACCACCAAAGCCTGCCTTCTCCCCCACAAACATTCACCTCTCCTGCTCTCCTCAAGTTCCAAACAACCCCTCCAATCACACCTTCTTCCACACAAATTCTCCTTTCCTGCTCTCTCTTCCCTCACAGCGCCAACTACCCCCATTCGCAGCATCCTCGATCACCCCATCCCCCCCACACCAGTTAGGGTTAGGTTGCAGTTAGGGTGGGGTTAGGATTAGGCATGGGTTAAAGTTAGGCTGTAGTTACGGTAGTGCCTCACCAGCCACTGACCTCACCGCACGCCACTGTAACATACCACACCCGTTTTTTCATTCCAGATAATTTTACAGCGCTGAGTAAATTTATTGACTTACTAAGGAGAAGTGGGAAACTGGCTGAAGCTACAGAGTTCTTCAATGTGGCACTAGCAAATTCTTCAAAGAATACGCTGGAACCTGGATATAATTACTGTAAAGGCCTTTATAGCTGGTAAATAAACTGTATTATACAATTTTGCATTAGGTTCTTGATGTTATAAGATAGACAGGGGCGGACTTAGGGGTGAGGGTGCCCCTAGGCACAACAGTATGATTTTATGATGACCGCAAATAACTGCTCCTGATTGGCTAATATCATCCAGGACCCTCTAACATATTATATGACATTGCAGCCATCTGTTGGCATTACATAATTTATATATGCTTTAAGACCATGGTAATTAAGAATGTTCCCATTTGATTATTAAGAGGAAAGACATCGGATATTTGTATTTAATTGAGTTTATTATGTTATTTGTGCCTGCATTTAATTATGTTTTACATGGTTAATGTGATTTTGGTATTTATAACCCTGCCCAGGCACCTAATTACAGTATTTTATTGTGTACAAATTGGGTAATGTGACTGGCATTTACTACTGATACAGGCAAGCCACGTCTCTATGTGTTGTTATTCTTGGTGTAATCCGACCGAATATGCTTCTGTTTTCTGCTCTGGAGGACAGCCTTTGCTCAGCTGAATTGTATACAGGTTGAGTATCCCTTATCCAAAATGCTTGGGACCAGAGGTATTTTGGATATCGGATTTTTCCGTATTTTGGAATAATTGCATACCATAATTAGATATCATGGTGATAGGACCTAAATCTAAGCACAGAATGCATTTTTGTTACATATACACCTTATACACACAGCCTGAAGGTAATTTTAGCCAATATTTTTTGTAACTTTGTGCATTGAACAAAGTGTGTGTACATTCACACAATTCATTTATGTTTCATATACACCTTATATACACACAGCCTGAAGGTCATTTAATACAATATTTTTAATAACTTTGTGTATTAAACAAAGTTTGTGTACATTGAGCCATCAAAAAACAAAGGTTTCACTATCTCACTCTCACTCAAAAAAGTCCGTATTTCGGAATATTCCGTATTTCGGAATATTTGGATATGGGATACTCAACCTGTATATGGATACAATGACAAACATATCCAACTCTGCTTTGTTATTTACGTAGCTTGTTTTCTAAGTTTATTGTCTCTGTCTTTCTGTAGGATATGGAAATATGGGCACTTCATGTATATTCTTTCAGCCCCATGAAAGCTTAGCAGTAGCTAAAGGATCATGGATGTCTGTGGAGAATGTCTGGACACCAACAAGCACATTGAAAGCATAAAAATAATACATGTACTATTAATATATGTGTATTTTATTATGCTTTTATAGAGGGAGATTTAACAAAGCTTGGATAGAGATAACATGGAGAGACATAAAGTAGCAACCAATCGCCTCCTGTCATTTTTCAAACCCAGCCTGTAAAATAACAGACACTGATTAGTCGGCACTTTATCTCTGTCCAAGCTTTGATAGATCTTCCCCATAGTCTGCTCTGCAGTCAGCAAACTCTTCTTCTTAGGGAACAGTAATCCTTACTTGGTGGAGCATATTAGCCTCCCATAATGCTGAACACAGCTTACAGCAGTGGGGCTGTAAATAAGTACCCCATTTGTACGTACCCTAAAACAGCATTTCATTTGTTGCCCATTACCTCTTACAAGCTAAATATAAGATGCATATTGCAAAGTAATAAATAGTCCTTATTCATTTTATTTCTATTGCAGGCACATAGGACAGCCTAATGAGGCACTGAAGTACTTTAATAAGGCTCGCAAAGACAGTGACTGGGGTCAAAGGGCAATCACGAATATGATCCAGATCTGTCTAAACCCAGACAATGAGATTGTGGGTGGGGAGGTGTTTGACAGCCTGGATGTGGATGACCGGTAGGTAACATGTATTCGGTATTACTGTAGTACTTCACTCCTCATGTAATATGTTGTATGGGAGTGGTGCTCACCAGTACTTTAGAACACGCATAAAATTGTTATAAAACATCCTTACGATACACAGTATCGCTGCATTGCAATCACAACTCTATGACAATGTATGTCATTATACCAGTGTTCAAATTAACTATAATGCAACAGAAATGAAAGCATTAAAAACATTTAAAAAGTTGTAAGTGCGTAATTTAAGTGCTCAATGCCTATGCGTAGCAGAAGTGGCCATTTTGTTTGGTGAACCAAGATTAATGATATTGCACATAATGCAGTAGAACTCGGTGACATCAGTCTCTGACCATTGTTAGTGAAGTATTGGTTGCTAGAGATTTGATAGGCTGCATTCTGATTTAAATATTGCTCCAGCCCTTATTTTGTCAGAGATGGGCATTGCCACCGTGTGGGAGGGGAGTGGGTACTAATTACCATGGGAACCTGCAATTAGGCCATGCCTCCAAGAAGTACCCTGGCCTGTTAAAGCTCTCTACAGTCCTGGTGATTGGTGCCCATTTTTAATGACAACATTAGGTAAGGCACCAGTCTTCAGCAAGCACCAGGTACTGTATAACCACCATAGTGTTTGGCATGTAATTCACAGTTGGACATAAATGCAAATGACAGATTTTTTTTTTCAGCTGCAACTTGCCTATTTTTATATTTCATTTTTTTTGTGACCATGCATATCTTCTCGCACTGCACTTCTTTTTTTCAGCCATACACGTGACTTGCAAATGTATAAAACATGGGGGTGGGGGAGGGTGAGCATTAGAGATGAGCGGGTTCGGTTCCTCGGAATCCGAACCCGCCCGAACTTAAGTTTTTTTTACACGGGTCCGAGCGACTCGGATCTTCCCGCCTTGCTCGGTTAACCCGAGCGCGCCCGAACGTCATCATCGCGCTGTCGGATTCTCGCGAGACTCGGATTCTATATAAGGAGCCGCGCGTCGCCGCCATTTTCACACGTGCATTGAGATTCATAGGGAGAGGACGTGGCTGGCGTCCTCTCCGTTTATAGAGATTCGAGAAGAGAGTGAGACAGAGAGAGACACAGTAGTAATTTTGTGGAGCATTAGGAGGAGTACTACTACTACTAGTACTTGCTGAAGTGATAGAGATAGTGTGACTGTATTATCTGACTTGTGGGGGAGACACTGACAGTGGGGAGCAGTTAGAGTCTGAGAGCAGGACTCAGGACTCAGGAGTACATATAACGTACAGTGCACACTTTTGCTGCCAGAGTGCCACACTGCCATTGTTTGTGACCACACTGACCACCAGTATAATATATATTGTGATTGTCTGCTTAGGACTCAGGAGTACTACTTGCAAGTTGCTGATAGTGTGACCAGTGACCTGACCACCAGTTTAATAATCACCACCAGTTTATGAGTTTAATATATATATATATGTATATATATATATACAGTGCAAACGGCGGCACTCCGGTCATACAATAAATGCAGATGCAGGTGTAGTATAACAACGTTTCGAAGTTTAATACCTCGTCCTCAGGTTAACAACATGACAAATATCACATACCTTATATCCCCAATCCCCTGTGCGGTGCATTCCCACGTGGACACAGCGTTCAGACGCCCATAGATGACGTCATCCTGCCGTACATCCCACCGCAGGTAACACCAATTAATCAAATTAAACATAATGAAAGACACATAAAAACTCCACACCTAACCAAATGTGAAAATAAAAACAACAACAGGGCACAGATGCAAATGTAGAACAAGCAGACCTACACATACAAGATCATATAAGTATATTCAGTATAATAATTATGAAACCATACATTTGAACTGCACATCACAACGGCACACAAGAGAGGTACACAATGATCTCCTTACAAAAAGCAATGCAGCCCAAGTGTTTCATTAAGGCCTCTTGGGGCCAATGTTTGTAATTCATGAATCCATTTGGATTCTTTTTGCAAAAGTAATAACGACCTGTTACCCCCTCTTACTTTGGCTGGCACATGGTCAATAATCATGTATTTGAGACAAGCAATACTGTGTCGTGCCACGGCAAAATGCCGTGCCACAGGTTGGTCACTAGTGCCATTCATGATGGCTTTCCTGATGGCAAGTTTATGATTGGCCATGCGTTCCCTTAAAGTACAATCAGTCTTGCCGACATAATGTAAGCCACATGGGCAACTAATTAGATAGATGATAAATTTTGTCGTGCAAGACAGTCTGAAATTGATAGTATACTTTTTACCACTAAAGGGGTGATGAAATGTATTCCCCGTGAGAAGGGATCTACAGGTCGTGCAATTAAGACATCTAAAACAGCCTTTCCGGAGGGTTAAAAACGCATTTTGTTCACTTTGTTTAGTGGCTAGATCCGAAATATCTGTCTTAACCAGCCAATCCCTGAGATTTCTTCCTCTGGTGTATGCAGGCATGATATTGATATCAGACATGTTTAAATCTTTATCAGATTGAATCATAGGCCAGAGGGATTTAGCAACCTTGGAAATCTCACTGCTTCTAGTATTATAGTGATTAATCCAAGGTAATTTGGTTTTGGTGGGTTTAATCACTTTCTGAGATAATAGCAATTGCCGATCCATGCTGAGGGCTTTCTCCTTAGCCTGCAGCAATTTACCAAGGGGATAACCCCTCTGCCTAAACTTGCTGATCATATCATCAATCTGAATCACAGCTTTATCTCTCTCACTGCAAATCCTAACTGCTCGTAGGAACTGTGAATAGGGAAGACCAAATTTGGATGGAACGGGATGAAAACTAGAAAAATGTAATAAAGTATTACGATCAGTAATTTTATGATAAAGATCAGTGGAGAGAGTGCCATTGCTACACTGTACAGCAACATCCAAAAAATTGATATTGACCCTACTCATGTTGTAGGTGAATTTAATTGAATGATCTGACTGATTATGTCTCTCAATGAAATTAATCAATGACTCCTCCGTCCCTGACCAGATGACAAACACGTCATCAATATATCTAAGATATAAGATGATGGCATCAGAGATAGCACTATTTTCAAAGAAAATCTCCTGTTCTGCAACAAACATGTACGTGTTTGCGTACGAAGGGGCCACAGGGGACCCCATCGCACACCCAGAAATTTGCAGATAAAATCTGCATTTATTGTATGACCGGAGTGCCGCCGTTTGCACTGTATTGTTATCCCGCTGCCATACGGGACAAGGAGGGCACCGGACAGCTGCGATCTGAGATTGGGAGTGCTGCCGTAAGATTGACTTATTGGTGGACAAGCTGACTTGCAGGTATCAGCATGTCCATGGCTTAAGCACCCAGAGCATTTATTCATCTTCTAATTCCATTGTGCCTCATTTCTTGTCAGTCTGCTATGGCTGAATCGAGCTTGGCGATGGGCACAGATGCGGTGGAACACGTCAACCTATCATTACTCACACAAGGAACGACTCTGACCTTTTCTGAAGCGGAGGCTGATGTTATTTTACGGGACAGAGGGCTCAAAGATGAGACTGACACACAATCGACTGAGATCCTGTATAGGGACTGGCTCAAACTCAAACAAAAGGAAATAGATTACTTGTACCACGGTATCACTTTGAGTGATTATTACAAGGACAAACGCATACCACGTGGATTCAGAATTCGTAATGCCCCGACCATCGGGCGTTTTAACACTACCTTTTGTAAACGTTGGATTGCAATTTTAAACAAATGCAGTTTCGATCTCCTTTTATTGGTGATCGAGGAATCCACACGTGAATTGGCAATTGCCAAAGAGAAAATTGCTGCGTTTGAGCTAAAGTACAAAGAGGTGATTGCTAACGACTCACGGTGTAATTGGATGGAGAAGCTTGAAAATCAAATCTCTTCATATCGCAAAGATCTCATCCAATTTAAACGTCAGAAATTGGCCAAAGTGAATGCGGACTACGAGCAGAATCGTGTCTATCTGTGGGCATGTGGAACTCGCAATGACCGACAACGATTTATTAGACCACGCACTTACAAACAACTTTGGCAATCTGATTCGTCTGCAGACAAAAACACCAATAGTGATTCGGATGCACCCTCGGACACTACCAACGCTGCTACCAGGTCCCCTTTAGGAGTGCGGAGCAAGGACGATGGCGCCGACAGAGGCGGTGGACGCGCCGAGGCGGCCAGTGGAAGAGGACGGGGTCGGGGCAGAGTGGGTCGGCCCCCATTATATCGGAAGAAATAGTGTTCAACTTATCCTCTCATAGTCTTACTCCTACTGAATTACAGGTATTGCAAAAAGGACTTTCATTTGTCCCTACAGTGAAATTCAATTCCTTTCAGTGGGAAATAGAAAGATATAAGCTGAATCGTCAGCTTAAGTTACATGAACACTTTAAAGGTGCTAAGAGTTCAACACCAATGGTTACAGATGAATTGATACCTCCCAAGCTAGCCAAGCTTCAGAACCGCAGCAAATTTGATCCCGTGTCAAATAATGCCACAATCAAGACTTACGGACGCTTATTAAACCATACAGTGACTGTTGGTAATGTATCAGGCACAGATTCTAAGTGTTTTAATAACTTGAACAAGATTGAATATGATGCTCTCAGAGATTTATCTTTGTACACTGACATCACGATACGCCCTGCTGACTAAGGTGGGGGTATCGTGATTCAGAATTTACGTGATTATAAGGATGAGTTGTATCGTCAGTTAGGTGATGGCAAGGTTTACCAGGCACTTAAGGGTGATCCTACGGCCCATTTTGCTCAGTTGTTGTGTGATAAACTACAAGCGGCTGTTGAGACTGGGATCATTTCTAATACATTGATGAAAGCGCTCATTGTGGAACATCCAGTGGTCCCAGTCTTATACTCGCTTCCAAAAATACACAAGTCCCTGGTGAACCCACCAGGGCGCCCCATCATTGCGGCTCGCAATGGTCTATTCCAGAAAGTAGCCACATACTTGGATTCATTACTGCAGCCGTGTATTGTCAATAAAAGCAGATACTTGCTGGATACAACTTCATTCATTAACCAGTTACAAAAGTTGGGGAATATTCCCAAGAACAGCATCCTATGTAGCATAGATATTGCTAGCTTATACACAGTCATTCCCAACGAGGCGGGGTTGCTTGCAGTACGTAAGTTAATTGAGGGCAACCCTCTATATACCGGCCCTGAGGTGGATTTTGTGATTGATCTGTTAGCCATGACTCTGACTCACAATTATTTTATTTTTGATGGCAGATTTTATCTGCAAATTTCTGGGTGTGCGATGGGGTCCCCTGTGGCCCCTTCGTACGCAAACACGTACATGTTTGTTGCAGAACAGGAGATTTTCTTTGAAAATAGTGCTATCTCTGATGCCATCATCTTATATCTTAGATATATTGATGACGTGTTTGTCATCTGGTCAGGGACGGAGGAGTCATTGATTAATTTCATTGAGAGACATAATCAGTCAGATCATTCAATTAAATTCACCTACAACATGAGTAGGGTCAATATCAATTTTTTGGATGTTGCTGTACAGTGTAGCAATGGCACTCTCTCCACTGATCTTTATCATAAAATTACTGATCGTAATACTTTATTACATTTTTCTAGTTTTCATCCCGTTCCATCCAAATTTGGTCTTCCCTATTCACAGTTCCTACGAGCAGTTAGGATTTGCAGTGAGAGAGATAAAGCTGTGATTCAGATTGATGATATGATCAGCAAGTTTAGGCAGAGGGGTTATCCCCTTGGTAAATTGCTGCAGGCTAAGGAGAAAGCCCTCAGCATGGATCGGCAATTGCTATTATCTCAGAAAGTGATTAAACCCACCAAAACCAAATTACCTTGGATTAATCACTATAATACTAGAAGCAGTGAGATTTCCAAGGTTGCTAAATCCCTCTGGCCTATGATTCAATCTGATAAAGATTTAAACATGTCTGATATCAATATCATGCCTGCATACACCAGAGGAAGAAATCTCAGGGATTGGCTGGTTAAGACAGATATTTCGGATCTAGCCACTAAACAAAGTGAACAAAATGCGTTTTTAACCCTCCGGAAAGGCTGTTTTAGATGTCTTAATTGCACGACCTGTAGATCCCTTCTCACGGGGAATACATTTCATCACCCCTTTAGTGGTAAAAAGTATACTATCAATTTCAGACTGTCTTGCACGACAAAATTTATCATCTATCTAATTAGTTGCCCATGTGGCTTACATTATGTCGGCAAGACTGATTGTACTTTAAGGGAACGCATGGCCAATCATAAACTTGCCATCAGGAAAGCCATCATGAATGGCACTAGTGACCAACCTGTGGCACGGCATTTTGCCGTGGCACGACACAGTATTGCTTGTCTCAAATACATGATTATTGACCATGTGCCAGCCAAAGTAAGAGGGGGTAACAGGTCGTTATTACTTTTGCAAAAAGAATCCAAATGGATTCATGAATTACAAACATTGGCCCCAAGAGGCCTTAATGAAACACTTGGGCTGCATTGCTTTTTGTAAGGAGATCATTGTGTACCTCTCTTGTGTGCCGTTGTGATGTGCAGTTCAAATGTATGGTTTCATAATTATTATACTGAATATACTTATATGATCTTGTATGTGTAGGTCTGCTTGTTCTACATTTGCATCTGTGCCCTGTTGTTGTTTTTATTTTCACATTTGGTTAGGTGTGGAGTTTTTATGTGTCTTTCATTATGTTTAATTTGATTAATTGGTGTTACCTGCGGTGGGATGTACGGCAGGATGACGTCATCTATGGGCGTCTGAACGCTGTGTCCACATGGGAATGCACCGCACAGGGGATTGGGGATATAAGGTATGTGATATTTGTCATGTTGTTAACCTGAGGACGAGGTATTAAACTTCGAAACGTTGTTATACTACACCTGCATCTGCATTTATTGTATGACCGGAGTGCCGCCGTTTGCACTGTATTGTTATCCCGCTGCCATACGGGACAAGGAGGGCACCGGACAGCTGCGATCTGAGATTGGGAGTGCTGCCGTAAGATTGACTTATATATATATATATATATATATATATATAATTGTATATAATATATATATAATATTGTATACCACCTAGCACCTACCCGTGTTTTTTTTTTTTTTTCTTTCTTCTTTATACATACTACTATAGTAGCTTACTGTAGCAGTCTGCGGTGCTGCTGAGCTGACAGTGTCCAGCAGGTCCGTCATCAGTCATTACATAATAAATATATATACCTGTCCGGCTGCAGTACTAGTGATATTATATATACATATATATTGATTTCATCTCATTATCATCCAGTCTATATTATCAGCAGACACAGTACGTTAGTCCACGGCTGTAGCTACCTCTGTGTCGGCACTCGGCAGTCCATCCATAATTGTATACCACCTACCCGTGGTTTTTTTTTTTTCTTTCTTCTTTATACATACTACTATAGTAGCTTACTGTAGCAGTCTGCGGTGCTGCTGAGCTGACAGTGTCCAGCAGGTCCGTCATCAGTCATTACATAATAAATATATATACCTGTCCGGCTGCAGTACTAGTGATATTATATATACATATATATTGATTTCATCTCATTATCATCCAGTCTATATTAGCAGCAGACACAGTACGGTAGTCCACGGCTGTAGCTACCTCTGTGTCGGCACTCGGCAGTCCATCCATAAGTATACTAGTATCCATCCATCTCCATTGTTTACCTGAGGTGCCTTTTAGTTGTGCCTATTAAAATATGGAGAACAAAAATGTTGAGGTTCCAAAATTAGGGAAAGATCAAGATCCACTTCCACCTCGTGCTGAAGCTGCTGCCACTAGTCATGGCCGAGACGATGAAATGCTAGCAACGTCGTCTGCCAAGGCCGATGCCCAATGTCATAGTACAGAGCATGTAAAATCCAAAACACCAAATATCAGTAAAAAAAGGACTCCAAAACCTACAATAAAATTGTCGGAGGAGAAGCGTAAACTTGCCAATATGCCATTTACCACACGGAGTGGCAAGGAACGGCTGAGGCCCTGGCCTATGTTCATGGCTAGTGGTTCAGCTTCACATGAGGATGGAAGCACTCAGCCTCTCGCTAGAAAAATGAAAAGACTCAAGATGGCAAAAGCAGTAGCACCGCAAAGAACTGTGCGTTCTTCGAAATCCCAAATCCACAAGGAGAGTCCGACTCCAATTGTGTCGGTTGCGATGCCTGACCTTCCCAACACTGGACGTGAAGAGCATGCGCCTTCCACCATTTGCACGCCCCCTGCAAGTGCTGGAAGGAGCACCCGCAGTCCAGTTCCTGATAGTAAGATTGAAGATGTCAGTGTTGAAGTACACCAGGATGAGGAGGATATGGGTGTTGCTGGCGCTGGGGAGGAAATTGACCAGGAGGATTCTGATGGTGAGGTGGTTTGTTTAAGTCAGGCACCCGGGGAGACACCTGTTGTCCGTGGGAGGAATATGGCCATTGACATGCCTGGTGAAAATACCAAAAAAATCAGCTCTTCGGTGTGGAAGTATTTCAACAGAAATGCGGACAACAGGTGTCAAGCCGTGTGTTGCCTTTGTCAAGCTGTAATAAGTAGGGGTAAGGACGTTAACCACCTCGGAACATCCTCCCTTTTACGTCACCTGCAGCGCATTCATAATAAGTCAGTGACAAGTTCAAAAACTTTGGGTGACCGCGGAAGCAGTCCACTGACCAGTAAATCCCTTCCTCTTGTAACCAAGCTCACGCAAACCACCCCACCAACTCCCTCAGTGTCAATTTCCTCCTTACCCAGGAATGCCAATAGTCCTGCAGGCCATGTCACTGGCAATTCTGACGAGTCCTCTCCTGCCTGGGATTCCTCCGATGCATCCTTGAGTGTAATGCCTACTGCTGCTGGCGCTGCTGTTGTTGCTGCTGGGAGTCGATCGTCATCCCAGAGGGGAAGTCGTAAGCCCACTTGTACTACTTCCAGTAAGCAATTGACTGTCCAACAGTCCTTTGCGAGGAAGATGAAATATCACAGCAGTCATCCTGCTGCAAAGCGGATAACTGAGGCCTTGACAACTATGTTGGTGTTAGACGTGCGTCCGGTATCCGCCGTTAGTTCACAGGGAACTAGACAATTTCTTGAGGTAGTGTGCCCCCGTTACCAAATACCATCTAGGTTCCACTTCTCTAGGCAGGCGATACCGAGAATGTACACGGACGTCAGAAAAAGACTCACCAGTGTCCTAAAAAATGCAGTTGTACCCAATGTCCACTTAACCACGGACATGTGGACAAGTGGAGCAGGGCAGGGTCAGGACTATATGACTGTGACAGCCCACTGGGTAGATGTATGGACTCCCGCCGCAAGAACAGCAGCGGCGGCACCAGTAGCAGCATCTCGCAAACGCCAACTCTTTCCTAGGCAGGCTACGCTTTGTATCACCGCTTTCCAAAATACGCACACAGCTGAAAACCTCTTACGGCAACTGAGGAAGATCATCGCGGAATGGCTTACCCCAATTGGACTCTCCTGTGGATTTGTGGCATCGGACAACGCCAGCAATATTGTGTGTGCATTAAATCTGGGCAAATTCCAGCACGTCCCATGTTTTGCACATACCTTGAATTTGGTGGTGTAGAAATTTTTTAAAAACGACAGGGGTGTGCAAGAGATGCTGTCGGTGGCCAGAAGAATTGCGGGACACTTTCGGCGTACAGGCACCACGTACAGAAGACTGGAGCACCACCAAAAACAACTGAACCAGCCCTGCCATCATCTGAAGCAAGAAGTGGTAACGAGGTGGAATTCAACCCTCTATATGCTTCAGAGGTTGGAGGAGCAGCAAAAGGCCATTCAAGCCTATACAATTCAGCACGATATAGGAGGTGGAATGCACCTGTCTCAAGCGCAGTGGAGAATGATTTCAACATTGTGCAAGGTTCTGATGCCCTTTGAACTTGCCACACGTGAAGTCAGTTCAGACACTGCCAGCCTGAGTCAGGTCATTCCCCTCATCAGGCTTTTGCAGAAGAAGCTGGAGACATTGAAGGAGGAGCTAACACGGAGCGATTCCGCTAGGCATGTGGGACTTGTGGATGGAGCCCTTAATTCGCTTAACAAGGATTCACGGGTGGTCAATCTGTTGAAATCAGAGCACTACATTTTGGCCACCATGCTCGATCCTAGATTTAAAGCCTACCTTGGATCTCTCTTTCCGGCAGACACAAGTCTGCTGGGGTTCAAAGACCTGCTGGTGAGAAAATTATCAAGTCAAGCGGAACGCGACCTGTCAACATCTCCTCCTTCACATTCTCCCGCAACTGGGGGTGCGAGGAAAAGGCTCAGAATTCCGAGCCCACCCGCTGGCGGTGATGCAGGGCAGTCTGGCACGTCACACAGTCCGTACTTATACTGGCAGGAAAAAGAGGCAATTTGGAGGCCCTTGCACAAACTGGCTTTATTCTACCTAAGTTGCCCTCCCACAAGTGTGTACTCCGAAAGAGTGTTTAGTGCCGCCGCTCACCTTGTCAGCAATCGGCGTACGAGGTTACATCCAGAAAATGTGGAGAAGATGATGTTCATTAAAATGAATTATAATCAATTCCTCCGTGGAGACATTGACCAGCAGCAATTGCCTCCACAAAGTACACAGGGAGCTGAGATGGTGGATTCCAGTGGGGACGAATTGATAATCTGTGAGGAGGGGGATGTACACGGTGATATATCGGAGGATGATGATGAGGTGGACATCTTGCCTCTGTAGAGCCAGTTTGTGCAAGGAGAGATTAATTGCTTCTTTTTTGGTGGGGGTCCAAACCAACCCGTCATTTCAGTCACAGTCGTGTGGCAGACCCTGTCACTGAAATGATGGGTTGGTTAAAGTGTGCATGTCCTGTTTATACAACAAAAGGGTGGGTGGGAGGGCCCGTGGGAGGGCCCAAGGACAATTCCATCTTGCACCTCTTTTTTCTTTAATTTTTCTTTGCGTCATGTGCTGTTTGGGGAGTATTTTTTTGAAGGGCCATCCTGCGTGACACTGCAGTGCCACTCCTAGATGGGCCCGGTGTTTGTGTCGGCCACTAGGGTCGCTTATCTTACTCACACAGCTACCTCATTGCGCCTCTTTTTTTCTTTGCGTCATGTGCTGTTTGGGGAGGGTTTTTTGGAAGGGCCATCCTGCGTGACACTGCAGTGCCACTCCTAGATGGGCCCGGTGTTTGTGTCGGCCACTAGGGTCGCTTATCTTACTCACACAGCTACCTCATTGCGCCTCTTTTTTTCTTTGCGTCATGTGCTGTTTGGGGAGGGTTTTTTGGAAGGGCCATCCTGCGTGACACTGCAGTGCCACTCCTAGATGGGCCCGGTGTTTGTGTCGGCCACTAGGGTCGCTTATCTTACTCACACAGCTACCTCATTGCGCCTCTTTTTTTCTTTGCGTCATGTGCTGTTTGGGGAGGGTTTTTTGGAAGGGACATCCTGCGTGACACTGCAGTGCCACTCCTAGATGGGCCCGGTGTTTGTGTCGGCCACTAGGGTCGCTTATCTTACTCACACAGCTACCTCATTGCGCCTCTTTTTTTCTTTGCGTCATGTGCTGTTTGGGGAGGGTTTTTTGGAAGGGACATCCTGCGTGACACTGCAGTGCCACTCCTAGATGGGCCCGGTGTTTGTGTCGGCCACTAGGGTCGCTTATCTTACTCACACAGCTACCTCATTGCGCCTCTTTTTTTCTTTGCGTCATGTGCTGTTTGGGGAGGGTTTTTTGGAAGGGACATCCTGCGTGACACTGCAGTGCCACTCCTAGATGGGCCAGGTGTTTGTGTCGGCCACTAGGGTCGCTTATCTTACTCACACAGCTACCTCATTGCGCCTCTTTTTTTCTTTGCGTCATGTGCTGTTTGGGGAGGGTTTTTTGGAAGGGCCATCCTGCGTGACACTGCAGTGCCACTCCTAGATGGGCCAGGTGTTTGTGTCGGCCACTAGGGTCGCTTAGCTTAGTCATCCAGCGACCTCAGTGCAAATTTTAGGACTAAAAATAATATTGTGAGGTGTGAGGTATTCAGAATAGACTGAAAATGAGTGGAAATTATGGTTTTTGAGGTTAATAATACTTTGGGATCAAAATGACCCCCAAATTCTATGATTTAAGCTGTTTTTTAGTGTTTTTTGAAAAAAACACCCGAATCCAAAACACACCCGAATCCGACAAAAAAAATTCGGTGAGGTTTTGCCAAAACGCGGTCGAACCCAAAACACGGCCGCGGAACCGAACCCAAAACCAAAACACAAAACCCGAAAAATTTCAAGTGCACATCTCTAGTGAGCATGCAGACACGGCCAAGGTACAATTAGGGCATGGTTTGGGTAATTAGTCTCAAATTGTAACTAAAATGGCTTGCGGGTGCTAAAAACCTGGTGTAAGGTGCACACTGATGATGATGATTGCCACAGCCTACATCTGATTGGACGAAAATGTCTTAAGCACACCTATTTCTAGAAATACAATAACACTGCTTCAAAACTTTAAATAGTAAAAATGCAAATCACTGAAGACTTGTTATACACAGATAAAGTCTAATGCATACTCTGCTGGGGAACGGGAAGGCTCCACATATGCTTATATGTTGCCATCATCTAGATTTCAGATGCTTCTGCCACTTGGTCCTTATTATCTGCACTATTCAATGAAACGTGCATGCATTATGTCCTGCAATGTTTGGTATTCCCAGTGAAGCCTCGCATCCAGTCGTATTCTGAGGGCATCTGTACCAGGTGCATACAGGGGAGGGAGCAGTAGCTTCAAACTTGCGTATATGTGTCCAGCTGTGAATACATTGCAAAAATGCGCAGCTTGCGATTCCATTGGCATCCAACGCCCTGAAAAAGAAGAGCAGTGAAAAGAAATAGTGCTCACCCTGTATCCTTGTGTGATTTAGTCTCTCAGAGGACAGGAGGGATTCGGAGAAGGCGGGTGTTCGGACAGCTCAGAAATTGCTGAAGGAGTTCCACCCCCGCTCCCCACAGGGACAGAACCAGCTGACAGTGTTACAGAACTACTGCCTGATGGCTACCAGAGACAAAGCCAACGTGGAAACTGCCCTCAGTACATTCACTGAAATGGCTAACACTGAGGTAATGTTTTAGGACATTTCTATATATATACATCATAGTCATAGTTATGTTGGTAAATATAATGATTCACTGCATGGTTTCCTTTATTAACTGTAACTAAACCTTGTGAATTCTCCTCTTTCACCATATTAATCGCTGTGTCTGTCCTCCATGCATTACCTTGTTTTACAATCTACAGTAGATAGATAGATAGATAGATAGATAGATAGATAGATAGATAGATAGATAGATATTTCCATGGTCGTGGAGGGGCACTCTCCGATCCAATCAAGACTCATAGATGCAATACAACTTTTTATTTATATAAATTCATGGCCTCAGTCAGTCAACGTTTCTCAAGACAAGCCTCAGTGACATCCGTAATGCATTATTCTTCAAAGATATAAAATGGTAGAAATGACGCAACTCCACATACATAGAATCTCCTACGTGCATATACACCATCACATCATAGGCATCCATAGTAATAAGTGCTGGTTTATCCTCAATGTACAGTACAGAAACCGTTCCCAGAGGAGTTATGGTGCCACCATGTCCATCAGAGATTGAGCCTATGATGTGATGTACATCCATTGTGAGCAAGTTATCCCCACTATTCTGTTAGCTGGGGGAGAGTAGTACTGATATCCCTAAGGCTGATGCATGTTATACCACTTTCGCCTGTAGAAAGAGAATGTCTCGGCTCTCCTGGCAGTCTCCCAAGCTTTCATGATTCTCAAGCAAACGCCTCGAGCAAGGAACCAGCTGAAGCGGCTGTCCAAAGCTCACTGGACCCTGGAAGACGCTGATGATCTGGAGAAGAGCTGGCTGCTGCTCGCCGATGTGTATATTAAATCAGGAAAATATGACATTGCAACAGACCTGCTGAAGCGCTGCCTTAAATACAATAAGGTAAGAAGGAAGAAAGAAAGTAATGTAAGAGTGTAACCCATGGCACGCACATCATTCTGTTTGAATGTTCCCTCTAACGCAGGGTTTCCCAGCCTAAGTCCTCAAGACACACTTCAGGTTTTAAGGTAGGTTTATTGGTCCACCAGCTACTGTGGAACTATACATCCCAGCATACCCTGCCACAATTTTAGCATTCATGTCATCTCCAAGCGTCGGCAAAGGGAAGACCTGGAATAACCTGGGTTCAGCCTGCAGTAGGAACGGGGTTTCTAGCCGCTGTGACACAGCTTAAAACTATGTTCAATAACCCAGGTTGTACCTGAGTTTTTTTATGTGTTCTTTATATTATCTCCCTCTATGGCTGTAGTCTCTGTACTGTCTGCCTTGGTACATGCCAATAACAATTTGAAGCAGTAAAAAAATCTGGAGTATATTGCAGATGGTTGCAGTATCGTCTGTATGTTTGGTTTTATGCCACTACCCTGAAGTGCATTAACTGGCACAGGGTAAGTCTGGAAGGAAGGGGAAGGAGGCTGCCTGACATGTTTTTAGGTGTTAGTGGCCTCCACTGTTAGATGTGTGAAGGGTAAGAATGAGAATCGACAGACATTACGACTGTTGTGTAAATGCAGCCTTGTCAGCTCCATTGGCTCCATCACTCCTCCCATGGCCACAGCTGCCATGGTATCTCATTCAGCCTTCCCCAAGGAGAAAGACGTTTTCTGTTTGGAGTCACTGAGGACTCCTCTAAAGCGGCGGTAGGTCCAGTCTCTGACCGGTACCTCACAATAACTAACTTACCTGTTACTCTGTCCCTCCTTATATCACCTTGCTATCTCGGGCAGCTCTCCTCTCTCTATTTAGACATGTGCCCAAATCTGACTCCCAGGGCCATGCGTGAACCTCTTCTAGTCTTTTCTTGTGTCAGTTTACTGTACATCTACTTCTTAAATTGTGTTGGGTGCAAAATACCACCAGGCAGAAGACCGACAGTGAGATCCCGACGGCCAGAAACCCCACATATCATGGTATTTTTACCTTACCCTCAATCCTAACCCACCCCTCCTGCAGCCTACCCCTTTCCTCCCTCTCTCCCTCTTCTGCAGCCTAGAGTTATCCCCCCCCCCCCCCCGCAGCCTAACCCTAACTGCCCCCCCCCCCTATTTCCTGCAGCCTAAACCCCCCCCCCCCCTAATGCCTAACCCCAACCCCAGCAATTCCTATCGGGACCCCACTGCCGGTCTTCCAACTGCTAGTATTTGGACCGCATCCCCTTAAATCTTTTATAGAGTGTTTTATATGACAGTTCAATAAATAACAAGTCAATATATACTAGATATATGGTAATGTATCATAGCCTGTCCTAAGCAATTCCCGACAGTGACAGGGGAATAAGAAAATAATCAAATTCTAGGTACGTATTAATCACTGAGGTGACATGTAATTAGTCTTTATGGGAGCAATCATAGGTGTGCGCACATAAAGTCCATGTTGTCAGCAAAGCTACCTGTGTCACTACCATTCTGATGAGACGAACGTAAATCACTTACACTCAGAATAAGTAGCAGTGCCCCTACCCCGGATCATGCCCTAAGTATCTCCATCCCCAGAGGAGCGGAACAGTGAGCCATGAAGTGAGTTGTAATTGTACAATATAAAATACATAGTCCAGTTCTAATTTGTATAATATAAATTGGGAACACTGGAAGGCCTGATTCTGAGTCTGGAGCAGTGACGTCCGTGTCTGCATCTTTTGCCAGTTCTTCATCTGCGACTTTATGCAAATGGCGCTATCACCGGTGAACATCCGTGACTCCAGATGTGTAAGGACCGAGACGCCACCTTAAGATGCACCATTGGTCACACAATGGCAATATGCACCATTCCTATGGCAGGTGCAGATTATCCGTCTGAATATGGCTTCCTATGTGAGCGATAGTACGGCTCTGTACACACTATCAGTGACACTCACATGAGATGGACCATGCCTCTGCTTAGCCACCTCCCTCTCACTGCCCAATATATTGTCAAAACATTTCTGAAACCGCGCATCAATCATAGCAAATGAGGTGATGGAGGTAGGGGGAAAGATTGGGCAGAACACAATATAGGGAGACATCATGATGACAGAGAGTTGATGATATGAAAGCATACTTGCCTACTTTTGAAAAAGCATTTCAGGGAGATTGTAAAAGTAACACCTATCAGCGCGGACGTGTACTGCTACATCTGAGAGGTGTGTCATAAAAATCTCTTACATCCAAATGTAAATGAACCCCGAAGCAGTAAGTAAGATCTACTTGTTGATGAAGAAACACTGATACTTTTCAGGGGTGGTATTCAGTATGCCGGCTGTTGGGATCCTGACGCTCAGTATACCGGCGCCGGAATCCCGACACCCGGCATACCGACACCTATTCTTCCACATGGGGGTCTACGACCCCCCTGGAGGGAGAATAAATAGCGTGGCCGCAGCGTGGTGGGCGCAGCGAGCCCACAAGTGGCTCATTTGCGCTCTCCCAGCTGTCGGTATGCCGGCGGTCAGGATTCCAGCGCCGGTATGCATACCATACTACACACCTTTTCAGGGCTTATTCGTGTATTGTGTTTTACAAGTGGTTCCATATCTCTGGTCATTAGAAACCTTGTTTGAAAATGTTTGTAGCCCTAGAGATCATTGTGCCTTATAACCAATACAAGGAAATGTCATATCCATTTGAATGTACTGTATATAATTCTGATTTCATTTTGTTCCCCAAGAGTATAACATCTACATATTGGGTATAAAGGGGGTAATTCTGAGTTGATCGCAGCAGGAACATTGTTAGCAGTTGGGCAAAACCATGTGCACTGCAGGGAAGGCAGATATAACATGTGCAGAGAGAGTTAGATTTGGGTGGGGTGTCTTCAATCTGCAATCTAAATTGCAGTTTAAAAATAAAGCAGCCAGTATTTACCCTGCACAGAAACAGTATAACCCACCCAAATCTAACTCTCTCTGTACATGTTATATCTGCCCCCCCCTGCAGTGCACATGGGTTTGCCCAACTGCTAAAAAAGTTCCTGCTGCGATCAACTTGGAATTACCCCCAAAGTGCAATCAGGGAGAATTCTAGACTCTGTAGGGAGTCAGGGAGATTTCTGCTGTGTCAGGGAGTCGCCCTGATAATTAGGGAGAGTTGGCAAGTATGCATGAAAGAAGTGCTAGGAACTCCCCTGGTAGGTGCTGGACACCACTTAGTGCAGTCTGTGCCTCTCTAGGCTTCCCTGGGTGCACACCCTAATGACAAGTTTCATTCTAATGTTACTGCTTGCCAAGCATGCTTTGTTAACAATGACATTTCAGCAGAGAGATAATGGCTTCTAGTCCTCAACGCTTGTGGTTAATAACAATCAGTGGGTTGTTGTAATAATAATAAATAAATAAAAAACACATTTATTTAAAACACCCAAAATGACACAATAGATATTTGTATATATAGACGTGTGATAGAGATGGCTAGGTGAAGTTCTATCACTTTTGATGCTTGGAAAAACACTGGTAGGTGTTTTGTAAGAGAACTAGCAAACAGTAATGCTGGTGCGAATTTTTCAACATACTTTTTTACATTGATAGAATAAACACTGGAATTTTTTGAAAATAAAAGCATGTATGTACACTCTTTCAATAGATACTGAGTGGTCTATTTACTAAACTTTGGATAGAGATAAAGTGGACGGAGATAAAGTACCAGCCAATCAGTGTCTAACTGCCATGTCACAGGCTGGGTTTGAAAAATGACAGTTAGGAGCTGATTGGCTGGTACTTTATCTCTGTCAACTTTATCTACATCCAGACAGTGCATGTCTGAGCACAAACCAAGCATGAAGTCAAAGGTATTGTCTGTAGACCTCCGAGACAAGACTGTCTCGAGGCACAAATCTGGGGAAGGGTACAGAAAAATATCTGCTGCTTTGAAGGTCCCAATAAGCACAGTGGCCTCCATCATCCATAAATGGAAGAAGTTCGGAACCAACAGGACTCTTCCTAGAGCTGGCCGGCCGTCTAAACTGAGCAATCAGGGTGGAAGGGCCCTAGTCAGGGAGGTGACCAAGAACCCAATGGTCACTCTGTCAGAGCTACAGCATTCCTCTGTGGAGAGAGGAGAACCTTCCAGAAGGACAACCATCTCTGCGGCAATCCACCAATCAGGCCCGTATGCTAGGGTGGCCAGACGGAAGCCGCTCCATAGTAAAAAGCACATGGCAGCCCGCCTGGAGTTTGCCAAAATGCACCTGAAGGACTCTCAGACCATGAAAAACAAAATTCTCTGGTCTGATGAGACAAAGATTGAACTCTTTGGCGTGAATGCCAGGCATGTTTGGAGGAAACCAGGCACCGCTCATCACCAGGTCAATACCATCCCTACAGTGAAGCATGGTGGTGGCAGCATCATGCTGTGGGGATGTTTTTCAGTGGCAGGAACTGGGAGACTAGTCAGGATATAGGGAAAGATGACTGCAGCAATGTTCAGAGATATTCTGGATGAAAACCTGCTCCTGAGCGCTCTTGACCTCATACTGGGGCGATGGTTCATCTTTCAGCAGGACAATGACCCTAAGCACACAGCCAAGATACCAAAGGAGTGGCTTCAGGACAACTCTGTGAATGTCCTTGAGTGGCACAACAAGAGCTCAGATTGAACATCTGTGGTGAGATCTGAAAATGGCTGTGCACCGATGCTTCCCATCCAACCTGATGGAGCTTGAGAGGTGCTGCAAAAAGGAATAGGTGAAACTGGCCAAAGATACATGTGCAAAGCTTGTGGCATCATATTCAAAAACACGTGCGGCTGTAATTGCTGTCAAAGGTGCATTAACAAAGCATTGAGCAAAGGCTGTGAATACTTATGTACATGTGATTTCTTAGTTTTTTATTTTTAATAAATTAGCAAAAACCTAAAAAAAACTTTTTTCACATTGTCATTATGGGGTACTGTGTGTAGAATTTTGAGGAAAAAAATGAATTTATTCCAGTTTGGAATAAGGCTGTAACATTACAAAATGTGGAAAAAGTCAGTGCTGTGACCACTTTCAGGATGCACTGTATATCTCCAAAGTAAAAATTATTTTAGTATGACATCAATGCAGCTACCTCCCTAAGTGGTCACAATCACACTGCTAAATATCAGACTCCAAGCTCCTTTAGTTCCTGTGATAACATTACCTAAACTCTCACAAATGTCGCAATTAATTTTTGCCTATTTTTGAAGCCCAATAGGAAAAAAAATATCATAATACATTTTTTTTTAAAACAAACTTTGTTAAAAAATAAAAATTCAAACTACAACTTACAGTAGCTGTTTTGTGGATAGGCATTTTGCCACTGAAGGGAGAAAACAATCTCTAAAGTAAGGTCACATTCAGCTTGCTGCAACAATATTACGAGAAGGCATTTTTCAAAAAGCAACAAGAGCCAGAACCCTGTATTTAGGTCTCTGTACAACTTTTGGTAGTGATCTCAGAATTTTTATCTGAATTGCTACAGACCAATATTTGATTTGCTAATTAAGCTGAAAGTTGTAAAAAAAGCAGATTTAGACTTTTGTTCCTTACAACAACAACAAAATAATATTGCATTGGTCCATGGTGGCTGTGCCCACTCACTACCAGCCTAGGGCAGTGGTTCCCATACTTTTTTTAATCACGTCGCCCTAGAGTATCAGGCTGTTTATTTTGAAAATGTTGAAACCTTATGTTATGGAGAAATAAACTGTAGCTTAACATCGAGAAGAGACATATACTTCCGTGTAATCAATACCACAGTAAAACAAGGCATTTGACGTAATAGGTACAAGACAGTAGAGAGAAAGAAAAGGAAGGAAAAGTTAGGGAATAGGAAGGAAGTAAGAGGACAGGACAGAAAGAGGAGTATCAGAATTTTTATCACGGCACCCCAAGGCCTAAAGTTTCTTATTGAGAAATTGAAATTAAGTAAACTGTGTTTATTTGTCATTCTTCCATTGTGTGTTGAGGGACACGATTTGCTTATGTTTGTCCATATATTTTATGATTGGCAGCCACCAGCACTGGTTTTGACTATTACATTGACCATCAGTAATTTGAATTGGTCCTGGACCACCAATTCAAGGCACCTCTGCAAGTTTCCCGATGCACCCCAGGGTGCCACTGCTCACAGTTTGAGAACCACTGGCCTATGGGCCTCATCCGAGTCATACAGTAACTGCCACAAGTGGTGTGGGGGGGTCTTTGCCACAGGTTCCCAAGCATGAAATAGGTTTTTTTTCCCCCACAGAATCCCAAGCTTGAAATAGGGTTACTCTGCCACAGGACCCCAAGCCTGAATATGGGTTTATTTCTGGTTCCCAAGCTAGACCTGTTGCTTTAATTCATGGCAACAGAAAATGTTTCATTAATGCTCACCACAGTTGCTGGCAACTGCCTGTATTGTCATTCTGTTGATAAGTAGAATCTCAACTAAACCCACACTTTAGTAAACAGCCCAGCCACAGTGTCAGGAGGAGGATGCAGAACTAATCTACACGAGCTGGAGAGCTCGCAATCCCGCAGCCTTTGAAGAAGACGTCAGTAATCAGTGGCTGCAAGCTTTAGGCAAAAAAGGAATCTTTACACTGCTCAGGAGCAAGGGTATAACCGCAGATGGTTATACAGACCTCTAGCTGCCCCTCCATCTACCCCTAGTACACCAGGCAGGTGGAAATCCCGTAGATCAGGCCTGTCCAACCTGCGGCATCTCCAGCTGTTTTGAAACTACATATCCCAGCATGCCCTGCCACAGTTTTAGTATTTCCTGACAGCAAAACTGTGGCAGGGCATGCTAAGAATTGTAGTTTCACAACAGCTGGAGGGCCGCAGGTTGGACAGGCCTGCCGTAGATCGTATAGAGGAGGCAGATCCAGCTTCCGTACATACTTGGGTACCATATCTCCCGTACAAAACATAGGGTGTTTAGGATGCATCCCTGGAAGAAGAGAAGGAATACCATTTATTGAGCTTTTCTATCAAGACAATTGGAAAATACATAGAACAATTAATGTACCGTTTTCCACAATGATTTTACAGTCTGACACAATTATATTCTCCTGCCTTTAAAAATAAACAAAAATACAGTATATGTCTTTATTACTGAGGAAAATTACATTACTTTTATATCAGAATAAGCATTTATAGATGTAGCCAGCTTCCGTACATACTTGGGTACCATATTTCCCATACAAAACATAGGGTGTTTAGGATGCATCCCTGGATGAAGAGAAGGAATAAGCAGAAGACTATAGCTAAAGTGCGAGTTGCCACCATGTAAATATATCCCTTTTCCTTCTTCCTTCTTCCCTATCATGTGCCAACAATCTCTACAACTATGTGCGTGCCAGCAAACTCACTGACTATACTGCATGCTGGAAATCTCACTAAGGATACTGTGTGTCGGCAGTCTCACTAAGTACACTGTGTGGTGGCAGTCTCACTGACTATACTGCGTGCTGGAAATCTCACTAAGGATACTGTGTGTTGGCTGTCTCACTAAGTACACTGTGTGGCGATAGTCTCACTGACTATACTGCGTGCTGGAAATCTTACTAAGGATACTGTGTGTCAGCAGTCTCGCTAAGTACACTGTGTGGCAGCAGTCTCACCTGACTACTGCATGCTGGAAATCTCACTAAGCACACTGTGTGGTGGCAGTCTCACTGACTATACTGCGTGCTGGAAATCTCACTAAGGATACTGTGTGTCGGCAGTCTCACTAAGTACACTGTGTGGTGGCAGTCTCACTGACTATACTGCGTGCTGGAAATCTCACTAAGGATACTGTGTGTTGGCTGTCTCACTAAGTACACTGTGTGGCGATAGTCTCACTGACTATACTGCGTGCTGGAAATCTTACTAAGGATACTGTGTGTCAGCAGTCTCGCTAAGTACACTGTGTGGCGGCAGTCTCACTGACTATACTGCATTCTGGAAATCTCACTAAGTACGCTGTGTGGCGGCAGTCTCACTGACTATACTGCGTGCGGAAATCTTACTAAGGATACTGTGTGCCGGCAGTCTCACTAACTATACAATGTCCTTATTACTGATTAAAATTGACCACGCTCCACAATGCAAAGCATTCCAGAGTTTCGCCCGTCAGCTAACGCCACTTAAAAATTCCACAAGAATTACCAGGAGAGGTTTTCCTCTGCAATGGCCAACACACACATGTGGTCAGTGGGCCGTGCATGCACTGTAGTATGGCGGGAACTCGATATACAAGTAAAATAATTGCATTAGAGATGACTTTACTTCTTAAAAATCACAGGAATGGGCTTCTTTCAGAGCCATTGTCCCTGTACAATTTTAATGGGTTTTAATACATTTTAATGGGTTTTAATACATCCCAGCGGATGTTAATTTCTTTTCTCTGACGTCCTAAGTGGATGCTGGGGACTCCGTCAGGACCATGGGGAATAGCGGCTCCGCAGGAGACAGGGCACAAAAGTAAAAGCTTTAGGATCAGGTGGTGTGCACTGGCTCCTCCCCCTATGACCCTCCTCCAAGCCTCAGTTAGGTTTTTGTGCCCGGCCGAGAAGGGTGCAATCTAGGTGGCTCTCCTAAAGAGCTGCTTAGAGTAAAAGTTTTGTTAGGTTTTTTATTTTCAGTGAGTCCTGCTGGCAACAGGCTCACTGCAACGAGGGACTTAGGGGAGAAGAAGTGAACTCACCTGCGTGCAGGATGGATTGGCTTCTTAGGCTACTGGACACTAGCTCCAGAGGGACGATCACAGGTACAGCCTGGATGGGTCACCGGAGCCGCGCCGCCGACCCCCTTGCAGATGCTGAAGAGAGAAGAGGTCCAGAAATCGGCGGCTGAAGACTTCTCAGTCTTCATGAGGTAGCGCACAGCACTGCAGCTGTGCGCCATTGCTCTCAGCACACTTCACACCAACGGTCACTGAGGGTGCAGGGCGCTTGGGGGGGCGCCCTGGGTAGCAATGAAAGTACCTATGCTGGCTAAAAATACATCACATATAGCCCCTGGGGCTATATGGATGTATTTAACCCCTGCCAGGTTGTCAGAAAAACGGGAGAAGAAGCCCGCCGAAAAGGGGGCGGGGCCTATTCTCCTCAGCACACAGCGCCATTTTCCTACACAGCTCCGCTGCTAGGAAGGCTCCCAGGCTCTCCCCTGCACTGCACTACAGAAACAGGGTTAAAACAGAGAGGGGGGGCACTTATTTGGCGATATTATTATATATTAAGATGCTATAAGGGAAAACACTTATATAAGGTTGTCCCTGTATAATATAGCGTTTTGGTGTGTGCTGGCAAACTCTCCCTCTGTCTCCCCAAAGGGCTAGTGGGGTCCTGTCCTCTATCAGAGCATTCCCTGTGTGTGTGCTGTGTGTCGGTACGTGTGTGTCGACATGTATGAGGACGATGTTGGTGAGGAGGCGGAGCAATTGCCTGTAATGGTGATGTCACTCTCTAGGGAGTCGACACCGGAATGGATGGCTTATTTAGGGAATTACGTGATAATGTCAACACGCTGCAAGGTCGGTTGACGACATGAGACCCAATTAGTACCTGTCCAGGCGTCTCAAACACCGTCAGGGGCTTTAAAACGCCCATTTACCTCAGTCGGTCGACACAGACACGGACACTGACTCCAGTGTCGACGGTGAAGAAACAAACGTATTTTCCATTTGGGCCACACGTTACATGTTAAGGGCAATGAAGGAGGTGTTACATATTTCTGATACTACAAGTACCACAAAAGAGGGTATTATGTGGGGTGTGAAAAAACTACCTGTAGTTTTTCCTGAATCAGATAAATTAAATGAAGTGTGTGATGATGCGTGGGTTCCCCAGATAGAAAATTATTGGCGTTATACCCTTTCCCGCCAGAACTTAGGGCGCGTTGGGAAACACCCCTTAGGGTGGATAAGGCGCTCACACGCTTATCAAAACAAGTGGCGTTACCGTCTCCAGATACGGCCGCCCTCAAGGAGCCAGCTGATAGGAGGCTGGAAAATATCCTAAAAAGTATATACACACATACTGGTGTTATACTGCGACCAGCGATCGCCTCAGCCTGGATGTGCAGCGCTGGGGTGGCTTGGTCGGATTCCCTGACTGAAAATATTGATACCCTTGACAGGGACAGTATTTTATTGACTATAGAGCATTTAAAGGATGCTTTTCTATATATGCGAGATGCACAGAGGGATATTTGCACTCTGGCATCAAGAGTAAGTGCGATGTCCATATCTGCCAGAAGATGTTTATGGACACGACAGTGGTCAGGTGATGCAGATTCCAAACGGCACATGGAAGTATTGCCGTATAAAGGGGAGGAGTTATTTGGGGTCGGTCCATCGGACCTGGTGGCCACGGCAACAGCTGGAAAATCCACCTTTTTTACCCCAAGTCACATCTCAGCAGAAAAAGACACCGTCTTTTCAGCCTCAGTCCTTTCGTCCCCATAAGGGCAAGCAGGCAAAAGGCCAGTCATATCTGCCCAGGGATAGAGGAAAGGGAAGAAGACTGCAGCAGGCAGCCCATTCCCAGGAACAGAAGCCCTCCACCGCTTTTGCCAAGTCCTCAGCATGACGCTGGGGCCGTACAAGCGGACTCAGGTGCGGTGGGGGGTCGTCTCAAGAGTTTCAGCGTGCAGTGGTCTCACTCGCAAGTGGACCCCTGGATCCTACAAGTAGTATCCCAGGGGTACAGATTGGAGATTCGAGACGTCTCCCCCTCGCAGGTTCCTGAAGTCTGCTTTACCAACGTCTCCCTCCGACAGGGAGGCAGTATTGGAAACAATTCACAAGCTGTATTCCCAGCAGGTGATAATCAAAGTACCCCTCCTACAACAAGGAAAGGGGTATTATTCCACACTATATTGTGGTACTGAAGCCAGACGGCTCGGTGAGACCTATTCTAAATCTGAAATATTTGAACACTTACATACAAAGGTTCAAATCAAGATGGAGTCACTCAGAGCAGTGATAGCGAACCAGGAAGAAGGGGACTATATGGTGTCCCTGGACATCAAGGATGCTTACCTCCATGTCCCAATTTACCCTTCTCACCAAGGGTACCTCAGGTTCGTGGTACAAAACTGTCACTATCAGTTTCAGACGCTGCCGTTTGGATTGTCCACGGCACCCCGGGTCTTTACCAAGGTAATGGCCGAAATGATGATTCTTCTTCAAAGAAAAGGCGTCTTAATTATCCCTTACTTGGACGATCTCCTGATAAGGGCAAGGTCCAGAGAACAGTTGGAGGTCGGAGTAGCACTATCTCAAGTAGTTCTACGACAGCACGGGTGGATTCTAAATATTCCAAAATCGCAGCTGTCTCTGACGACACGTCTGCTGTTCCTAGGGATGATTCTGGACACAGTCCAGAAAAAGGTGTTTCTCCCGGAGGAGAAAGCCAGGGAGTTATCCGAGCTAGTCAGGAACCTCCTAAAACCAGGAAAAGTGTCAGTGCATCATTGCACAAGGGTCCTGGGAAAAATGGTGGCTTCTTACGAAGCGATTCCATTCGGCAGATTTCACGCAAGAACTTTTCAGTGGGATCTGCTGGAAAAATGGTCCGGATCGCATCTTCAGATGCATCAGCGGATAACCCTGTCTCCAAGGACAAGGGTGTCTCTTCTGTGGTGGCTGCAGAGTGCTCATCTACTAAAGGGCCACAGATTCGGCATTCAGGACTGGGTCCTGGTGACCACGGATGCCAGCCTGAAAGGCTGGGGAGCAGTCACACAAGGAAAAAATTTCCAGGGAGTGTGATCAAGTCTGGAGACTTCTCTCCACATAAATATACTGGAGCTAAGAGCAATTTACAATGCTCTAAGCTTAGCAAGACCTCTGCTTCAAGGTCAGCCGGTATTGATCCAGTGGGACAACATCACGGCAGTCGCCCACGTAAACAGACAGGGCGGCACAAGAAGCAGGAGGGCAATGGCAGAAACTGCAAGGATTCTTCGCTGGGCGGAAAATCATGTGATAGCACTGTCAGCAGTGTTCATTCCGGGAGTGGACAACTGGGAAGCAGACTTCCTCAGCACGACCTCCACCCGGGAGAGTGGGGACTTCATCGGGAAGTCTTCCACATGATTGTGAACCGTTGGGAAAGACCAAAGGTGGACATGATGGCGTCCCGCCTGAACAAAAAACTGGACAGGTATTGCGCCAGGTCAAGAGACCCTCAGGCAATAGCTGTGGACGTTCTGGTAACACCGTGGGTGTACCAGTCGGTGTATGTGTTCCCTCCTCTGCTTCTCATACCTAAGGTACTGAGAATTATAAGACGTAGAGGAGTAAGAACTATACTCGTGGCTCCGGATTGGCCAAGAAGGACTTGGTACCCGGAACTTCAAGAGATGCTCACAGAGGACTCATGGCCTCTGCCGCTAAGAAGGGACTTGCTTCAGCAAGTACCATGTCTGTTCCAAGACTTACCGCGGCTGCGTTTGACGGCATGGCGGTTGAACGCCGGATCCTAAGGGAAAAAGGCATTCCGGAAGAGGTCATTCCTACCCTGGTCAAAGCCAGGAAGGAGGTGACCGCACAACATTATCACCACATGTGGCGAAAATATGTTGCGTGGTGTGAGGCCAGGAAGGCCCCACGAAGAAATTTCAACTCGGTCGATTCCTGCATTTCCTGCAAACAGGAGTGTCTATGGGCCTCAAATTGGGGTCCATTAAGGTTCAAATTTCGGCCCTGTCGATTTTCTTCCAGAAAGAATTGGCTTCAGTTCCTGAAGTCCAGAAGTTTGTCAAGGGAGTACTGCATATACAACCCCCTTTTGTGCCTCCAGTGGCACTGTGGGATCTCAACGTAGTTCTGGGATTCCTCAAATCACATTGGTTTAAACCGCTCAAATCTGTGGATTTGAAATATCTCACATGGAAAGTGACCATGATGTTGGCCCTGGCCTCGGCCAGGCGAGTGTCAGAATTGGCGGCTTTGTCTCACAAAAGCCCATATCTGATTGTCCATTCGGACAGGGCAGAGCTGCGGACTCGTCCCCAGTTTCTCCCAAAGGTGGTGTCAGCGTTTCACCTGAACCAGCTTATTGTGGTACCTGCGGCTACTAGGGACTTGGAGGACTCCAAGTTGCTAGATGTTGTCAGGGCCCTGAAAATATAGGTTTCCAGGACGGCTGGAGTCAGGAAAACTGACTTGCTGTTATCCTGTATGCACCCAACAAACTGGGTGCTCTTGCTTCTAAGCAGACGATTGCTAGTTGGATGTGTAGTACAATTCAGCTTGCACATTCTGTGGCAGGCCTGCCACAGCCAAAATATGTAAATGCCCATTCCACAAGGAAGGTGGGCTCATCTTGGGCGGCTGCCCGAGGGGTCTCGGCTTTACAACTTTGCCGAGCTGCTACTTGGTCAGGGGCACACCCTGGCTGAGGAGGACCTGGAGTTCTCTCACTCGGTGCTGCAGAGTCATCCGCACTCTCCCGCCCGTTTGGGAGCTTTGGTATAATCCCCATGGTCCTGACGGAGTCCCCAGCATCCACTTAGGACGTCAGAGAAAATAAGAATTTACTTACCGATAATTCTATTTCTCGTAGTCCGTAGTGGATGCTGGGCGCCCATCCCAAGTGCGGATTGTCTGCAATACTTGTACATAGTTATTGTTACAAAAATCGGGTTATTATTGTTGTGAGCCATCTTTTCAGAGGCTCCGCTGTTATCATGCTGTTAACTGGGTTCAGATCACAGGTTGTACAGTGTGATTGGTGTGGCTGGTATGAGTCTTACCCGGGATTCAAAATCCTTCCTTATTGTGTACGCTCGTCCGGGCACAGTATCCTAACTGAGGCTTGGAGGAGGGTCATAGGGGGAGGAGCCAGTGCACACCACCTGATCCTAAAGCTTTTACTTTTGTGCCCTGTCTCCTGCGGAGCCGCTATTCCCCATGGTCCTGACGGAGTCCCCAGCATCCACTACGGACTACGAGAAATAGAATTATCGGTAAGTAAATTCTTATTATTGCTGCTAATATTGGCAGTAAGAAATAAATTCTGGATCTAAAAACTTATAATTGATACATATGCCCCGTTGTCTCCTCTGTGTCTACCCTGCGTTACACCTGTCCCTTTCCTCATCTTTCTCTTGAGCTCACAGTCAGTTTACTTCATCTCTGCCTACCCCTTGTCCTCCCAAGTCCTCAGTCCCCTTGCCACACCTGTTCCTCATTTCACCCACCGCTGTCACTTTCTGTAAACTTGTGTCATTTATGACTCTCCCCTTCTGCATGACTACTCGGGATCCGGTCTCTAGGTTGACACTATCTAGGTCGACCACTGTTTGTCGACAGTAACTAGGTCAACAGGGTTTCTAGGTCGACATATTCTAGGTTGACAGGTCAAAAGGTCGACATGCGTTTTTCACAATTTTTTTTCTTTTTTTTAACATAGTATCTAAGGTTGAAAAAAGACAATTGTCCATCGAGTTCAACCTATTTGTAGTCTCCTATGCACGATTATTTTGTATAAAATTTTGACTGAAGTTGATGACTGCCGTTACATTTTACCTCTCTTTTTTATAATAACCATAGTGCGTGACTATGCCCCGTAACCCTGGATATAATTATCCATTAGGAATTTATCTAACCCATAAGGTGTTGACTGAGTCGGCCATTACAACTCCCTCAGGCAGGGAATTCCAAACACGTATCGTCCTTACCGTAAAAAAGCCTTTACGCCGTATTGTGCGGAATCTCCTCTCCTCTAACCTGAGCGAGTGTCCACGAGTACGCTGTGTTGATCTAACCAAAAACAGGTCCTGCGCAAGATCTGTATATTGTCCCCTTATATATTTGTAAATGTTGATCATGTCCCCTCTTAATCTCCTCTTTCCCAGTGTAAACATGCCTAGTCTTGCAAGCCTTTCCTCGTATTCCAGCGTCTCCATACCCTTAATTAGTTTGGTCGCCCGCCTCTGAACCTTTTCTAGCTCCAGGATATCCTTTTTGTAGTAAGGTGCCCAGAATTGTACACAGTATTCAAGGTGTGGCCTCACAAGTGATTTATATAACGGGAGTACAATACTCTCGTCCCTAGCATCAATTCCCCATTTTATGCATGCTAATATCTTATTAGCCTTCTTTGCTGCAGTCCTACTTTGGCTACTACTGCTTAGTTTGCTATCTATGAGGACACCTAAGTCCTTTTCCAGTACAGAATCCCCTAATTTTACCCCATTCAGTAGGTAGGTGTTATTTTTGTTCTTGTTACCACAGTGCATTACCTTACAGTTGTCTGTATTGAAGCGCATTCTCCATTTCGCTGCCCAAGCTTCTAATTTAACCTTTTCATACTTAATGATCCACTACAATTGAGCCATGCGAGGGGACACGGTGCACTAATTGGGGTTCCCGGTCACTCTACGAAGAAAACGACACAAACCCCCCCATAAAAAACTAATGTCGATCTTTTGACCTGTCGACCTAGAACATGTCGACCTAGAGACCCTATCAACCTAGCATCCCTGTCGACCTAGATACTGTCGACCAATAGTGGTCGACCTAGTTACTGTCTACCTTCCATACCACACCCGACTACTCGCCTGCATTGTTACCCTGTCTTCCTTCTCGCGACAGGCTCGACTTTGTGGACAGGCCACAAAAGCTCAGACCACAGGCTGAGATCTGCTCACTTTGTATGTCACTGTATTTATAATAGCTGTTTGTTGACAATCACTGGTATATGGTGACTGTCATTTGGGGACAAATAGAGTGCACATCGTACCTTTGTGATAACACACTGCTGGAAGGGGTGTGGGCAACGCTTGGAGAGCCTGGCCAGCTGTGGAGGGTTGTTGTCAGCCAAAAAGGTGTGACTTGTGCACACTGGTGTATTTATATTGTGTGCAGTGTGTGTGGTGCGCACAGGCCCCTGAGTCCAGGGGGGCCCATACCGCACACCAGTGCCGTAACTAGTAATTTTTGCGCTGTGTGCAAGAAACAGCATCGGTGCCCCCCCCCTTTCATATAAAAAATTGGGCCAGTGCGCCCCGTAGGCGTGCAACAAAATTATAGGGGCATAAGAGTGAGAGCTTGGGGCTGAGGGCGATAGACAGCAGATGCTCTGCTACAGACAACGCGCACAGGGGAGCGGGAGGAGCGGTCGTCAACGGACCACATGAGGGAATAGGCGGCCAGTCGGGGTGTCTATAGATGGTGCACCCACAGGGCAAATGCGCACACCTAGTTACGGCCCTGGTCGTTGTGGAGAGCAGTGAGTAAGGTTGAGTGTAGGGAACAGTGAGGGTGAGGTTATCAAGCAGTGAGGGTGGGTGTAAGGAGCAGCGAGGGGAGCAGAGAGAGTGGGTGTAGGAAGTAGCGAGGGTGGGTGTAGGGAGCAGTGAGGGTGAGTGTAGGGAGCAGAGAGCGTGGGTGTGGGGAGCAGTGACGGTGAGTGTAGGAAGCAGTGAGGGTGGGTGTAGGGAGCAGTGAGGGTGAGTGTAGGAAGCAGTGAGGGTGGGTGTAGGGAGCAGTGAGGGTGAGTGTAGGAAGCAGTGAGGGTGGGTGTAGGGAGCAGTGAGGGTGGGTGTAGGGAGCAGAGAGAGTGGGTGTAGGGAGCAGTGATTGTGAGTGTAGGAAGCAGTGAGGGTGAGTGTAGGGAGCAGAGAGCGTGGGTGTGCGGAGCAGTGACGGTGAGTGTAGGAAGCAGTGAGGGTGGGTGTAGGGAGCTGTGAGGGTGAGTGTAGGAAGCAGTGAGGGTGGGTGTAGGAAGCAGTGAGGGTGGGTGTAGGGAGCAGTGAGGGTGGGTGTAGGGAGCAGAGAGAGTGGGTGTAGGGAGCAGTGATTGTGAGTGTAGGAAGAAGTGAGGGTGGGAGAGTGAGGGGAGCAGAGAGAGTGGGTGTAGATAGCATGTAGGGAACAGTGAGGCACATCAGTGTGGAGCCGCTGCCAGTTGTAACCTCCCCCCCCCCCCCCCCGCCTCTGTAACTCACCCCACACCGATTCGGTCCGCTCCTGCGCTGTAGATCTTCCTCCGACAGTGGTGCACGCAGGGGGGACCCGATTTTTTTATTTGAGAGACGGAGACAGCTGTGGCTCCGTCTCAGCAAAAGCCGCGATCGCGTATGCAGCTAACAGAGAGCTCCTTAGCTCGGCTCTGGCTCCTAAAGTCATGTGTACAATAGGAAGCGGAGGGGGGAAGCTCCGGTGCCTTTCAGGAAATCTGACAGCTAACCTAAAGTCAAGTGTACGCCGCTGCCCAGCGCTCCGGAGCTCTGAATGGTACAATAGGAAGCGGAAGAAATCTGACAGCCAAGCTGACAGAAAAGGACAGGTGAGCTGCGGGCAAGAGGGTGGGCAGTGGCAGACGGATTCAGGAACGCGCGAGTGGGGGCCGCCACAGCTGCTTTGCGCTGGATGCGGGCGACTGCGGCGGGGAACAGAGAGAGTGTGCCAGTTGCGCCTACAGTGCCTACGCGCTGTGGGCAGCGCACACTCGGCACATATGTAGTTACGGGCCTGCCGCACACACTGCATCTCTTTATTTAATACCTCTCCGGACTCCTCCATTGGTGGCAGCAAGAGCACAAATCATCAGTGGGAAACTGGTGGCCATTTTAGTGCCATTTTGTATATGCGCAGTAGGGAGATTGCTGGGTAAATGGCCACCACGCCATTTTTATGGAGATCTGCGTATGCGTATTAGAGTCTGAGGTGGAGATATATGAAGCAGTGAAAAGAGTTGAGAAGTGAGCCAGTGCTCTGCTGCTACCTGTAATTTTATAAAATACACTTGATAAACGTTATTTCAAAGCTGAAGGACAACTTCTCCACAGGCACACGTCTCCATTCTTTTCACTGCTTCATACATCTCCCTGAGACCCCTAGAGCTCAGACTCTGACAGAGGAGCCTGAACACGGGCCTTCTCCTCTCTTAAAATGCCCCTACTTGTGCTTCACAATTGCTTCTCTGCAGATCCCTTCCTGCACTGCTGTGTCCTTTTCATTTCTCACTTTCATTGTGCATTAGCTGGTCCCAAATCCCGTTTCCGCCATACTATTTTATTACTCATAAAGATTAATGTTATAAACTCAATATTAATGTTATTGTGCCATTTCCATCTGTAAGGGCCTATTTGTCCCAGTCCACATAATAATGTTATCAAATAGTTTCACCTAAATCTGCAATGCAAATAGTAAAAATTTTCATGCAAATTTAGCATTACACTGTTGCCGGGACTCGGGCTCCGATAAGACCACATCCAGGCAAAAAGCTGGAAGTGATTGATAGCGTAACCCTTCCTTTTCATGGGCCACAGCAGATATTATTGTTATGGAGGGGATTCTATGCAACTTCCGTTTGATAAATATGCACCAAAATGTTATGAGTAACCTTCTTTGTGACGTGTTCTCCCGATGAAAGAACTTGGTAGGGGTATATATAAATAAAGAGAGAGAGAGAGAGAGACAGGTCTCTAACATATATAGACTTACCGTTTTCTCCCATCTCCTCCAGAATTATCTCCTTAATCTTCTGAAGGAGAGGAGGAGCTATAACTCTGGGCTCTCGAGAAATAACTTTATTAAGCACCTGTATCTTCCAGCATCCTGCTACTGCACTAGACTTCTGACTAAACCACAAAAATCCCAAACATACATAACCACCTACATCTAAATATATCTACCACCCAGAAATGTAATAACACAACATACATAACATCTCCCACACAGACACATAATATCACATCATAAATAACAACCATGTGACAGAAGCATAATAAGAACCACCACACAGAAACATAACACAACATATGTAATTACCACCACACAGACACATAACACAACATAATGTATATAATACCACCACAGACACAACCTCATTTTACACGCAATCTCTGATTAATCTTATCAGAACTCATTTGATGGATGTAAGATCATACCGCATAGGTCATTCTCCCAAGCCGAAGTCCTCTCACTAACTCAACTCCTCATCCCTCCGCGATCACCCCTTCCTGTTTACCTTCTGTTATCTCTCCACTTTCTCTTAAAAGTGATGCAATTTAATGATTTTATTGGCCCCACCGTCTCTTCTTAGCATTATGCTGCGAGGGGCGGTTCCTAATGATATCAAGTTCCCATCCCTGTCCTCTGCATATCCCCTTCTGGCATACTTACCTACTTTTCATTTCCCCCTCCGGGAGAAGTCCTGAGTGGAGATGCTGCAGGGAACTTCGGGGGGAGAGTCGGGCTCTGACATCAGCAAGCCCTGCCCCCACCATGGGAAAACGCTGCTGGGCCAAAATTATGTGATTTGCATAGTTTTAGCCCCACCCCACAGACACAGGAATGCAGGTAATTCTCTCCTCATCCTGCCCGCTTTAATAGAAATGACAAGTAGGTAAGTATGCTTCTGTGTGTGCAATAGCATACATCCCAACTGTCCCGATTTTTCACAGGACAGTCCCGTTTTTCTGGAACTATCCTGCTGTGCACCCGCGGGCCACAGTGTCACATTGTCTATTCACGGGAGAGAGGGACAGAAGGCATGCCGCTGCTCCCGTAGCACTGGGCATGCCCCTGCAATGATGGCAACTGGGAGGCATATCTTGCAGAACAGGCATTCCCACAAAACCATGCCCCTTTTGCCAAGGCTGCTCCCCCTTTTCAGGAGTGCGCACCTTTGATGCACAGGAGAGTCCCGAATCCTGGATGAAAAATGTTGGGAGGCATGCAATAGCACTTTATATTGCCAAAACCATTTATTGATATGACAGGAGAACTGACCATTATAACAAAGCCAGTAGATGGCCATAGCAGGCCACCAGTTGGATATCGCTCACGTACATCATATTGGTTATTATTGTATTGTAAGTAATGGTAGCTTGGAATCTAATACTCTGTTATTGCAGTACCCAGTATATTCTGTGATTCAATTTTCTCTGACGTCCTAGTGGATGCTGGGCACTCCGTAAGGACCATGGGGAATAGCGGCTCCGCAGGAGACTGGGCGCAACTAAAGAAAGCTTTAGGACTACCTGGTGTGCACTGGCTCCTCCCACTATGACCCTCCTCCAGACCTCAGTTAGAATCTTGTGCCCGGCTGAGCTGGATGCACACTAGGGGCTCTCCTGAGCTCCTAGAAAAGAAAGTATATTTTAGGTTTTTTATTTTCAGTGAGATCTGCTGGCAACAGACTCACTGCTACGAGGGACTAAGGGGAGAAGAAGTGAACCTACCTGCTTGCAGCTAGTTTGGGCTTCTTAGGCTACTGGACACCATTAGCTCCAGAGGGATCGAACACAGGACCCGACCTCGATCGTCCGGTACCAGAGCCGCGCCGCCGTCCCCCTTACAGAGCCAGAAGCATGAAGATGGTCCTGAAAATCGGCGGCAGAAGACTTCGGTCTTCAACAAGGTAGCGCACAGCACTGCAGCTGTGCGCCATTGCTCCTCATGCACACCTCACACTCCAGTCACTGATGGGTGCAGGGCACTGGGGGGTGGGGGCGCCCTGAGCAGCAATATTAACACCTTGTCTGGCAAAATAAGCACAATATATAGTCCTAGAGGCTATATATGTGTAAAATACCCCTGCCAGGATACATGAAAAAGCGGGAGAAAAGTCCGCCGAAAAAGGGGCGGGGCTATCTCCCTCAGCACACTGGCGCCATTTTCTCTTCACAGTGCAGCTGGAAGACAGCTCCCCAGGCTCTCCCCTGTAGTTTTCAGGCTCAAAGGGTTAAAAAGAGAGGGGGGGCACTAAATTTAGGCGCAAATCTGTGTATTATAGCAGCTATAAGGGAAAAATCACTGTGGGTAGTGTGAATCCCTGCATTATATAGCGCTCTGGTGTGTGCTGGCATACTCTCTCTCTGTCTCCCCAAAGGACTTTGTGGGGTCCTGTCCTCAGTCAGAGCATTCCCTGTGTGTGTGCGGTGTGTCGGTACGGCTGTGTCGACATGGTTGATGAGGAGGCTTATGTGGAGGCGGTGCAGATGCCGATAAATGTGATGTCGCCCCCTGTGGGGCCGACACCAGAGTGGATGGATAGGTGGAAGGTATTAACCGACAGTGTCAACTCCTTACATAAAAGGCTGGATGACGTAACAGCTGTGGGACAGCCGGCTTCTCAACCCGCGCCTGCCCAGGCGTCTCAAAGGCCATCAGGGGCTCAAAAAAGCCCGCTACCTCAGATGGCTGACACAGATGTCGACACGGAGTCTGACTCCAGTGTCGACGAGGTTGAGACATATACACAATCCACTAGGAACATCCGTTGCATGATCTCGGCAATGAAAAATGTGTTACACATTTCTGACATTAACCCAGGTACCAAAAAAAAAAGGGGTTTTATGTTTGGGGAGAAAAAGCAGACAGTGTTTTGTTCTCCCATCAGATGAGTGAATGAAGTGTGTGAAGAAGCGTGGGTTCCCCCGATAAGAAACGCCAGAGGATAGGTCACGTCGGGAGATATCCCCTAGGGTGGATAAGGCGCTCACACGTTCAAAAAAGGTGGCACTGCCGTCTTAGAATACGGACACTTTGAAGGAGCCTGCTGATAAAAAGCAGGAGGCTATCCTGAAGTCTGTATATACACACTCAGGTACTATACTGAGACCTGCAATTGCCTCAGCATGGATAGTGCTGCTGCAGCGTGGTCTATTACCCTGTTAGGACAGGGATACTATTTGCTAACCATAGAGCATATTAAAGACGTCGTCTTATATATGAGGGATGCACAGAGGGATATTTGCCGGCTGGCATCCAGAATTAATGCAATGTCCATTCTGCCAGGAGGGTATTAGGGACCCGGCAGTGGACAGGCGATGCTGACTTTAGAAGGCACATGAAGATTCTGCCTTATAAGGGTGAGGAATTGTTTGGGGATGGTCTCTGGGACCTCATATCCACAGCAACAGCTGGGAAGGAAAAAAATTTACCTCAAGTTTCCTCACAGCCTAAGAAAGCACCGTATTATAAGGTACAGTCCTTTCGGCTTCAGAAAAGCAAGCGGGTCAAAGGCGCTTCCTTTCTGCACAGAGACAAGGGAAGAGCGAAAAAGCTGCACCAGACAGCCAGTTCCCAGGATCAAAAATCTTCCCCTGCTTCCTCTGAGTCCACCGCATGACGCTGGGGCTACACAGGTGGAGCCAGGTGCGGTGGGAGCGCGTCTCGGGAACTTCAGCGACCAGTGGGCTCGCTCACAGGTGGATCCCTGGGTTCTGCAAGTAGTATCACAGGGATACAAGCTGGAGTTCGAGGCGACTCCCCCTCGCCGTTACCTCAAATCAGCCTTGCCTGCTGCCCTCGAGGAGAGGTAGTACTGGCGGCAATTCACAAGCTGTACTTCCAGCAGGTGATAATCAAGGTACCCCTCCTTCAACAAAGCCGGGGTTACTATTCCACAATGTTGGTGGTACCGAAACCAGATGGTTCGGTGAGACCCATTCTAAAATTGAAATCCTTGAACACTTATATACGAAGGTTCAAGTTCAAAATGGAATCGCTCAGGGCGGTTATTGCAAGCCTGGACGAAGGGGATTACATGGTATCACTGGACATCAAGGATGTTTACCTGCATGTCCCCATTTACCCTCCTCACCAGGAGTACCTCAAAATTGTGGTACAGGACTGTCATTACCAATTCCAGACGTTGCCGTTGGTCTGTCCCCGGCACCGAGGGTATTTACCAAGGTAATGGCCGAAATGATGATACTCCTTCAAAAAAAAGGGAGTTATAATTATCCCGTACTTGGACGATCTCCTTATAAAGGCGAGGTCCAGGGAGCAGTTGTTCGTCGGAGTAGCACTATCTCGGGAAGTGCTACAACAGCACGGCTGGATTCTGAATAGTCCAAAGTCGCAGCTGGTTCCTACGACGCGTCTACTGTTCCTGGGTATGGTTCTGGACACAGAACAGAAAAAAGGGTTTCTCCCGGAGGAGAAGGCCAAGGAGTTGTCATCTCTAGTCAGAGACCTCCTAATACAAATACAGGTGTCGGTGCATCAATGCACGCGAGTCCTGGGAAAGATGGTAGCTTCTTACAAAGAAATTCCATTCGGCAGGTTCCATGCAAGGATCTTCCAGTGGGATCTGTTGGACAAGTGGTCCGGGTCGCATCTTCAGATGCATCGGCTGATAACCCTGTCCCCAAGGGCCAGGGTGTCGCTGTTGTGGTGGCTGCAGAGTGCTCATCTTCTAGAGGGCCGCAGATTCGGCATACAGGACTGGGTCCTGGTGACCACGGATGCCAGCCTTTGAGGCTGGGGGGGCAGTCACACAGGGAAGAAACTTCCAAGGACTATGGTCAAGTCAGGAGACTTCCCTACACATAAATATTCTGGGACTAAGGGCCATTCACAATGCCCTGAGTCAGGCTAGACCCCTGCTTCAACACCAGCCGGTGCTGATCCAGTCAGACAACATCACGGCGGTCGCCCATGTAAACCAGCAGGGCGGCACAAGAAGCAGGATGGTGATGGCAGAAGCCACAAGGATTTTCCGATGGGCGGAAAATCATGGGTTAGCACTGTCGGCAGTGTTCATTCCCGGAGTGGACAACTGGGAAGCAGACTTTCTCAGCAGGCACGACCTCCACCCGGGAGAGTGGGGACTTCATCCAGAAGTCTTCAAAATGATTGTACACCATTGGGAAAGGCCACAGGTGGACATGATGGCGTCCCGCCTCAACAAAAAGCTAAAAAGATATTGTGCGAGGTCAAGGGACCCTCAGGCGATAGCTGTGGACGCTCTGGTAACACCGTGGGTGTACCAGTCGGTGTATGTGTTCCTTCCTTTGCCTCTCATACCCAAGGTACTGAGAATACTAAGACGGAGAGGAGTAAGAACTATACTCGTGGTTCCGGATTAGCCAAGAAGAGCTTGGTACCCAGAACTTCAAGAAATGATCTCAGAGGACCCAGGGCCTCTGCCGTTCAGACAGGACCTGCTGCAGCAGGGGCCCTGCCTGTTCCAAGACTTACCACGGCTGTGTTTGACGGCATGGCGGTTGAACACCGGATCCTAAAGGAAAAAGGTATTCCGGAGGAAGTCATTCCTACGCTGATTGAGGCTAGGAAAGATGTGATCGAAAAACACCGCATATGGCAAAAATATGTTGCTTGGTGTGAGGCCAGGAAGGCCCCTACGGAGGAATTTCAACTGGGTCGATTTCTGCACTTCCTACAGTCAGGAGTGACTACGGGTCTAAAATTGGGTTCCATTAAGGTCCAGATTTCGGCTCTGTACATTTTCTTCCAAAAAGAACTGGCTTCACTGCCTGAAGTTCAGACTTTTGTTAAGGGAGTGCTGCATATTCAGCCCCCGTTTGTGGCTCTAGTGGCACCGTGGGATCTCAACGTGGTGTTGGATTTCCTGAAGTCGCATTGGGTTGAGCCACTTAAATCCATAGAGCTAAAATACCTCACGTGGAAAGTGGTCATGCTGTTGGCATTGGCGTTGGCCAGGCGTGTATCAGAATTGGCGGTTTTGTCATGCAAAAGCCCTTATCTGATTTTCATATGGATAGGGCGGAATTGAGGACTCGTTCCCAATTCTTTCCTAAGGTGGTATCAGCTTTTCATGTGAACCAACCTATTGTGGTGCCTGCGGCTACGTGGGACTTGGAGGACTCCAAGTTACTGGACGTAGTCAGGGCCCTGAAAATATATGTTTCCAGGACGGCTGGAGTCAGGAAAACTGACTTGCTATTTATCCTGTATGCACCCAACAAGCTGGGTGCTCCTGCTTCTAAGCAGACTATTGCTCGCTGGATCTGTAGCACGATTCAACTTGCACATTCTGCGGCTGGACTGCCGCACCCTAAACCTGTAAAAGCCCATTCCACGAGGAAAGTGGGCTCTTCTTGGGCGGCTGCCCGAGGGGTCTCGGCTTTACAACTTTGCCGAGCTGTTACTTGGTCGGGTTCAAACATTTTTGCAAAAGTCTACAAGTTTGATACCCTGGCTGAGGAGGACCTTGAGTTTGCTCATTCGGTGCTGCAGAGTCATCCGCACTCTCCCGCCCGTTTGGGAGCTTTGGTATAATCCCCATGGTCCTTACGGAGTTCCCAGCATCCACTAGGACGTCAGAGAAAATAAGATTTTACTCACCGGTAAATCTATTTCTCGTAGTCCGTAGTGGATGCTGGGCGCCCGTCCCAAGTGCGGATTGTCTGCAATACTTGTATATAGTTATTGCCTAACTAAAGGGTTATTGTTATGAGCCATCTGTTACTGAGGCTCAGTTATATTTCATACTGTTAACTGGGTATAATATCACGAGTTATACGGTGTGATTGGTGTGGCTGGTATGAGTCTTACCCGGGATTCCAAATCCTTTCCTTATTGTGTCAGCTCTTCCGGGCACAGTATCCTAACTGAGGTCTGGAGGAGGGTCATAGTGGGAGGAGCCAGTGCACACCAGGTAGTCCTAAAGCTTTCTTTAGTTGTGCCCAGTCTCCTGCGGAGCCGCTATTCCCCATGGTCCTTACGGAGTGCCCAGCATCCACTACGGACTACGAGAAATAGATTTACCGGTGAGTAAAATCTTATTATTAGGCTTATTGATGAATGAATATTAAATGTTACATTGTATTTCTTGCTTCCAGTCTTGTTGTAAAGCTTATGAATATCTCGGCTTCATTATGGAGAAGGAGCAGTCATATAAAGATGCTGCAGAGAACTACAAGCTTGCTTGGAACTACAGCAGTCAGTCCAGTTCGGCTGTAGGTATGTTCCCTTACCCTCCAAAGGGTGCTATCTGGTAACTGCAGTTTTGTATAATCCAACACAATGGGCCTGATTCTGAGTTACACGCAGAAGCGCACACAGCCACGGCTATTGACAGTCACCTGTATCCATTTTGTACTAATACTGCTGCAAACTCCTTGTATATCCATGTGTCTGAATGTGCAAGGACTGAGAGGCCCACTTTTAGCATCTGCTGTAATATCAGTTGGTGCGTCCTTATACACCACTATCGGTCGCAGTATCAAATCTTGCACCAGCCCTGTGGCAATTATGGTTCTTCCAACAATTTTACTCCAAAAACGTATTGTTTTAAACCTCCAAAAAGTTGATAGATAAAAATAAAATAAAAATTCTGCACTCATCGTATACTAGTGACAGCCATCCATGGTCAGTGGTTATAAACCATTGTCCGAAAACCATCAACGGTTGGGCCATAGATAGCTGAGTGCTGCTAATGTGCACACCCACAACACCAGGCCAACGCAGATGTTCCTCGACGTTTGCCTACCACCGCTGGTGGTTGCACCATCGGTGACCCACTATTGATAGCAAAATCACTTGCAGCTTTAGACTATCGCTAGTTGCAAACACTGATGGTCTATGGCCATCCTTAACACATACATTATAAACATTTAAGGTGTTTTCCTTATACCTCTTTGTTTGTCTGGAGGGCAACTAGACCAGTGGAGATTCAGTTTGAGGAATGCCGGTTATTTGGAATTTCCAAAATGCAAGAAATGGAAACTTAGTTTATTGAACAGGGCTCTGATCTTAGTAGTGAAGAAATCTTTCGTTGCATGCAAATGAGATAAGACCGTTGATTCACCTTAGTTGACAGAGGTGAATGAACAAAGAATTATATTTGTCAATATATATTCGGTTACTTCAAGTAAAGCGGGTCAAGTCTTTTTCCAGCATCGATATATAATTCGTTCAGCCCCTTTTTCATTAGCTGACATACGACAGCCACCACTGCTTTGTTATAAATGTACGTGTTCTCAACTTCAGTTGGTTAAAAACTTAAATTTTCCTCTTGATCTGAGAATATGGCTTACCATAAAAGGATTTCTCATATGTACTGGTTGCCATTTATTTTCTTACAAACCAATGATGATTTGGCACACCCTATAATTGTGGAAATCTTTAATCTCTGCTACAGCTCACATGTGAAAGTCATTATACTATATACATAATAATCTGCTGTGCTTGTTATATGTAGGGAAGATCTACAGAATGCTGAAAGAATATGTAGCATTTACAGATATTCGATCAAAAAGGCTTTTCTGGTATTAGATGGTAAAACTCCCCCAGGGGCCAGACATTTGTACAATTAGGACATGAGATTAACAACTTTAAATGTATGCTTATTGATCAAAATCCTCCCTTGGGTCAAGGGATAGACTGTTGCAGCATATGGAAGCTTGCAGGACCTATTGCCTTAGTGTTCTAGAACCTGAGAGTTTAAATGAGGAAATGAATATGACTAGTTTGTTTTGATAGTTGTTTTGAAGTATAGTATCCTATGATAGTTGTGTTGAAGTATTGGGTTTGAATTTTGTTTTTGAATTATGACATACTTGTTTGCATTATATCTGATACAATATTGACTAAATGCCATATAAGAGAGCATCAGTGACTGATATAATAGAGAGAGCATGTTAGATGGATACTAGCTGGGGCCGGTGACTCCGAGCTGGGTTCAGGTTGGATGGAGGACTCTCCGGGGTGGAAGCGGGCTGTTTAGACTGAGTCATTAGATAGCACCGAGGTAGTGGCTGGATTTGGTGTCTCTGTGCTTAGTTCTGATTGGAAGGCAGTCTTTCCGGGATGGAAGCGGGCTGATTGAATGAAGTTCCTTTGCATGAAGTGTATGATAATGAAGACAAAGATAATGAAGATAAGGAGGATGAGCCGGAACCGAGGGTCCAAACTGACGACTACAGAGGAGACGTAGGAACCAGTATGCCATGATCCGTGGCTGTGTTGACACTCGCGGGCTGGACTATGGCGGATCAGCGCCGGCAGTTGGACTTACACTGTGCCGTTTGAGACCCAGGAGCGTAAGGACCAAACGGGTAAAGACTCTGGAGACGGAGTTTTAAATTAACTGGAAACAGGAACAAGAGGCAAAACTGGGAGTCAGAGAACAAGCTTGTAAACAGGCTGCAGAAGATGTTGCACTGACATCAGAATACCTCAGAATGCTCCAAGAAATACTCTGCCCTTACCTGGGATTAGTTTTAGCAGGATTAGCTGGAGCATGCCTCTGATTGGCCCAGCAGAGTCATGTGGTCAGCACTAAGATGGCGGCACACTAAACCCGGTGCCGCCTGTACACAGTCGCTCAGAGATTACTCTGCACCCATGCCGCCCGCTAGCCGTCCGCCCGCTGCCGCCTCTGCCTGCCGCAATGCCGCCGAGGGCGGACAGGTAAGCTCTGGTTTCCTGCCCCGCTGGCCGTGACAGAGCATAAGTGACTGCCATATAATGCAGAGAAAATCAATGACTGACATAATACACAGGGCATCAGTGACTGCCATGCAATAGAATAGTTATGAGTGACCGCCATACAGTACAGAGAGTAGTTGAGTGACCTCCATACAGTAGAGTAGTCATTACTACTATATAATTCAGACAGTATTTTTGATCACCTTTATCAATAATTAATCCTTCTTCAAACACGATTAACTACTTCAGCACCATTGTAAAAACCCCATACATGTAATATACTTAACCCCTTTAGAATCATTACTTTCATAATATAACATAATAATAATTAGCCCCAATAGCAAGAAAATAATTTTTGATCCTATTGTCTGTTTTCTATTATTCAAGGAAGCAGGTCAGTTTATGAGAGATCTTTATAATTACACTTTTAATGCTGTCATTCAGGTATGTTCCACATGTGTTTAAGTATGTTTGGTGCCTGCACATGTACATAAATGACGCTTGTGTGTTATGTAATTTATATGTATGTTGTGAAAGGTACTGGTGATTGCACCAAAACAGCTGTTAGGGCTGACATCATTATCCGCTGTTTGATGATTAGTATTATATTACCTTGCTGCTTTTTCATATTATGCTTGAAGTATCCAACATTGTTGGATGGACTTTATGAATATATAAATGTCTTTATATTTCCAGGCTTCAGGCTGGCATTTAATTATCTAAAAGGCAAGAAGTTTCTGGATGCCATTGAGGTTTGTCATAAGGTAAGTGCTGGCCTTATTATAGGTATCTGCTTTTCTGCAGTATATTTGTCCTAATGGGATCTTCTTATTTTTTTAGGTCCTTAAAGATCATCCCACATATCCCAAAATTAGAAAAGAGATTTTGGAAAGGGCTCAAACCTGTCTCAAGCCATAGCTCTTCCTTCCACCAACTGTCCTTTTACCAGTGCTGTTTGTATCGGTAATGTTGCCAAAATACTTACAGATGTATGTCATTTAAAAAAAAGTTTTTTTACTAATAAAGATTGTTCTTTTTGTTATTACCGAGTTCATTTAAGCCATGTCACAGAGGTTTGAAACCCTGTTCACATCGCAGGCTTGACCCGTGGCGGGTCTTCCATCTGCTGGCTCTCCATAGGCCTTTGGCGTGACCAGGGTCACCTATGTACCACACAGGCTACCTAAGTCCTTCCTGGGTTCGACCCTTGAAGCTACCAAGGCGGATTCCCGGGATATTTGTTTGGTGGAAAAGGGATATAGCTGAGGACTATACCACCTTAAAAAAAAAAAAAGAGTACCTACTTGAAACGGTACATATGGACCTTCTGCTGTGACCATAAAGTAGGGCTTTCCAAGAACTTAAGGAAAGAGAATCCTGAACCTACCATCTTAAGTATTTACTATTGCCTCCTAGAACTAATGGTTCTGTGACGGTTCTAATACTTCTAATGGTCAAAAATTGTATTATTTGTTTTGAAAACTTTTTATGTCAATTTTAAGGTGCATACACATGGAGAGATTTTAACTGAGAGATTTTGACTGAGCGTTTTCCCTTGAACTGGCAGTAGGAGATATGGACTAACTTTTCCAGTGATTTTGACTAAGTGTACAAGCGATTTTGCCTATGGGCGATTTTGCCTATGGGCGATTTTGGCTTACTCATTTAAGCAAGGGGATGCTTTTTCTTTTCCAGCGACCTAGCCAAAATTGACTTGCCTGCACAGTCTGTTTTTAGCAGCAATAGTGACCTGGCGGGGACGCACATCGCTATCGCTGGTTGTGTACACACAGAGCGATGTGCACTAACTTTCTGAGCAAATTTGACTATATAGTCAAAATCGCTCAGCTATATCGCTCCGTGTGTATGTACCGTCCTTTAGTGTGCAATTTGTTTGTTATTGAAAAAGATAACACACTAGGCAGTGATTCTATTCATCTCCTGTATGAAGGGCATTGCTGCTTTTATTGTACCATCTTCAGGCCTAAATGTATTAAGCCTTAACAAGAGATAAAGTGTAGATGGATAAAGAGTGATAAATGACCAGCCAATCAGCTTCCTAACTGCCATGTCACAGGCTGTGTTTGAAAAATTACATTTAGGAGCTGATTGGCTGGTTATCACTCTTTATCAGTCTCCACTTTATCTCTTGTTAAGGCTTAATACATTTGGGCCTCAGTCACTGAATATTTAAACCACTTGAAGTAAACCTAATCCCTAAGGCAGTGGTTCTCAAACCTTTTTGAATCACGGCTTCCTAGAGCATCAGAATTTTTTTCATGGCACCCCCTAGGCCAGGGGTGGGGAACCTTTTTTCTACCAAGGGCCATTTGGATATTTATAAAATCCTTCGGGGGCCATACAAAAATTATCAACTTAAAAATTAGCCTGCCCCCAGTCAGTAGCTATGCCCCCAGTCACTTGTATTGCCCCCAGTCACTTGTTATGCCCGATTAGATATGTCCCGTCAGTTGTCATGCCCCATTAAATATGCCCCCTAGTAGTGCCGCTTACACACACACACACACACACACACACACACACACATTAAAAGAAAGAAAAAAAATCACAATGCTCACCAGCCCTGCTCCTGCTTCCGGACTGCTGCCCTCCCTCTCCTCGAAACTATGTGAGATGTCATGGCGTCTCTCCCATAACGCCGCACAGCCACACATGTACACTGCCTGAGCCAGACTGGAGCTCAGGAGTGAGCTCCTGCCTCCGGCAGCTGCTGAGGAGCCGGGCGCCCACTGGTGGTAAAATCTCAGTGGGCGCTCTGCATCTCCTCTCGTTTAGGTTAGAGATGAGCGCCTGAAATTTTTCGGGTTTTGTGTTTTGGTTTTGGGTTCGGTTCCGCGGCCGTGTTTTGGGTTCGAACGCGTTTTGGCAAAACCTCACCGAATTTTTTTTGTCGGATTCGGGTGTGTTTTGGATTCGGGTGTTTTTTTCCAAAAACACTAAAAAACAGCTTAAATCATAGAATTTGGGGGTCATTTTGATCCCAAAGTATTATTAACCTCAAAAACCATAATTTACACTCATTTTCAGTCTATTCTGAATACCTCACACCTCACAATATTATTTTTAGTCCTAAAATTTGCACCGAGGTCGCTGTGTGAGTAAGATAAGCGACCCTAGTGGCCGACACAAACACCGGGCCCATCTAGGAGTGGCACTGCAGTGTCACGCAGGATGGCCCTTCCAAAAAACCCTCCCCAAACAGCACATGACGCAAAGAAAAAAAGAGGCGCAATGAGGTAGCTGTGTGAGTAAGATTAGCGACCCTAGTGGCCGACACAAACACCGGGCCCATCTAGGAGTGGCACTGCAGTGTCACGCAGGATGTCCCTTCCAAAAAACCCTCCCCAAACAGCACATGACGCAAAGAAAAAAAGAGGCGCAATGAGGTAGCTGTGTGAGTAAGATTAGCGACCCTAGTGGCCGACACAAACACCGGGCCCATCTAGGAGTGGCACTGCAGTGTCACGCAGGATGGCCCTTCCAAAAAACCCTCCCCAAACAGCACATGACGCAAAGAAAAAAAGAGGCGCAATGAGGTAGCTGTGTGAGTAAGATTAGCGACCCTAGTGGCCGACACAAACACCGGGCCCATCTAGGAGTGGCACTGCAGTGTCACGCAGGATGTCCCTTCCAAAAAACCCTCCCCAAACAGCACATGACGCAAAGAAAAAAAGAGGCGCAATGAGGTAGCTGTGTGAGTAAGATTAGCGACCCTAGTGGCCGACACAAACACCGGGCCCATCTAGGAGTGGCACTGCAGTGTCACGCAGGATGGCCCTTCCAAAAAACCCTCCCCAAACAGCACATGACGCAAAGAAAAAAAGAGGCGCAATGAGGTAGCTGTGTGAGTAAGATTAGCGACCCTAGTGGCCGACACAAACACCGGGCCCATCTAGGAGTGGCACTGCAGTGTCACGCAGGATGTCCCTTCCAAAAAACCCTCCCCAAACAGCACATGACGCAAAGAAAAAAAGAGGCTTTTTACTGATATTTGGTGTTTTGGATTTGACATGCTCTGTACTATGACATTGGGCATCGGCCTTGGCAGACGACGTTGCTGGCATTTCATCGTCTCGGCCATGACTAGTGGCAGCAGCTTCAGCACGAGGTGGAAGTGGATCTTGATCTTTCCCTAATTTTGGAACCTCAACATTTTTGTTCTCCATATTTTAATAGGCACAACTAAAAGGCACCTCAGGTAAACAATGGAGATGGATGGATTGGATACTAGTATACAATTATGGACGGGCTGCCGAGTGCCGACACAGAGGTAGCCACAGCCGTGAACTACCGCACTGTACTGTGTCTGCTGCTAATATATAGACTGGTTGATAAAGAGATAGTATACTCGTAACTAGTATGTATGTATAAAGAAAGAAAAAAAAACCACGGTTAGGTGGTATATACAATTATGGACGGGCTGCCGAGTGCCGACACAGAGGTAGCCACAGCCGTGAACTACCGCACTGTACACTGGTTGATAAAGAGATAGTAGTATACTCGTAACAACTAGTATGACACTATGACGACGGTATAAAGAATGAAAAAAAAACCACGGTTAGGTGGTATATATTATAATAATAATACAATTATGGATGGACGGACTGCCTGCCGACTGCCGACACAGAGGTAGCCACAGCCGTGAACTACCGCACTGTACACTGGTTGATAAAGAGATAGTAGTATACTCGTAACAACTAGTATGACACTATGACGACGGTATAAAGAATGAAAAAAAAACCACGGTTAGGTGGTATATATTATAATAATAATACAATTATGGATGGACGGACTGCCTGCCGACTGCCGACACAGAGGTAGCCACAGCCGTGAACTACCGCACTGTACACTGGTTGATAAAGAGATAGTAGTATACTCGTAACAACTAGTATGACACTATGACGACGGTATAAAGAATGAAAAAAAAACCACGGTTAGGTGGTATATATTATAATAATAATACAATTATGGATGGACGGACTGCCTGCCGACTGCCGACACAGAGGTAGCCACAGCCGTGAACTACCGCACTGTACACTGGTTGATAAAGAGATAGTAGTATACTCGTAACAACTAGTATGACACTATGACGACGGTATAAAGAATGAAAAAAAAACCACGGTTAGGTGGTATATATTATAATAATAATACAATTATGGATGGACGGACTGCCTGCCGACTGCCGACACAGAGGTAGCCACAGCCGTGAACTACCGCACTGTACACTGGTTGATAAAGAGATAGTAGTATACTCGTAACAACTAGTATGACACTATGACGACGGTATAAAGAATGAAAAAAAAACCACAGTTAGGTGGTATATATTATAATAATAATAATACAATTATGGATGGACGGACTGCCTGCCGACTGCCGACACAGAGGTAGCCACAGCCGTGAACTACCGCACTGTACACTGGTTGATAAAGAGATAGTAGTATACTCGTAACAACTAGTATGACACTATGACGGTATAAAGAATGAAAAAAAAACCACGGTTAGGTGGTATATATTATAATAATAATACAATTATGGATGGACGGACTGCCTGCCGACTGCCGACACAGAGGTAGCCACAGCCGTGAACTACCGCACTGTACACTGGTTGATAAAGAGATAGTAGTATACTCGTAACAATTAGGATGACACTATGACGGTATAAAGAATGGAAAAAAAACCACGGTTAGGTGGTATATATTATAATAATAATACAATTATGGATGGACGGACTGCCTGCCGACTGCCGACACAGAGGTAGCCACAGCCGTGAACTACCGCACTGTACACTGGTTGATAAAGAGATAGTAGTATACTCGTAACAATTAGGATGACACTATGACGGTATAAAGAATGAAAAAAAAACCACGGTTAGGTGGTAGGTATATAATAATAAATAATACAATTCTGGTCGGACGGACTGCCTGCCGTGTGCCGACACAGAGGTAGCCACAGCCGTGAACTACCGCACTGTACACTGGTTGATAAAGAGATAGTAGTATACTCGTAACAATTAGGATGACACTATGACGGTATAAAGAATGAAAAAAAAACCACGGTTAGGTGGTAGGTATATAATAATAAATAATACAATTCTGGTCGGACGGACTGCCTGCCGTGTGCCGACACAGAGGTAGCCACAGCCGTGAACTACCGCACTGTACACTGGTTGATAAAGAGATAGTAGTATACTCGTAACAATTAGGATGACACTATGACGGTATAAAGAATGAAAAAAAAACCACGGTTAGGTGGTAGGTATATAATAATAAATAATACAATTCTGGTCGGACGGACTGCCTGCCGTGTGCCGACACAGAGGTAGCCACAGCCGTGAACTACCGCACTGTACACTGGTTGATAAAGAGATAGTAGTATACTCGTAACAATTAGGATGACACTATGACGGTATAAAGAATGAAAAAAAAACCACGGTTAGGTGGTAGGTATATAATAATAAATAATACAATTCTGGTCGGACGGACTGCCTGCCGTGTGCCGACACAGAGGTAGCCACAGCCGTGAACTACCGCACTGTACACTGGTTGATAAAGAGATAGTAGTATACTCGTAACAATTAGGATGACACTATGACGGTATAAAGAATGAAAAAAAAACCACGGTTAGGTGGTAGGTATATAATAATAAATAATACAATTCTGGTCGGACGGACTGCCTGCCGTGTGCCGACACAGAGGTAGCCACAGCCGTGAACTACCGCACTGTACACTGGTTGATAAAGAGATAGTAGTATACTCGTAACAATTAGGATGACACTATGACGGTATAAAGAATGAAAAAAAAACCACGGTTAGGTGGTAGGTATATAATAATAAATAATACAATTCTGGTCGGACGGACTGCCTGCCGTGTGCCGACACAGAGGTAGCCACAGCCGTGAACTACCGCACTGTACTGTGTCTGCTGCTAATATAGACTGGTTGATATTTAAAGAGATATTAGTAGTATACAACAATACTATACTGGTGGTCAGGCACTGGTCACCACTCCTGCAGCAAAAGTGTGCACTGTTAATTAATATAATTGTACTCCTGGCTCCTGCTAACAACCTGCAGTGCTCCCCAGTCTCCCCCACAATTAATTATAAGCTTTTAATTTATACATTGATGACTGTGCAGCACACTGGGCTGAGCTGAGTGCACACAGACTGAGTCACACTGTGTGACTGACTGTGCTGTGTATCGTTTTTTTTTTCAGGCAGAGAACGGATATAGCAGAGAGAAGTGAACGGATATATTATATTAAATAAAAGTTAACTAGCAACTGCACTGGTCACTGACTGTGGTAAACTAACTCTGTCTGCGACTCTGCACAATCTCTCTCTATCTAATCTATCTATCTCTATTCTAATGGAGAGGACGCCAGACACGTCCTCTCCCTATCAATCTCAATGCACGAGTGAAAATGGCGGCGACGCGCGGCTCCTTATATAGAATCCGAGTCTCGCGATAGAATCCGAGCCTCGCGAGAATCCGACAGCGTCATGATGACGTTCGGGCGCGCTCGGGTTAACCGAGCAAGGCGGGAAGATCCGAGTCGCTCGGACCCGTGGAAAAAAAAGTGAAGTTCGTGCGGGTTCGGATTCAAAGAAACCGAACCCGCTCATCTCTAGTTTAGGTGAGCCTGGCTGGGCCGGATCAAGTGGCTTTGAGGGCCTTATAAGGCCCTCGGGCCTGAGGTTCCCCACCCCTGCCCTAGGCCATAAGTTTTTTATTGAGAAATTTAAAAGGAAATATTTAAATTAAGTAAATTACATCCTTAAGTTCAGTTATGTGGTGAGGGACAGGATTTGCTTCTGCTTGTCCACATATTTTATGATTTGAAGCCAAAAGCACAGTTTTTGGCTATTACATTGACAAAAGACATCAGAATTTTTTTCATGGCACCCCCTCGGCCAAAAGTCTTTTATTGAGAAATTTAGAAAGAAATATTGAAATTAAGTAAATTACGTTTATGTGTTTTTGCCTATTACATTGAAAATAAATAATTTCAATTGGTCCTGGACCACCAACCCAGGGCTCCCCTGCAAGTGTTCTGAGGCACCCCAGGGTGCCACAGCACACAGTTTGAAAATCACTGTTCTAAGGGGTTACAGGGCCGTAACTAGGGAGGGGGGGGGGGCTAAGGGGGCATGTGCCCCAGGTGCAGGACTTGATAGGGCGCCAAGGAGTTACAGAGGAGCAGGGTTTTCTCTATCGTCCTAGTGGATGCTGGGGTTCCTGAAAGGACCATGGGGAATAGCGGCTCCGCAGGAGACAGGGCACAAAAGTAAAGCTTTCCGATCAGGTGGTGTGCACTGGCTCCTCCCCCTATGACCCTCCTCCAAGCCAGTTAGATTTTTGTGCCCGGCCGAGAAGGGTGCAATCTAGGTGGCTCTCCTAAAGAGCTGCTTAGAAAAGTTTAGCTTAGGTTTTTTATTTTACAGTGAGTCCTGCTGGCAACAGGATCACTGCAACGAGGGACTTAGGGGAGAAGAAGTGAACTCACCTGCGTGCAGGATGGATTGGCTTCTTGGCTACTGGACATCAGCTCCAGAGGGACGATCACAGGTACAGCCTGGATGGTCACCGGAGCCTTGCCGCCGGCCCCCTTGCAGATGCTGAAATAAGAAGAGGTCCAGAATCGGCGGCAGAAGACTCCTCAGTCTTCTAAAGGTAGCGCACAGCACTGCAGCTGTGCGCCATTTTCCTCTCAGCACACTTCACACGGCAGTCACTGAGGGTGCAGGGCGCTGGGAGGGGGGCGCCCTGGGAGGCAAATGAAAACCTATTTTGGCTAAAAATACCTCACATATAGCCTCCGGAGGCTATATGGAGATATTTAACCCCTGCCAGAATCCGTTAAGAACGGGAGACGAGGCCGCCGAAAAAGGGGCGGGGCCTATCTCCTCAGCACACAGCGCCATTTTCCCTCACAGAAAGGCTGGAGGGAAGGCTCCCAGGCTCTCCCCTGCACTGCACTACAGAAACAGGGTTAAAACAGAGAGGGGGGGGCACTAATTTGGCGTTAGAAATATATAAAAAAGATGCTATAAGGGAAAACACTTATATAAGGTTGTCCCTATATAATTATAGCGTTTTTGGTGTGTGCTGGCAAACTCTCCCTCTGTCTCTCCAAAGGGCTAGTGGGTCCTGTCCTCTATCAGAGCATTCCCTGTGTGTGTGCTGTGTGTCGGTACGTGTGTGTCGACATGTAGGAGGACGATGTTGGTGAGGAGGCGGAGCAATTGCCTGTAATGGTGATGTCACTCTCTAGGGAGTCGACACCGGAATGGATGGCTTATTTAAGGAATTACGTGATAATGTCAACACGCTGCAAGGTCGGTTGACGACATGAGACGGCCGACAAACAATTAGTACCGGTCCAGACGTCTCAAAAACACCGTCAGGGGTTTTAAAACGCCCGTTTACTTTAGTCGGTCGACACAGACACAGACAGGGACACTGAATCCAGTGTCGACGGTGAATAAACAAACGTATTCCTTATTAGGGCCACACGTTAAAGGCAATGAAGGAGGTGTTACATATTTCTGATACTACAAGTACCACAAAAGAGGGTATTATGTGGGATGTGAAAAAACTACCATAGTTTTTCCTGAATCAGATAAATTAAATAAAGTGTGTGATGATGCGTGGGTTCCCCCCGATAGAAAATTATGGGCGGTATACCCTTTCCCGCCAGAAGTTAGGGCGCGTTGGGAAACACCCCTTAGGGTGGATAAGGCGCTCACACGCTTATCAAAACAAGTGGCGGTACCGTCTATAGATAGGGCCGTCCTCAAGGACCAGCTGACAGGAGGCTGGAAAATATCATAAAAAGTATATACACACATACTGGTGTTATACTGCGACCAGCGATCGCCTCAGCCTGGATGTGCAGAGCTGGGGTGGCTTGGTCGGATTCCCTGACTAAAAATATTGATACCCTTGACAGGGACAGTATTTTATTGACTATAGAGCATTTAAAGGATGCATTTCTATATATGCGAGATGCACAGAGGGATATTTGCACTCTGGCATCAAGAGTAAATGCGATGTCCATAACTGCCAGAAGATGTTATGGACACGACAGGGGTCAGGTGATGCAGATTCCAAACGGCACAAAGGTGTATTGCCGTATAAAGGAAGAGGAGTTATTTGGGGTCGGTCCATCGGACCTGGTGGCCACGGCAACTGCTGGAAAATCCACCGTTTTTACCCTAAGTCACATCTCTGCAGAAAAAGACACCGTCTTTTCAGCCTCAGTCCTTTCGTCCCTATAAGATCATATCTGCCCAGGGATAGAGGAAAGGGAAGAAGACTGCAGCAGGCAGCCCATTCCCAGGAACAGAAGCGTTCCACCGCTTCTGACAAGTTCTCAGCATGGCGCTGAGACCGTAAAGGACCCCTGGATCCTACAAGTAGTATCCCAGGGGTACAGATTGGAATGTCGAGACGTTTCCCCTTCGCAGGCTCCTGAAGTCTGCTTTACCAAGGTCTCCCTCCGACAAGGAGGCAGTATGGGAAAAAATTCACAAGCTGTATTCCCAGCAGGTGATAATTAAATTACCCCTCCTACTACATTATTCCACACTATATTGTGGTACTGAAGCCAGAAGGCTAGGTGAGACTTATTCTAAATCTAAAAATGTTTTGAACACTTACAAAGGTTCAAATCAAGATGGAGTCACTCAGAGCAGTGATAACGAACAGGAAGAAGGGGACTATATAGTGTCCCGGGACATCAGGGATGCTTACCTCTATGTCCCAAATTTGCCCTTCTCACTAAGGGTACCTCAGGTTCGTGGTGCAGAACTGTCACTATCAGTTTCAGACGCTGCCGTTTGGATTGTCCACGGCACCCCGGGTCTTTACTAAGGTAATGTCCGAAATGATGATTCTACTTCGAAGAAAAGGCGTCTTAATTATCCCTTACTTGGACGATCTCCTGATAAGGGCATAGTCCAGGGAACAGTTGGAGGTAGGAGTAGCACTATCTCGGATACTGCTACAACAGCACGGGTGGATTCTAAATATTCCAAAATCGCAGCTGATCCCGACGACACGTCTGCTGTGCCTAGGGATGATTCTGGACACAGTCCAGAAAAAGGTGTTTCTCCCGAAAGAGAAAGCCAGGGAGTTATCCGAGCTAGTCAGGAACCTCCTAAAAACAGTGCATCATTGCACAAGGGTCCTGGTAGAAAATGGTGGCTTCCTACGAAGCAATTCCATTCGGCAGATTTCACGCAAGAACTTTTCAGTGGGATCTGCTGGACAAATGGTCCGGATCGCATCTTCAGATGCATCAGCGGATAACCCTATATCCAAGGACAAGGGTGTCTCTCCTGTGGTGGTTATAGAGTGCTCATCTTCTAGAGGGCCGCAGATTCGGCATTCAGGATTGGATGCTGGTGACCACGGAGCCCAGCCCGAGAGGCTGGGGAGCAGTCACACAAGGAAAAAATTTCCAGGGAGTGTGATCAAGTCTGGAGACTTTTCTCCACATAAATATACTGGAGCTAAGGGTAAATTTATAATGCTCTAAGCTTAGCAAGACCTCTGCTTCAAGGTCAGCCGGTATTGATCCAGTGGGAAAAACATCACGGCAGTCGCCCACGTAAACAGACAGGGCGACACAAGAAGCAGGAGGGCAATGGCAAAAACTGCAAGGACTTTTCGCTGGGCGGAAAATCATGTGATAGCACTGTCAGCAGTGTTTCATCCCGGGAATGGAAACTGGGAAGCAGACTTCCTCAGCAGGCACGACCTCCACCCGGGAGAGTGGAAACTTCATCGGGAAGTTTTTTCCACATGATTGTAAACCGTTGGGAAATACCAAAGGTGGACATGATGGCGTCCCGTCTGAACAAGAAACGGGACAGGTATTGCGCCAGGTCAAGAGACCCTCAGGCAATAGCTGTGGACGTTCTGGTAACACCGTGGGTGTACCAGTCGGTGTATGTGTTCCCTCCTCTGCTTCTCATACCTAAGGTGCTGAGAATTATAAGACGTAGAGGAGTAAGAACTATACTCATGGCTCCGGATTGGCCAAGAAGGACTTGGTACCCGGAACTTCAAGAGATGTTTACAGAGGTCTTATGGCCTCTGCCGCTAAGAAGGGACTTGCTTCAGCAAGTACCATGTCTGTTCCAAGACTTACCGCAGCTGCGTTTGTTGGCATGGCGGTGGAACGCCGGATCCTAAGGGAAAAAGGCATTCCGGAAGAGGTCATTCCTACCCTGGTCAAAGCCAGAAAGGAGGTGACCGCACAACATTATCACCACATGTGGCGAAAATATGTTGCGTGGTGTGAGGCCAGGAAGGCCCCACAAAGAAATTTCAACTCGGTCGATTCCTGCATTTCCTGCAAACAGGAGTGTCTATGGGCCTCAAATTGGGGTCCATTAAGGTTCAAATTTCGGCCCTGTCAATTTTCTTCCAAAAAGAATTGGCTTCAGTTCCTGAAGTCCAGAACTTTGTCAAGGGAGTATTGCATATACAACCCTCTTTTGTGCCTCCAGTGGCACTGTGGGATCTCAACGTAGTTCTGGGATTCTTCAAATCACATTGGTTTAAAACCAGTCAAATCTGTGGATTTGAAGCATCTCACATGAAAAGTGACCATGTTCTTGGCCCTGGCCTGGACCAGGCGAGTGTCAAATTGGTGGTTTTTTTCTCAAAAAAGCCCATATTTGTTTGTCCATTCGGACAGGGCAGAGCTGCGGACTCGTCCCCAGTTCTCTCCCTAAGGTGGTGTCAGTGTTTCACCTGAACCAGCTTATTGTGGTGCCTTGCACCTACTAGGGACTTGGAGGACTCCAAGTTGCTAGATGTTGTCAGGGCCCTGAAAATATAGGTTCCAGGACGGCTGGAGTCAGGAAAACTGACTTGCTGTTATCCTGTATGCACCCTACAAACTGGGTGCTCTTGCTTTTAAGCAGACTATTGCTAGTTGGATGTGTAATACAATTCAGCTTGCACATTCTGTGGCAGGCCTGCCACAGCCAAAATATGTAAATGCCCATTCCACAAGGAAGGTGGGCTCATCTTGGGCGGCTGCCCGAGGGGTCTCGGCTTTACAACTTTGCCGAGCGGTTATTTAGTCAGGGGCAAACACGTTTGTAAAATCCTACAAATTTGATACCCTGGCTAAGGAGGACCTGGAGTTCTCTCATTCGGTGCTGCAGAGTCATCCGCACTCTCCCGCCCGTTTGGGAGCTTTGGTATAATCCCCATGGTCCTTTCAGGAACCCCAGCATCCACTAGGACGATAGAGAAAATAAGAATTTACTTACCGATAATTCTATTTCTCGGAGTCCGTAGTGGATGCTGGGCGCCCATCCCAAGTGCGGATTATCTGCAATACTTGTACATAGTTACAAAAATCGGGTTATTATTGTTGTGAGCGATCTTTTCAGAGGCTCCGCTGTTATCATACTGTTAACTGGGTTTAGATCACAAGTTGTACGGTGTGATTGGTGTGGCTGGTATGAGTCTTACCCGGGATTCAAAATTCCTCCCTTATTGTGTACGCTCGTCCGGGCACAGTACCTAACTGGCTTGGAGGAGGGTCATAGGGGGAGGAGCCAGTGCACACCACCTGATCGGAAAGCTTTACTTTTGTGCCCTGTCTCCTGCGGAGCCGCTATTCCCCATGGTCCTTTCAGGAACCCCAGCATCCACTACGGACTCCGAGAAATAGAATTATCGGTAAGTAAATTCTTATTTTTTTTTATTTTTTTTTACCGGCAGTGCTGTGCTGCTCCAGCGAGACAGCAGACAGCTCCCGAGGCAATGGCTCTGACCAACCTGTCTGCCCGCAGCTGGCGCCGACGCTGTGCGGGTTAGCTCCAGTTCCTGGGATCTCTACTATGCCGACTTTAGGGGATGTAGTATAGTGATGTAGTGCAGTGTATAGGGGAATGTAGTGCATTGATGAAGTGTTATGATATAGTGCACTGTATGGGGACACACAGAGGAGCATGTAGTTGAACACACTGGCGGGGCATGTGACACATAGGGCATTTGAGGCACATAAGGGAATATTGTCCAATAGTATTCCCTTTTTTAAAAATTTCTAATAATCTGACATGTTTTTTTTTTTTGGGGGGGTGGAAGGTGGGGGAGGGCGCAAAAATTACTACCTTGCCCCGGGTGGCGTAAATCCTAGTTTCGGCCCTGGGGGTTATAACACAAACACATGGGAGATTTGTATCTCCAGTATTTCATTAAAGAAATTGACAATATTATGCTATTGTTGTCACTTCTGTATTCTATGTATTGCACACACTGCTGAATTCAACTTTAAATATTTGCAAGAAATATACATAAGTATCTATGGGGGGTATTCAATTAAGTGCATTTTTTTTCCGATGGTCTAATTCGACAACACGTATTCAATTAAGGGCATTTTCACCCGTTTTTTTATCAATTTTCACTATTTTTTTGTAGTCCAATTGGCATGGGGAAAATTGCACCAAAAACGGGTGAAAAAGCCTGCAAATTTCTCAAAACGTGTATCAGCGACAAATTCACCAGTGCCAGATTTTTCAACATTGCACGGACATTGAATAGGTCGAATTTAAAGTCGACCTAAAAACCCGCGAAAAGTGCAATTTTTTCGACTGGTCGAAAAAAACGGTACTAATTGAATACCCCCCTATATCTCTGTTTATCCATTTCTTATATATTTAAGTCATAGTTCAATTGATCAGTATCTATTGTTATTATAGTCTTTATCAGTGCTGCAACTAGACATTTTAGCGCTGTGTGCAAGAAACAGCATTGGCGCCCCCCCCCCCATATTTAAAACAGGGCAAAATAATAAGGGTGTGGCTTCATGAGGAAGGAGCGTGGCCACAAAATAATACCAATTCATATTACGCTGTATAGTAGTCTCCATTATTGAAATTACGCTGCACAGTAGCGCCACTTACACACATTACACCAGGTAGAGCCCCTTTTACACATTACACCAGGTAGAGCCCCATTTTACACATTACTCCAGGTAGAACCTCTATCACACATTACGCCAGGTAGAGCCCCCTTTTACACATTACGCCAAGTAGAGTCCCCTTTCACACATTACGGCAACCTGTCCCTTACACACATACACACACAGCCTGACAACCTGTCCCATACACACATACACACACAGCCTGACCCCTACACACAGTCTATTCCCCCAATGCGCGCACACACACAGTCCGTTTCCCCAGTCCACACACACACACACACACACACACACACACACACACACACACACACACACACACACACACACTCAGCCTGTCCCCTACATACATAGTCTGTTCCCCTAATGCACATGCACACACAAAACAGCCTGTCCCCTACACACACACACACACACACACACACACACACACACACACACACAGCCTGTCCCCTACACACACACAGCCGGTCCCCTACACTCACAGTCTGTTCCCCCAATGCGCATACACACAGCCTGTCCCCTACACACACACACACACACAGCCTGTCCCCTACACACAAAGTCCGTTCCCCCAATCCTCACATACACACTCAGCCTGTCCCCTATACACACAGTCTGTTCCCCCAATGCACACACACACACACACAGCCTGTACCCCACACACACACACAGCCTGTCCCCTACACACACAGTCCGTTCCCCCAATCCACACACACTCAGCCTGTCCCCTACACACACAGTCTGTTCCGCCAATGCGCACACACACACACACACACACACACACACTCCCTGTCCCTTACACACATGCGCATACACACACACACACACACACACACACAGCCTGTCCCCTATACACACACACACACACACACACACACACACACACACATCCTGTCCCTTACACACACAGCCTGTCCCCTACACACAGTCTGTTCCCCCAATGCGCGCACACACACACAGCCTGTCCCCTACACACACACACAGCCTGTCCCCTACACACACAGTCTGTTCCCACAATGCATGCACACACACACCCTGTCCCCCACGCACACAGCCTTTCCCCTACACACACAGTCTGTTACCCCAAACCACACAGTCCGTTCCCCCAAACCACACACACACACCCACCCACACTCAGCCAGTCCCCAAGACACAGTCTGTTCCCCCAATACACACACACACACACACACACACACACACACACACACACACACACACACACACACACAGCCTGTCCCCTACACACACAGTCTGTTCCCCCAATGCATGCACACACACACACACACACACACACACAGCCTGTCCCCTCAAGCCCGCCATCAGGGGGGTGCTGCGGGCGCAGATGTGCTGGGCCCAGCCTCTCTAACAGAGAGGAGAGGGCCCGAGCCGCTCATGCCGCCGTCCGTCCGCCGCGATGCTTCGCCCATTTTTCATTACCGAGTTCTGGCATTGTCAAAGGAGGGGGAGAGGACGCTGCAAGCTTCTATTGTAAAAGTCCCTCCAAAAATGTCCGCCGCCTCAGAGGAGACTGTTATTAAAGATACTAGAGGAGGCTCCTCTAGTATCTTTAATAACTGTCTCCTCTGAGGGACGGCCATTTTGGCAGAGACTTTTCAATAGAAGCTTGTAGCATACTCTCCCCCCTCCTGTGACAGTGTCAGACCTGAAAATGGGGCTGGGCTACACGAATGGAGGGGGTGGAGCTACACGGGACCAGGCTGCTACAGCTCCGGCCAACCTGTGATAGGTAAGTTGAGGGAGAGTGAGTGGGAGAGAGAAAGTGTGTGTGTGTGTGTGTGTGTGTGTGTGTGTGTGTGTGTGTGTGTGTGTGTGTGTGTAAATATTTATTTTGTATGTTTATATATATATATATATATATATATATATATGTATATATATATATATATATATAAAAACAATTATTATGTTTTGGGGGTGGGGGTGGGGGGTGCTGCCTATTTTGTGAGTCCCGGGCCCCAGACTTTCTGATGGCAGCCCTGTGTCCCCTACACACACACACACACACACACAGGGGCGGATCCAGAAGAAAATGAAAGGGGGGGCACCATGATAGGGGAACGGTAATAGTTATATTTACATGCACCTAAGGCGCGCAAGCTCCCAGATAAGGGGTGTGGTTCTCCTTTTGAAAAAAAAAAAAGAAGTGTCAGTGATCGCGCTGAGCCCAAAAAAAAGTGGGTCCCACGGACCCCTCACTTTGAAAAATTGGGGTCCTATCTGTCCTTTTCTGGGTCCCATCGGAATGAAGGTTCATATTAATCTTATTAATTATTCAAATATAAAAACAGATTTGATTTCGACACTACAAAAGTATTGCGAGGGGGATGAGGGGGTGACAATGCTGCTGGGCTGTGTAGCATACAGGACACTCTGCCCCAGAGCTGTAACTAGACATTTCAGTGCCCTTTGGCAGAAAGTAAATTGGTGCTCCCCCTGCCGTACTGCAAACCAAGGACAGTGCGCGCCGAAGGCGCGCACCAAAAATGTAGGGGTGTGGCTTCATGGGGAAAGAGCATGGCCATATAACAGTACCAATTCACATTACACCACACAGGTAGAGCACGTTACACACATTGCACCAGTTAGAACACCCTATACACATTGCGCCAGGTAGAACACGTTATACACAATGCACCAGGTAGAGCACGTTATACACACTGCGCCAGGTAGAGCACGTTACACACACTGCACCAGGTAGAGCACGTTACACAAACTGCGCCAGGTAGAGCACGTTACACACATTGCACCAGGTAGAACACGTTATACACACTGCGCCAGGTAGAGCACGTTATACACACTGCGCCAGGTAGAGCACGTTATACACACTGCACCAGGTAGAGCACGTTACACACATTGCACCAGTTAGTGTTCTATACACATTGCGCCAGGTGGAGCATGATATACACGTTTTATATGGTACTAGGGATTAGCGACAGAGGTAGCAGGGAGTAGGGACAGAGAGAGGCACCAGGGAATAGGGACAGAGGTAGCAGGGACAGAGAGAGGCACCAGGGAATATGGACAGAGAGAGCAAGGAGTAGGGACAGAGGCACCAGGGAATAGGTACAAAGAGAGGCACCAGGGGGTAGGGACAGAGAGAGGCACCAGAGGGTAGGGACAAAGGTAGCAAGGAGTAGGGACTGAGGCACCAGGGGGTAGGGACGGAGCCGGCACCAGGGGGTAGGGACGGAGGCGGCAGGGGGTAGGGACGGAGGCGGCAGGGGGTAGGGACGGAGGCACCAGGGGGTAGGGACGGAGGCACCAGTAGGTAGGGACGGAGGCACCAGGGGGTAGGGACAGAGGCACTAAGGGGGTAGGGACAGAGAGGCAGGAGAGAGTGCAGCCAGAAACCCCACCAAATAACTCCCTCCAGGGACCAGGCCCCCACCGCTTACCATGGAAACTGTGAGCAGCAGCGCTGTCAGGCCGGGAGGTATAGTCCGATCCGCATGAGGCCACAACGCCGCCAGCATGAAGTCACAGGATGCAGTCAGGGGGGAACGGAAAACGCGGAGGGGGCGGCCGCATGCTTGAGGAGGGAGAAGAGTGGAATCAGCGGGGAGAGCGGCGGCATCCAGCCGGGGGACCAGGGACCGAACTGCCCCCACCTCAGATACAGCAGCGGAGTTCATCGTGGGGGGGAGAGCATGCGGAGCAGAGGAGGAGGGGAGGGCGGGAGATCACACTGTTCATGGTCTCTGCCTCTTCCAAGTTCCTCCCTCCGTTCCGTCCCTCCCACCGGACTGATTGACAGCGCAGGACAGGACAGCGCGTCCTGAGGGAGTCGGGACCCGGTGTTTTTTTATGTTTTGTGCCCAACATCAATTCCTGGGTAACGACAGGGGGGGCACGGGCCCGAGTGCCCCCCCCCTGGATCCGCCAATGCACACACACGCACAGCCTGTCCCCCACACACAGTCTGTTCCCCCAATGCGCACACACACACAGCCAGTCCCCTACATACACACACAGCCTGTCCCCTACACACACACAGTCTGTTCCCCCAATGCACACACACACACACACACCCTGTCCCCTACACACACACACACACACACACACACACACACACACACTAGAACCAAAAATAAAAAAAGAGCGCAAAGATAACTAGAAAAAAATCCCACCAACTTGTGGCGTATGGATAAATGCTCAGATCCAGATGTTTTATAATCATATTCGGTTTTTAGAGCCTTAAAAAAATCGTAATGAAAGTCAGGGATGTTAATTTATCCAATAAAGAGTCACCTGTTAGGCTGGCCAGCCTGTGTGGAACGAACCTGTCTGGATTAAATACTTGGAAGCTCTTTGTAGCCGTGTCCCATTGCAGCCATCGGCTGTTAGGCTGTACGATATTGTCTGGGTGCTTCCCTGACAGGTGTGCACGCTGGTCCTGATCCGGCTCCAAGGATATAAAGAAGTCAGGGGCAGATTTATTAAGCTTGGTGAAGTGATAAAGTGGAAGGTGATAAAGGACCAGCCAATCAGATCCTAACTGCCATGGCACAGGCTGGGTTTGAAAAATGACAGTTAGGAGCTGACTGGCTGGTCCTTTATCACCTTCCACTTTATCACTTCACCATGCTTAATAAATCTGCCCCTCAATTCAGTCCTCTGACGATCAGAAAACTACCCCCTAATCAGAACTTGTGGCTCTTTATTGGATAAATTAACATCCCTGACTTTCATTACGATATTTTTAAGGATGTAAAAACTGAATATGATTATAAAACATCAGGATCTGAGCATTTATTCATACGCCACAAGTTGGTGGGATTTTTTGATCATCTATTAAGTGCTTAAATGATCTGTGCTATAGACGGTTATGAAACCTTTCTCAATTAATTTGAGACATTTTCACAGTCCTATTGTTGACATCTATTAGTCAGTTTTTCCGGAACGTCAAGAGTATTATATATCAATTTTAAGTGTTATGTCCATATATATTTCTATGTGATTTTATCCTATGTGGTATTAAATTCATTTATTCTAATTAGCTTTGCGCTATCTCTTTTTATTTTTGGATGTACTTTGATTATTTGGCGGATGGCAATTTTTTCCCTCTTCTTGGCTTTGGTGGGTGCCTTATTTGTTATCTCCTTTCTTGTTATCTGTCCCTACACACACAGTCCGTTCCCCCAATCCACACAAACACACAGACTGTCCCCACACAAACACACACAGGTACACACACTCACACTCTCTCTCACTCACTCTCCCCACCCTCCCTTGTTCCCACTGTGTTACCTCCAGAAAAGTCCGGGGGACTTAGACGCTACAGACCACAGGCAAAGTCGGGGGCATGGCCTAATCACGGGCCCATGGCCACGCCCCCTTTGAGGGGAAAAAACGATACAGCAATCACCGATAGGCAGCCTGGCAAAGAAGGCAGGACTGGAAAAACTGCAAGCTCACCCGGCGTCCTGCTCCACCGTGACGCTGACGGGCGCTGCAGTTACTGAAACTTCCGCGGACACACCTGCAGGTGTTGCCGGCGGTCCTTCGCCCTCGGTGCACATGCGCTGTGTGCCAGGCACCTAGTTACGGCTGTGGTCTTTATCTTTCAGCTTGGCTACGAATTCCATCAAGCACCCTATCCATATCACCATTCATTTTCAGTAGCAAAACTGCCTGCCAGTAGATTGCAGAGAAAGGGTTTTCTTTGATTGTTTTAAAATGAACTTAGATAAGTGAGAATAAGTCACATTTGTTGTGCAACCACAATCTACATGCTGACATTTATACCATAAAAGCAGGGCTGGTGCAAGGTCTCGCTGTGCACCCTAGGCAAATCTTCAGCCTGGTGCCCCCTAACCTGCAAACCCCCCCCCCCACCGCCTCTTGGAGGGGAGATGCAGGCGGCAACTAGGTGGGCTGGGGTGAATTGCATCATTATACATACACAGAGAAAAGGGACAACACTCAGGGACTTTTAAAGTTTTTGTGACTTTGTTCATAATATACTTTCACTTAAAAAGTCCTTGAGTGCCATCTATTCTTTATATACTCTTTATAATGCTGTATATGGGGTCTGGTGGGGATATTTAATTGGGGTTGGGTACGGGATGCCACCGGCCACAAAAGCGACAGCAGCATCCTGACTACCATAATACCAAAATGGGAATGAAATTAATTAACCTTACCCCTTAGCCTAACCCTCCCTCCCCCCAGCCTAACCATAACCCCCACCGTCATACTAACATTCAGGATGCTGGCTGTCTGGATTCTGAATGCAACATCCTGTCCGCTGGTATGCCACCTACACCCCTTTAATTGTATGTGTATACATACATACATATATATGTATGCTCCTTATTGTGTTCCATCCCGCCATCTGTAAGTTCATTACTGACCAGCATACAGAGACATCCTTCAGTTTTTTTGCTAGATGAATTCAGTGGCGCCCTCCAGTGGCTGGCGCCCCTAGGCAGCCGCCTAAAGCTGCCTAATGGTAGAGCCGGCCCTGCATAAAAGTATTGTAATAATGATAATAATAACTTTATTTATGCAGCGCTTTTCTCCCGCGGGACTCGCTTTACATACATCAAAAACATAGTATATTGTACAAAGGAGTTAGAGCAAGTTTAAAAAACATACAGAAATAAATGAAGAACAACTAACCTAGAGCGCAATAAGCATAATGCAGGGTTGGAGCAGACATTTTGGGTAATAACTTGTATGGGTTAGATATTCCACCTATGAAAGGTACCAGGCAGCCGTCTTGGGCGCACTACGTAGGATTCCCCGGGGTGGAATAGGTTGCACCTAGAAGAGATGGCGCATAATGGTTGGTTGCAACACCCTAGTGCTAGGGGTATTGTCCCAAAGTAGCCATCAGATCCATTCATTTTTCATCCCATCCACAAGCATACCAGGAGAGGCAGCCATGTTGGGCGTACCATGAAGGTTTTGCGGTGGGAGATAAGCCATACGGGAAAATTGACGTGTGTAATAGTTTGATATACCCTGTATGAGTGTATCCACATGTAGTACATCCTGCCCACTGAGGAGCTATCTTATGCAGACATCTGGGGTGCACTGCGTAGGTTCCTGCTGGCAGGGTGTGCAACCAGTTGAGGTACAGCATATCGGTATAGCATCCAGTGGGGATGGAAGTACAAGTTAAAAATAGGATTTTAATTACCTACTGGTAAATCCTTTTCTCGTAGTCCATAGAGGATACTGGGGTCCACATTAGTACCATGGGGTATAGACGGGTTCCAACAGGAGCCTTGGGCACTTTAAGAAATTAATAGTGTGCACTGGCTCCTCCCTCTTTGGCCCTCCTACCAGACTCAGTCTAGAAACTGTGCCCGAGGAGACGGACATATCCTGAGGAAGGATGTAACAGAACACTGGTGAGATTCGAACCAGCACACAGAAACAAGAGGAAAGCCATGCTAACCAACTGAACAGGAACAGCAACAGCTGAACCAACAACATTACTTAACTAAGTAACCAGACAGGAAAAACGAAGCACTGGGCGGGCGCCCAGTATCCTCTACGGACTACGAGAAAAGGATTTAGCGGTAGGTTATTAAAATCCTATTTTTTCTTACATCCTAGAGGATACTGGGGACCACATTAGTACCATGGGGATGTACCAAAGCTCCCAAACCGGGTGGGAGAGTGCTGAGGTTCCTGCAGACTGATTGACCAAACTGAAGGTCCTCAGAGGCCAAAGTATCGAACTTGTAGAACTCAGCAAACGTGTTCGATTCAGACCAAGTAGCTGCTCGGCAGAGCTGTAAAGCCGAGACACCCCGGGCAGCTGCACAGGAAGAACCCACTGACCTGGTAGAGTGGGCCTGTACTTTGGGAACTTGCAATCCTGCCATGGAATAAGCATGCTGGATAGTAAGCCTGATCCAGCGAGCAATAGACTGGTTTGAAGCAGGACATCCAATTTTCTTGGGATCATAGAGAACAAACAACGAGTCATATTTTCTGTGACAAGCTGTCCTCTTCACATAGATCTTCAAAGTCCTCACAACATCTAGGGACTTTGAGGTAGCAGAGGTGTCAGTAAGCACCAGAACCACAATAGGTTGGTTGATATGAAACGCAGACACCACCTTAGGAAGAAATTGCTGACGAGTTCTGAGTTCAGCTCTATCCTCATGAAAAATCAAATAGGGGCTTATGTGAGACAACTCCCCTAGTTCGGACACACGCCTTGCAGAAGCCAAGGCCAACAGTATAACAGTCTTCCACGTAAGAAACTTAACGTCAACCTTCTGTAATGGTTCAAACCAGTCCGATTGCAGAAACTGCAACACCACGTTAAGATCCCTAGGTGCCGTGGGAGGCACAAAGGGCGGCTGAATGTGCATAACACCCTTCAAGAATGTCTGACCCTCAGGGAGGGAAGCCAATTGTTTCTGGAAGAAAATGGATAAGGCCGAAATCTGGACTTTCAAGGAGCCCAAACGTAGGCCCACATCCACACCCAGGGGCGGATTGGGAACAAAAAGCGGCCCTGGAAAATTTGTACTAGTGGCCCCCATGGGCAGCACCAGAGGTGTAAGGTCTAGCCATGGGCCATGGCAGCAGCACCCTCCCCCCAAGACTTTCCAGATAGTGGGCATGTCCAGCATCAAGGGGGAAGTTAAAAGGAAATAAAATTAAATATTATGAGCACATTATATGATACACCTTCAGAATTTAGGAAACTATATCATTCTTTAGAAAGATATATTTTGTTGCTTATTACACCAACCGTATCCCAATCACTATTCACTCAATCTTATATGTCAGCCAAGCAGGCAGACAGAGCATACAATAGATCATCTGCAATCACAGGCTAAGTGGCAAAGTCATTTTCATATATGCAAATTAGTTTGCATCTTATTCATTATGTCTATAAAAAGGACCACATGTCCTCAAACAAAACAGGCCACGTGGGTGCGTCGGCCCACCGGGGATCTTCCCTGTAAACCCTATGGCCAATCCGCCTCTGTCCACACCTGACTGAAGAAAAAGGAGAAAACGTCCCAGTTGAAATTCCACTGCAGGAAATTTCCTTTTCTCACACCTCGAGACATATTTTTTCCAAATACGATGGTAATGTTTAGACGTTACCCCTTTCCTAGCTGGGATCAGGGTCGGAATAACCTTGTTCGGAATGCCTTTAATGGGTAAAATCTGACGCTCAACTTCCATGCCGTCAAACGTGGCCGCGGTAAGTCTTGATAGACGAACGGCCCCTGTTGCAGAAGATCCTCACGCAGAGGCCACGGGTCCTCCAGGAGCAACTCCAGTAGATCCGTGTACCAGGCCCTTTTCAGACAATCTGGAGCAATGAGAATTGCTTTAACCTTTTTCCTTTTTATTCTTTTGAGAATTCTTGGGATCAGTGGAAGAGATGGGAACACGTAAACCATCTGGTAGACCCATGGAGTCCCCCGTCACTGCTTGTGGGTCTCTTGACCTGGAACAATAGCGCTTTAGCTTCTTGTTGAGACGAGAGGCCATCATGTCTATCTGTGGAATTCCCCACCGACTTGTTAAGGACTCGAACACTGCGGGTGAAGGTTGTGTCTGCTGTGGAAGTCCGCTTCCCAGTTGTCTACTCCCAGAATGAAGATTGCCGACAGCGCCACCGTGTGTCTTTCTGCCAAGAGGAGGATTTTTGTTACCTCTGACATTGCAGCTCTGCTTTTCGTTCCGCCCTGTCGGTTTATGTACATTACTGCCGCCAACTGAACCTAAATGGCTTGATCTTGAAGAAGATGTAATGCCTGTAGAAGGGCGTCGTATATGGCTCTTAGTTCGAGAATGTTGACCGAAAGAATGGCTTCCTGACTTGACCATTTTCCTTGGAACTGTTCCCCTTGGGTGACTGCCCCCCAACCCCTGAGGCTTGTGTCCATGGTTAGCAGAATCCAATTTTGAATCCCGAACCGTCGACCCTCGGTCAGGTGAGAAGTCTGGAGCCACCACAGAAGAAAAATCCTGGCTTTTGGTGACAGACGTATCCTCTGTGAAGATGGGATCCAGACCATTTGTCCAACAGATCCAGCTGGAATGGCCTGGCATGGAACCTTCCGTACTGCAGAGCCTCGTAAGAGGCTACCATCTTCCCCAGAAGGTGAATGCACAGATGCACCGATGTCCGAATTGGTTTTAGGACATCCCGCACCATGGACTGGATTACCAATGCCTTTTCCAATGGAAGGAACACCTTTTGTTCCTCCGTATCCAGGATCATTCCTAGGAACGGAAGCCTCCGTGTTGGTTCCAGGTGGGATTTTGTCAGGTTCAGAATCCACCCGTGATCCTGGAGAAGTCGGGTTGAGAGGGCAATGCTGTCTAACAACCTCTCCCTGGAAGGCGCTTTTATCAGCAGATCGTCCAGGTATGGTATTATGTTCACTCCCTGTTTGCGGAGGAGAAACATCTCTGCCATTACCTTGGTGAACACCCTTGGTGCTGTAAAAAGAATAAATACCTGATGGCGCAACCAATAATATGAACATATGATTACTATTGTCTAAAATCTGTCACCTTGTGACCATAAATAAATGGTTCTATTTCGTCAGACCTCAGAAGCCTGTCTCTAATGGCTTCAATATAACATATAGGATTGAATAAGAAAGAGGTCGCGCTATAGAGCCAATTAATTGTTCCACACCATTCTCAATTATCAAATATTTATTTAAAACATATAACCATATAAACATATATTATTCTTGTGATGTTTAAGATCTGTTGTGGTCACAACACCCTCGAATACATCAATATAGCAATTAAAAAGAGACAATTCTCATCATAAATAAGTGTGCTGAAAAGTATATTGTCCAAACTGACAAGAATTAAGCCACAAGTTCAGTGAGGAATGGAATCCTCCGTGTTAAATTGCACCCGATAATTGATTTCAAAGTGCACCGGTATTTATATCCAAAAGCTGTGCACCACAGATAAAATCGGTCACAGGTACATTTGCTCACTCTTGTCCCTTATGCTTGTAATACAGGACCTGTTTGCCTAAGGTTAGTGTGTTACCTGTGAACCGTAGCGGTATAGTGCAGTTAGCTAGCGGCTTCTATCCGTGCGGCTGGATGAGTCACGCTGATGGGAGGTTTCCGTACGGGCAGCCAGGCAGCTCCAACGAGCGGGTTAACACTCTTACTACACCCGTTCGAGCGCTCAAACGCACAGCCGCTCCGGCCTCCCGAAAGCACTGATCACTGCGGCACTGAATAAATGGTGTCTTACGCGATAAGCTGGTAACGGGTGCCGAGTGTTCTGGAGGTGCCGGGCAGAAGTCTGAACTATTCAGCAATCACTTAATTAGGGAGTCCTAGACGCGTTTCGTAACATCCAGTTACTTCTTCCATAGGCGGTACCGCCTATGGAAGAAGGATGTAACTGGCAGGTAACAGCCGTATATCACATTGTGCATCCCCGGGGACGCTCGGGCTGCACTAAAAACTCCTCGTACTGGCAAACAGGTCCCTTATTACAAGCATAAGGGACAGAGTGAGCAAATGTACCTGTGACCGATTTTATCTGTGGTGCACAGCTTTTGGATATAAATACCGGTGTCCTTTTGACTCAATTATCGGGTGCAATTTAACACGGAGGATTCCATTCCTCACTGAACTTGTGGCTTAATTCTTGTCAGTTTGGACAATATACTTTTCAGCACACTTATTTATGATGAGAATTGTCTCTTTTTAATTGCTATATTGATGTATTCGAGGGTGTTGTGACCACACCAGATCTTAAACATCACAAGAATAATATATGTTTATATGGTTATATGTTTTAAATAATTATTTGATAATTGTGAATGGTGTGGAACAATTAATTGGCTCTATAGCGTGACCTCTTTCTTATTCAACCCTTGGTGCTGTGGAGAGGCCAGATGGCAGGGCCTGAAACTGATAGTGACAGTTCTGTAGTGCAAACCTTAGATATGCCTGATGAGGCTGCCAAATTGTAATGTGAAGGTACACATCCTAGATGTCCAGAGACACCGGGAATTCCCCCTCCTCCAGACCTGAGATCACCGCTCTCAGAAACTCCATCTTGAGTTTGAACACCCTTAAATACGGGTTCAGAGATTTGAGGTTGAGAATGGGTCTCACCGAACCGTCCGGTTTCGTTACCACAAACAGGTTGGAGTAATAACCCTTGTTTTGTAGTGTAAGTGGAACTGGGACAATGACCTGAGTCAGCACCAGTTTTTGAATTGCCGCCTGTAAAGTCACACTTGCTTCCGGAGAAGCTGATAAGCCTGATTTGAAGAATCTGTGAGGTAGCAGTTCCTGTATGCCGTGTGACAAGACAGCACACCACCCGCTCGCATCCACCTCACCCGCCTCTGGATCTGATGTATCGTCATCTTTGTCATCCTGCATGAGCTGGGCCAGAGAACGCTTTTATGGGCAAATGGCGAGGGTATGAGACACTGGTATGGGAACTGAATCTCTATTTATCAGGTCATCCATAGACTGTCTTAAAATTTGTGTCTCTTTCTCATTATTGGATAATTTAGTTGAAATATTCTATATCATCCCTTTAATGGAAGCTAACCATGGGGGTTCTGCCCTACTAGCCTGAGAATGAGCACTATCCTGGGTACAGGGTAGTGAGTCTCCAGCGGAAGAAAGGCACTCAGCCGTGCAGGAAACATAGTCCCTGGACATGGTAATGTGAAGGGGGACACACACACACCCACACACAGAAGAGAAAAAACACAGTTTAACCCACACAGAGCCCCCAGGAAGACACAGAAATCGGAGCCAGTCACACACAGTGCCCCTGTAGCCACTAAATGATCAGCTGGGTCGCCACACTAAGTCTCTTAAGAAGGCTTAGTATTTAACACTGCTCCCCCCCTTCTAAGACCCCTTGGTACCGCTGAGGAGACTTGGGGGTAAATTTACTAAGGTGGGAGTTTTTTAGAACTGGTGATGTTGCCCATAGCAACCAATCAGATTCTACTTAACATTTGTCTAGCTGCTTCTAGAAGATAATAGATACAATCTGATTGGTTGCTATGGGCAACATCACCAGTTCTAAAAATCTCCCACCTTAGTAAATTTACTCCTTGGAGTCTTTGTGGAGGAGCTGTGTTTCCCTGTGATTCCTGTCAGAGCATGCTGCAGAGGGAAAATGGCGCTGGTGAGCTGCTGGATCCGCTCTCAGTGAAGCCCCGCCCCCTTAATGGCGCTCGGCTTCCCGCTTTTATTTAGACTGGCCTGAGGTAATTTTCAGACTAACAGAGGGTTAAAACCCTTGTCAGCCATGGGTGCCAGTGTGGGTATCATTGGTGGCTCAGCGCGCCCCTCACAGCAGGACACGCAGCCGCATGCCCTTCTGAGCCCCCAGGAGCGCAGCCTGTACTCAGTGCTGCGCTCCTACCCATGTGCCGCCATTCCCGCCAGTGACTCGCTAACCGGGATGCTGGCGCTGTACTCCCCACACTTCTCTCTTCTGGCTCTGTTAGGGGTGGCGGCGTGCTGCGGGAGGGTACACTGCGCCGTGGTGTGGCTTGCGAATAACTCCCTCAGGAGCTCAGTGTCCTGTCAGCGGAGAAACGGGACCATTAACTCTCCAGGAAGTTGGGCCGTTCTCCCCAATAAGTCCCACGAAGCAGGCAGGCTGGTGCCAATCAATCCTGCCTGAAAACAACAAAACAAAATAAATGCAGAAAACTCTTCAGGAGCTTCCCTAAGCGTGAACAGCTCCTCCGGGCACATTTCTAAACTGAGTCTGGTAGGAGGGGCATAGAGGGAGGAGTCAGTGCACACTATTTCTTAAAGTGCCCAAGGCTCCTGGTGGACCCGTCTATACCCCATGGTACTAATGTGGACCCCAGTATCCTCTAGGACGTAAGAGAAAAAACATGGTAAAGAAACGGTGAACAGCAATGAGACCTTTGTCTTTTTTCAACCTCAACAACTTATTAGGGGGGTTAAACCAGGTTAAAATAAAAGCAAATAACAGTTCTGGTAAGTATCTGCAGTGTTGCTATGGCCACGAGGGAATTGCCAGTTAGTTGTCAGGAGCACAAGAGCCGCTGTAGCCCACACATACTGCCAGTTCCCTGTATAGTGGGGTGGAGGGTGTCTGGCAGTTGCTGGAGAGAGGGGCTGCCGTTTGGGTAGGGTAGCATGGCCCTGGAGAAGGGTAGTGGCAATGCAGCAAAGTGAGCGGCAGAATGGTGAACCTCTTTGTTCAAACAGATCCCTCTCAGAGTAATACTGGTAATGACAGGGCTGTGATGAGGAATTACAGTAATAAGTCATCCCTGAGACTGGGCCTGATTTAGAGGTGGATGCTTCACAGCACTGAGGTCATGTGTTCGATTCCCACCATGGCCCTAACCGTGTGGAGTTTGTATATTCTCCCTATGCTTGCGTGGGTTTCCTCCGGATACTCCGATTTCCTCCCACAATCCAAAAATATACTGGTAGGTTAATTGGCTCCCAACAAAAATGTGTAACAACTTCTGTTGCAGGAAAGTTCCATGCGCTCTACATACAGTATAGACGAGGTTCACCTGTTCTTTCCCATATAGGGAGGTTAAGTTTTTGTCTATTTATCTTTTATTGACATTTACAAGTGCCCTTATTTCTCAGATTTTCTTTGACCGACATATGATATATATTATGGAGAATGTTGGCATGCTGTTGTACATTTCTAAAGATGTATACACTATCAATAGGTATTGGTATCAAAATACACAAGTTTAATATTATTGTTTGGAAAAGCACAATGCTGGTAAATAGGCGTGACTAGGGAGGCCAATCCTGGGATCGGGATCGGTGGGATCCTGGGATTTGGGCCCAAAAATGCCGGGATTTGAATCCCGGGATTGGAGCATCCAATCCCGGGATTCACGGGATTACATTGCGCATGCGCGGGAGGGTGGGTGTGTAAGTAATACAACTTACTATTAGGCGGGCGGCGGCACTTCAAATGTAGCGCCGGCCGCCAGCCAATCAGAGCTGTCGGACCGGCAGCCAATTAGGGAAGCTGCCGCAGCAGCGGCAACCAATCAGGAGCGACTACTGCGGCCGCTTCCCTAATTGGCTGCCGGTCCGCCAGCTCTGGTTGGCTGGCGGCCGGCGCTTCATTTGAAATGCTGCCGCGTTCAGTGTGTCCATGGCTGCCGCCCACCTAATAGTAAGTGGTATTACTTACACCCTCCCTCCCTCCCTCCGTGCAGTGCTAACAGCCTCCCTCCCGTGCGGCTACCTACACCCTCCCTCCCGCACCGCTACCTACACCCTCCCTTTCGCGCCGCTACCTACACCCTCCCGCACCGCTACCTACCCTCCAGATGCTCCCTACACCCTTCTTCACTGATCCCTACTGCAATCCCGGGATTGAGCGTTTCAATCCCGAATCCCGGGATTGAAAAAACGGCCCGGAATTGGCCTCTCTAGGCGTGACAGTGGAACATGCTTCTGTATCCTAACACTTTTTTTTTCCATTAGATTTCCCAATGTATGCTACATCCAAGGATGATATTCAATTACCCCCAGTACTTTACTGTGGGTAATTAATCCCCCTGGAGGTTATTCATTTAGCCTCGTAAACCGGCAGCATTATGGATTTTTATCAGCAGCCTCGGGCTAGAGAAAGAAAATCCCTATACCTCAGGAGTTATTGGGTCCCACAGACCTTTTAAAGCTGGAATGCAAGAACTTTTCTTGGATTCCATTCAGTATCGCCTGATAACTAGTGATGTGCACCGGACATTTTTCGGGTTTTGTGTTTTAGTTTTGGATTTGGTTCCGCGGCCGTGTTTTGGATTCGGACGCGTTTTGGCAAAACCTCACCGAAAATTTTTTGTCGGATTCGGGTGTGTTTTGGATTCGGGTGCTTTTTTCAAAAAACCCTAAAAAACAGCTTAAATCATAGAATTTGGGGGTCATTTTGATCCCATAGTATTATTAACCTCAATTACCATAATTTCCACTCATTTCCAGTCTATTCTGAACACCTCACACCTCACAATATTATTTTTAGTCCTACAATTTGCAACGAGGTCGCTGGATGGCTAAGCTAAGCGACACAAGTGGCCGACACAAACACCTGGCCCATCTAGGAGTGGCACTGCAGTGTCAGGCAGGATGGCACTTCAAAAAATTGTCCCAAAACAGCACATAATGCAAAGAAAAAAAGAGGCGCACCAAGGTCGCTGTGTGACTAAGCTAAGCGACACAAGTGGCCGACACAAACACCTGGCCCATCTAGGAGTGGCACTGCAGTGTCAAGACAGGATGGCACTTCAAAAAAATTGTCCCCAAACAGCACATGATGCAAAGAAAAAAAGAGGCGCACCAAGGTCGCTGTGTGACTAAGCTAAGCGACACAAGTGGCCGACACAAACACCTGGCCCATCTAGGAGTGGCACTGCAGTGTCAAGACAGGATGGCACTTCAAAAAAATTGTCCCCAAACAGCACATGATGCAAAGAAAAAAAGAGGCGCACCACAGGTATAGAATGTAGATGGATAGTATACTTAATGACGACACAGAGGTAGGCACAGCAGTGGCCTTCCGTATCGTACTGCTATATATAGTATACTGGTGGTCACTGTGTCAGCAAACTGCAAAAGTAAAATGCACCACAGGTATAGAATGTAGATGGATAGTATACTTAATGACGACACAGAGGTAGGCACAGCAGTGGACTTCCGTATCGTACTGCTATATATAGTATACTGGTGGTCACTGTGTCAGCAAACTGCAAAACTAAAATGCACCACAGGTATAGAATGTAGATGGATAGTATACTTAATGACGACACAGAGGTAGGCACAGCAGTGGCCTTCCGTATCGTACTGCTATATATAGTATACTGGTGGTCACTGTGTCAGCAAACTGCAAAACTAAAATGCACCACAGGTATAGAATGTAGATGGATAGTATACTTAATGACGACACAGAGGTAGGCACAGCAGTGGCCTTCCGTATCGTACTGCTATATATAGTATACTGGTGGTCACTGTGTCAGCAAACTGCAAAACTAAAATGCACCACAGGTTTAGAATGTAGATGGATAGTATACTTAATGACGACACAGAGGTAGGCACAGCAGTGGCCTTCCGTATCGTACTGCTATATATAGTATACTGGTGGTCACTGGTCAGCAAAACTCTGCACTGTACTCCTCCTATATAATATTAATTATACTGGTGGTCCCCAGTCCCCACAATAAAGCAGCACACTGAGCACAGATATGGAGTGTTTTTCAGGCAGACAACGTATACTGGTGGTCACTGTCAGCAAAACTCTGCACTGTACTCCTGCTATATAATACAGCTGCTCCCCAGTCCCCACAATTAAGCAGTGTGAGCACAGATATATTATGCAGCACACTGAGCACAGATATGGTATGGAGCGTTTTTTTCAGGCAGAGAACGGATAAAACTGGTGGTCACTTATCAGCAAAACTCTGCACTGTACTCCTCCTAACAGCTGCTCCCCAGTCCTCCCCACAATTAAGCAATCAAGTTCAACAATAAACGGAGAGGACGCCAGCCACGTCCTCTCCCTATCATCTCCAATGCACGAGTGAAAATGGCGGCGACGCGCGGCTGCTTATATAGAATCCGAATCTCGCGAGAATCCGACAGCGGGATGATGACGTTCGGGCGCGCTCGGGTTAGCCGAGCAAGGCGGGAAGGTTCGAACCTGCCTCGGACCCGTGTAAAATGGGTGAAGTTCGGGGTGGTTTGGTTTCCGAGAAACCGAACCCGCTCATCACTACTGATAACCCCTGTTAACGCATATTAACACACAAATTTAACCAGCTTTTCTGGAGGAATCGAGAGGCTAATTGAATAGCCTCCCACGTTAAACACCGAGGCCACCCCCACTAATTACCCTTGGTAAAGTACCGTGAGTAATTGAACATCGTCCTAAGTTACATACACCCGTTTTCTCTTACAGACCATTTTTTGCAATCTTAAGCCAATTAAAAAAAATAATAGCAGCTGTACCTCAAGGAAATTTGATTATTAAATTGTTTTTAGGCTTTAAGTACATAAGGTCCTGTATATCAATAAAGATCCTCTAAAATTCATGTACGATGTTTGAGTTTGGTTTCCAGGAGCCGCCACTGATTTCTACCTTACTTGATCCCTGGATTTCTTGTCCATTATACAAGGACAACAGGGGTTACAGGCTCCTATGGTTTCATTAATTCATTACCCAGACCCATATAGCACAGGAGGTTCTGGAGCAGCCGCAATCTTTTTCTAAGGCATGTATAGTAACCTTGAAGGGCTAGGACCTCATTGCTTTGCCCCTATGCTTTAATAGACGCACCAGGCCTCATAGCTATCATTATAATGGAAGAAAGACCACTTTATTGTGGACTTTTCCTCCCTAAACAGAAGTCCAGATAAGGTGTATCATATAAATCAGAGCTGGCCAAAGCAGTCCTCCAGATCTACCAACAGTTCACATTTTCCAGACTACCTAGCTGGAGCACACAGCACAGGTGTAGTCATTACTAATTAAGATGTGCTGCATTCATTCCTAACTGACAATTCTACAGATCTCCAGGAGGCCTGGAAAACATGAACCGTTGGTAGATCTCGAGGACCGGTTTGGCCAGCCCTGATCTAATGATATGCTACTTATAAATAGGAATTACTGTTCCATGCAATTTAGCACAACACATTACAGTATTTCAGCAAGAATCACCCATTTACAAAGAGTAGACAGTGACCTCTTGTGGCCATAGTCTATACTGTCGAGGCTAGGCATGTTAGTTGAGTCGCCTCAATTTTTAATGTAGGATATGCTGAACTGCTCTTCTTAAAGGATGATATTGTTTACGCAACTGTTTTCCAATAACATGTATTTTTTTGCAAAGTGCAAAAAATGACTTCTGCCATCTCCCCAATGTCTGCAGAGCGGGATGGCAGGATATGCAGAAGGGTTACGCTAAGGGGTGATTTTTAAAAATAATAGAGGATGCCAGACAAGCCTTTTTCGGGGTGTTCAGTGCTCTGCTCTGACTTACCAGGTCTAGCTGTGTGGGGTTTATCCATGCCTCTAGGGGCAGGCACACTGCACTTTATGAGTTTACTAGTGGCAGATAAATTATTACTGATGTCAGCTTGGGGCCACACTCAAATAAACCCTACATATAAAATCACACTCTGTACACCTATTAGGCCAGGGTATTAGGCATCATATTTTGGCGCCAGCATTTTTACTGTGTTCTCTGATGAAGTTGCTATGGGGGACAATGAAACACATAAGAATGTAGCTCTTTTGAGCACTTCTTTACCTTCACTGTGATGTGCTGGATTTGTATCTCTAAGGCATTTTCTATATACATTGAATATGTGACACACTTGAATTCTTCATTAGAAATCCGTGACTACTGTACATCACTGTTCTATCACCGGACATATGTAGGTTTATGTTCATATGCTAACTTTGGAGCCTTGCTGTTTAACTAATTTACACTGTGAGGACTTTGACCAGGTTCCGGCAGCGTCTGTAGAGGCACTTGTTTTGTGCTGAAGACCTGCTGCAGCTTTACAACTGTTAAAGCAATTATCATCGCATCTATCCCATTCCCTGCATATTGAGACTATATTGTCCATTTTTATGGAAGTATTGAGAAATATATTTCAATGTGTAATCTTGCTATCTGTTCTTTCTCTAACGTCCTAAGTGGATGCTGGGGACTCCGTAAGGACCATGGGGAATAGCGGCTCCGCAGGAGACTGGGCACATCTAAAGAAAGCTTTAGGACTAACTGGTGTGCACTGGCTCCTCCCCCTATGACCCTCCTCCAAGCCTCAGTTAGATTTCTGTGCCCGACGAGAAGGGTGCACACTAGGGGCTCTCCTGAGCTTCTTAGTGAAAGTTTTAGTTTAGGTTTGTTATTTTCAGTGAGACCTGCTGGCAACAGGCTCACTGCATCGAGGGACTAAGGGGAGAAGAAGCGAACTCACCTGCGTGCAGAGTGGATTGGGCTTCTTGGCTACTGGACATTAGCTCCAGAGGGACGATTACAGGCCCAGCCTGGATGGGTCCCGGAGCCGCGCCGCCGGCCCCCTTACAGAGCCAGAAGAGCGAAGAGGTCCGGAAAAATCGGCGGCAGAAGACGTTCCTGTCTTCAATAAGGTAGCGCACAGCACTGCAGCTGTGCGCCATTGCTCTCAGCACACTTCATACTCCGGTCACTGAGGGTGCAGGGCGCTGGGGGGGGCGCCCTGAGACGCAATAAAACATGATAAAAATACCTTACATGGCAAAAAATACATCACATATAGCTCCTGGGCTATATGGATGCATTTAACCCCTGCTAGAATATACAGAAAAACGGGAGATAAGGCCGCCGAAAAGGGGGCGGAGCCTATCTCCTCAGCACACTGGCGCCATTTTCCCTCACAGCTCCGTTGGAGGGAAGCTCCCTGGCTCTTCCCTGCAGTCACTACACTACAGAAAGGGTTAAAAAAAGAGAGGGGGGCACTAATTAGGCGCAGTATTAAAACATACAGCAGCTATAAGGGGAAAAACACTTATATAAGGTTATCCCTGTATATATATATAGCGCTCTGGTGTGTGCTGGCATACTCTCCCTCTGTCTCCCCAAAGAGCTAGTGGGGTCCTGTCCTCTATCAGAGCATTCCCTGTGTGTGTGCTGTGTGTCGGTACGTTTGTGTCGACATGTATGAGGAGAAAAATGATGTAGAGACGGAGCAGAGTGTCTGTAACAGTGATGTCACCCCCTAGGAGGTCGACACCTGAGTGGATGTACTGTTGAAAATTACGTGACAGTGTCAGCTCTGTATAAAAAAACAGTGGTTGACATGAGACAGCCGGCTACTCAGCTTGTGCCTGTCCAGACGTCTCATAGGCCGTCAGGGGCTCTAAAGCGCCCGTTACCTCAGATGGCAGATACAGACGCCGACACGGATACTGACTCCTGTGTCGACGGTGAAGAGACAACCGTGATTTCCAGTAGGGCCACACGTTACATGATTGAGACAATGGAAAATGTTTTATACATTTCTGATAATACGAGTACCACCAAAAAGGGGTATTATGTTCGGTGAGGGAAAAACTACCTGTAGTTTTCCTGAATCTGAGAAATTAAATGAGGTGTGTGATGATGCGTGGGTTTCCCCCCGATAACAATTGATAATTTCTTAAAAAGTATTGGCTGTATACCCTTTCCCGCCAGAGGTTAGGGTGCGTTGGGAAACACCCCCTAGGGGGGATAAGGCGCTCACACGCTTGTAAGAACAAGGGCTCTACCCTCTCATGAGATGGCCGCCCTTAAGGATCCTGCTGATAAAAAGCAGGAGGGTATCCAAAAATGTTTTTACACACATACTGGTGTTATACTGCGACCAGCAATCGCCTCAGCCTGGAGGTGCAGTGCTGGGTTGGCATGGTCGGATTCCCTGACTGGAAAATATCCTAGATAAGGATAGTATATTATTGCCTATAGAGCATTTAAAAGATGCATTTCTATATATGCATGATGCACAGCGGAATATTTGCCGACTGGCATCAAGAATAAGTGCGTTGTCCAATTCTACCAGTAAAATGGTCAGGTGATGCGGATTCCAAACGGCATTTGGAAGTATTGCCTTTGAAAGGGGACATTTGGGGTCGGTCTTTTAGACCTGGTGGCCACGGCAACAAAAAGTTCCTCTTTTCTGCTCGTGACAGAGGGAGAGGAAAAAGGCTGCAGAGATTAGCCAGTTCCCAGGAACAGAAACCCTTTCCCGCCTCTGCCAAGCCCTCAGTATGACGCTAGGGCTTTACAAGCTCAGGCACGGTGGGGGCCCGTTCTCAATTAATTTCAGTGTGCAGTGGGCTCACTCGCAAGTAGACCCCTGGATCCTTCAGGTAATATCTCAGGGGTACATATTGGAATTCGAGACGTCTCCCCCTCGCCGTTTCCAAAAGTCGGCTTTCCCGACGTCTCCCTCTGACAGGGAGGCAGTTTTGGAAGCCATTCACAAGCTGTATTCCCAGCAGGTGATAATCAAGGTACCCCTCCTGCAACAGGGAACGGGGTATTATTCCACACTATTGTGGTACCGAAGCCAGACGGCTCGGTGAGACCGATTCTAAATCTAAAATCTAAAATCTTTGAACACTTACATACAGAGGTTCAAATTCAAGATTGAGTCACTCAGAGCAGTGATTGCGAACCTGGGAGAAGGGGACTACATGATGTCTCGGGACATCAAGGATGCTTACCTTCATGTCAAAATTTACCCTTCTCACCAAGGGTACCTCAGGTTATGGTACAGAACTGTCACTATCAGTTCAGACGCTGCCATTGGGATGGTCCACGGCACCCCGGGTCTTTACCAAGGTAATGGCCGAAATGATATCCCTTCGAAGGAAGGGAATTTTAGTTATCCCTTACTTGGACGATTCCCTGATAAGGGTAAGATCCAGGGAACAGTTGGAAGTTGGTGTAGCACTATCTCAGGTAGTGTTGCGGCAGCACGACTGGATTCTCAATATTCCAAAATCGCAGCTGGTTCCGACGACTTGTCTTCTGTTTCCTAGGGATGATCCTGGACACAGTCCAGAAAAAAGGTGTTTCTCCCGGAAGAGAAAGCCAGGGAGTTATCCGAGCTAGTCAGGAACCTCCTAAAACCGAACCAAGTCTCAGTGCATCAATGCACAAAGGTTCTGGGTAAAAATGGTGGCTTCCTACGAAGCAATCCCATTCGTTAGATTCCACGCAAGAACTTTCCAGTGGAACCTACTGGATAAATGGTCCGGGTCGCATTTTCAGATGCATCAGCGGATAACCCTGTCACCAAGGACAAGGGTATCCATCCTGTGGTGGTTGCAGAGTGCTCATCTTCTAGAGGGCCGCAGATTCGGCATTCAGGACTGGGTCCTGGTGACCACGGATGCCAGCCTGCGAGGCTGGGGAGCAGTCACACAGGGAAGGAATATCCAGGGCTTAGGGTCAAGCCTGGATACATCACTTCACATAAATATCCTGAAGCTAAGGGCCATTTACAATGCTCTAAGCTTAGCAAGACCTCTGCTTCAAGGTCAGCCGGTGTTGATCCAGTCGGACAACATCATGGCAGTCACCCACGTAAACAGACAGGGTGGCACAAGAAGCAGGAGGGCAATGGCAGAAGCTGCAAGGATTCTTCGCTGGGCGGAAAATCATGTGATAGCACTGTCAACAGTATTCATTCCGGGAGTGGACAACTGGGAAGCAGACTTCCTCAGCACGACCTCCACCCGGGAGAGTGGGGACTTCACCCAGAAGTCGTCCACATGATTAAAAAACTCGACAGGTATTGCGCCAGGTCAAGAGACCCTCAGGCAATAGTTGTAGACGCTCTGGTAACACCGTGGGTGTACCAGTCAGTGTATGTGTTCCCTCCTCTGCCTCTCATACCCAAGGTACTGAGATTGATAAGATGGAGAGGAGAAAGCACTTTATTCGTGGCTCCGGATTGGCCAAGAAGGACTTGGTAACCGGAACTTCAAGAGATGCTCACGGAGGATCCGTGGCCTCTACCTATAAGAAGGGACCTGCTCCAGCAAGGACCCTGTCTGTTCCAAGACTTACCGCGGCTGCGTTTGACGGCATGGCGGTTGAACACCGGATCCTGAAGGAAAAAAAAAAAAAAAGGCATTCCGGATGAAGTCATCCCTATCCTGATCTAAAGCCAGGAAGGATGTAACTGCAAAAACATTATCACCGCAATTGGCGAAAATATGTGCGTAGTGCGAGGCCAGTAAGGCCCGACGGAGGAAATTCAACTGGGTCGATTCCTACATTTCCTGCAAACAGGAGTGTCTATGGGCCTGAAATTGGGGTCCATTAAGGTTCAGATTTCGGCCCTGTCAATTTTCTTCCAAAAAAGAACTAGCTTCAGTCCCTGAAGTTTAGACGTTTGTAAAAGGGGTACTGCATATACAGCCTCCTTTTGTGCCTCCAGTGGCAATTTGGGATCTCAATGTAGTTTGGGTTCCAAAAGTCACATTGGTTTGAACCACTTAAATCTGTGGAGTTAAAATATCTCACATGGAAAGTGGTCATGCTGTTGGCCCTGGCCTGGGCCAGGCGCGTTTCAGAATTGGCGGCTTTATCCTGTAAAAGCCCTTATCTGATTTTCCATTCGGACAGGGCGGAATTGAGGACTCGTCCTCAGTTTCTCCCTAAGGTGTTTCCAGCGTTTTCACCTGAACCAACCTATTGTGGTGCCTGCGGCTACTAGGGACTTGGAGGAATCCAAGTTGCTGGATGTTGTCAGGGCCCTGAAAATATGTTTCCAGGATGGCTGGAGTCAGGAAATCTGACTCGCTGTTTATCCTGTATGCACCCAACAAGCTGGGTGCTCCTGCTTCTAAGCAGACTATTGCTCGTTGGAATTGTAGTACAATTCAGCTTGCACATTCTGTGGCAGGCCTGCCACAGCTAAAATCTGTAAAAGCCCGTTCCACAAGGAAAGTGGGCTCATCTTGGGCGGCTGCCCGAGGGGTCTCGGCTTTACAACTTTGCCGAGCAGCTACTTGGTCAGGGGCAAACACGTTTGCTAAATTCTACAAATTTGATACCCTGGCTGAGGAGGACCTGGAGTTCTCTCATTCGGTGCTGCAGAGTCATCCGCACTCTCCCGCCCGTTTGGGAGCTTTGGTATAATCCCCATGGTCCTTACGGAGTCCCCAGCATCCACTTAGGACGTTAGAGAAAATAAGAATTTACTTACCGATAATTCTATTTCTCATAGTCCGTAGTGGATGCTGGGCGCCCATCCCAAGTGCGGATTGTCTGCAATACTTGTACATAGTTATTGTTACAAAAATCGGGTTATTATTGTTGGGAGCCATCTTTTCAGAGGCTCCTCTGTTATCATACTGTTAACTGGGTTCAGATCACAAGTTATACGGTGTGATTGATGTGGCTGGTATGAGTCTTACCCGGGATTCAAAATCCTTCCTTATTGTGTACGCTCGTCCGGGCACAGTATCCTAACTGAGGCTTGGAGGAGGGTCATAGGGGGAGGAGCCAGTGCACACCAGTTAGTCCTAAAGCTTTCTTTAGATGTGCCCAGTCTCCTGCGGAGCCGCTATTCCCCATGGTCCTTACGGAGTCCCCAGCATCCACTACGGACTATGAGAAATAGAATTATCGGTAAGTAAATTCTTATTTATACAAAGATTTACTTATGTGCATACAGCATGGGACACAGGTGCTGTTCCAAGTGTTTGGACTTTAAAGACTGGGGGTCAGTGCAGGGATCTTAAAACTGGTGTAATATGTTCATTCTTTTTTATTCTGGTCAAGACTCTTCCTGCTGTATTGTGTGCGAGTTGTAATTGAACTATATTGTTTGGTACACCAGAAAATAGTCTAATTTTAGAAAAGCATGTACCTGCTCCTCTGAATCGGAGAAATAAATGAAATCCTGCATTTGACAATATTTAAAAGTGATAAAGAGTTGACATAGTAACAGTATTTATATATGCTAGGAAATTTAGGTCAGCGTTTATAACAACACCCACATTTTTAACTTGCGTACCTTAGGTCCCAAGCTAGAAACTCAATTTTATTATTATTTAATGGCAAAAAATGTAAAGACATCCACTGATCAATGTATTTTATACAAGCAAGTCTAAATTGCCTACATCACCAGGCATTACAGAGGTAATTGCATAGTTACCCCTACCCTCTGCAGGAGACTCCCAGAAATAACACCAAATTCCCCGCCTCTCTGAATAGACCAGCAATCTCCCTGATTGCACCTTATCTCCCATTATGCAGCTGTTTCATTTTTGTGGGGGGAATGGGGGATCAGAGGTACATACATTCAAATGGGATCATCAGTGCCATTTCCCTGCATTGGTTATAAGTCACAATGGGGCAGATGTATTAACCTGAAGATGGCATAAGGAAGTGATAAACCAGTGATAAGTGCAAGGTGATAAACGCACCAGCCAATCAGCTCCTAACTGTTAATTTACATATTGGAGCTCATTGGCTGGTGCGTTTATCACCTTGCATTTATCACTGGTTTATCACTTCCTTATGCCATCTCCAGGCTTAATACATCTATTGCTACATGCATTATACATAAGGTTTCTCGTGGCCACTTACAGTATATGGAATCTCTTGTAAAACACACTACACAAACAATATGAGTGTCTTTTCTTCAACAAGTAGATCTTACTAACTTTAGTCTTATTTACATTTGGATGTAAGTCATGTTTATGACACGCCTCTCAGATGTTGCAGTACAAGTCCGGTGATAGGTGTTACTTTCACAGCTCCCTGAAATTATTTTTAAAAAGTAGGCAAGTATGGGTAATTGTGTCATCAGCATAACTATGAAAATGTATATTCCTTCTCGTATTGGATAACATTTGCATATTAAAAACAGGAGGCCCAAGAATGGATCCCTGATCTACTCCTCATGAAACCTCAGAATGTTTTGAGGAAAAATTGCCAGAGAAGACAAAGAAGCATATCTCACCATAGGAGTGCACATAGGAGCAGAGGCGTCACCAGGTGTGGTGACACCCGGTGCGCACCCCTGATCTGCCACGATCACTGCAAAAGGGGGCGTGGTCTCACACTTAGGGGGCGTGGCTTCACGGGGATCCCGGAATCGTCACTCCGGGCGCGTGCCCAGCATCTCCGGAGATGCTGGGCTTCCCCCAGAGACAGTCTCCGTGCGCTGTCGGCTCCTTTTCTATGACAGGAGCCGGGTGCTGTAGGAGACTTTCTCACTGCAGCACCTGGCTCCTGTCACTGCAGAGGAGCTGACATTTGGTGTCACACCCGGGTGCCGGCCGCACCCCCCGCACCCGCCTTGTGACGCCGCTGCATAGGAGTGCATATGGGGTGTGCACACCCTGTAGGCAGTCTTAAACTCTATCTTAAGTGCAGGGCCGGGTCTACCATTAGGCAGCTGCCTAGGGGCACCAGCCCTTGGAGGGTGCCATTGAATTTATCTAGCAAAAAACTGAAACATGTCTCTGTATGCGGCCTCCTCCTTTTAAAATGCACTTGCTGCTGCTGCGGGTCTAATCAGGTGCAGCCGCCGCTATCAGGCTGTATCTCATAGTGCCTCAACGCTTCCTTCGTGCTGACACGTGTAACATCAACTCATTTTGAGACACATAGGAGGCGGATGTAACTATGGTTCCCAAGAGGCGCTCCCAAGGCCGTTCCTCATAGCTCCGATGCACCTTCTCCAGGTCCCTGGATCCCGGCTCTCCAGCAACAAGCAGCACCTGACTACATGTCTGCACCTGGGTATGGGTCATTAGGTCGACCACTATTGGTCAACATGCAGTAGGTCGACATGGTCAATAGGTCGACATGTACTAGGTCGACAGGAAAAAGGTTGACATGAGTTTTTCTCTTACGTCCTAGAGGATGCTGGGGACTCCGTAAGGACCATGGGGTATAGACGGGCTCCGCAGGAGATAGGGCACCTAAAAAGAACTTTGACTATGGGTGTGCACTAGCTCCTCCCTCTATGCCCCTCCTCCAGACCTCAGTTAGATCTTGTGCCCAGAGGAGAATGGGTACACTGTAGAGAGCTCTCCAGAGTTTTCTGTGGAAAAATAATTTTGTTAGGTTTTTTATTTTCAGGGAGTCCTGTTGGCAACAGGCTCCCTGCATCGTGGGACTGAGGAGAGAGAAGCAGAGCTGGCTTGTCAAGTTGGGCACTGCTTCTAAGGCTACTGGACACCATTAGCTCCAGAGGGAGTCTGAACACAGGTCTCACCTGGGGTTTGTCCCGGAGCCGCGCCGCCGTCCTCCTCACAGATGCCGAAGATAGAAGCCGGATAGAGAAGGCAGAAGACATCTTAGGTGGCAGAAGACATCAGATCTGCATGAGGTAAGGCGCGCAGCGGTAAGCTGCGCGCCATTGCTCCCAGTCACACACACACAGAGCAGCACTGAAGGGTGCAGGGTGCAGGGGGGGGCGCCCTGGGCAGCAATAAACCTCACATTTTGGCACAAATACAGTTGGATTAGACTGCGGAGGCAGTAACTCTATGATCCCCCGCCATTTTATGTAAAAATCACTGGGACCGAAGCCCGCCGTCGGGTGCGCGGGGCTTGATCCTCAGCACTAACCGGCGCCATTTTCTCCACAGAAGCTGCATGAGGAAAACGCTGGCTCCCTGGTCTCTCCCCTGCTGAACTCACAGGCTGGAAAAAAGAGGAGGGGGACACATTAGCGACGCAGTGAGTGGGAATTGGCATATTATATATAAAAAAGCGCTATCTGGACATATTTTTTCCAGTGTTTTTAAGCGCTGGTGTGTGCTGGCATACTCTTTCTCTGTCTCTCCTTAGGACCTGGTTGGGGTTTTGTCCCCTTATAGGTTAATCCCTGTGTGTGTGGGGTGTCGGTACGTGTGTGTCAACATGTCTGAGGCGGAAGGCTTCTCCAAGGAGGAGGTGGAGCAAATGAGTGGTGTGTCCCCGTCGGTTGTGCTGACTCCAGATTGGATGGACATGTGGCATATGTTGAATGCAAGTGTGGCATCTTTACATAAAAGGCTTGATAAGGCTGATTTAGGGGGGACATCAGGGGGTCAATCCTCAGATTGGACCGACTCACAGGGCCCGTCGGGGTCTCAAAAGCGTCCCTTTACACAAGACACTACTACCGACACAGATTCTGATTCCAGTGTCGACTATGACGAAGTAAAATTGCACCCTAGGGTGACTAAAGCCATTCAGTGTATGATTGTGGCAATAAGGGATGTGTTGCATATTGTGGATGAACCCTCTGTCCCCGACACAAGGGTACACATGTTTAAGGAAAAGAAACAGATTATTAACTTTCCCACATCTCATGAATTAAATGAATTCTTTGGAAAAGCTTGGGAGACTCCGGATAAGAGACCGCAGATCCCCAAAAGAATTTATATGGCATACCCTTTCCCTAAGCAGGACAGGGAGATTTGGGAATCACCCCCCACTGTGGACAAAACCCTGACGCGCTTGTCCAAGAAAGTGGCGCTACCGTCTCCTGACACAGCAGCCCTTAAGGACCCTGCAGATCGCAGGCAAGAAACTACCTTAAAGTGTATTTATTCTCATACGGGTGCTGTGCTAAGACCGACAATTGCGTCGGCATGGGTGTGTAGCACAATTGCAGCTTGGACAGATGAGCTGACAGATCAATTTGATAATATGGATAAGGATACTATATTCCTTACTCTAGCCCATATTAAAGACGCAGTCTTATTTATGAGGGATGCTCAAAGGGACATTGGATTGCTAGCTTCTAGGGCCAATGCCATGTCTGTCTCAGCGAGAAGATCCTTATGGACTCGCCAATGGACGGGTGATGCGGATTCCAAGAAACATATGGAAGTACTACCCTACAAGGGTGATGTATTGTTTGGGGATGGGCTGACGGACCTGGTTTCCACAGCCACAGCAGGTAAATCAAATTTTTTACCATATATTCCCCAACAGCAAAAGAAAGTAACACCCTATCAGATGCAGTTCTTTCGGTCGCACAAGTCGAAAAGAGGTCGGGGATCCTCTTTCCTCGCCAGAGGTAAGGGCAGAGGCAAGAGAGCACCTGCTTCGGCAGGTGCCCAGGAACCAAAGTCCTCCCCGGCTGCTCCAAAACCCACAGCATGACGCTGGGGCTCCCCTGAGGGAGTCCGCACCGGTGGGGGCACGTCTTCGACTTTTCAGTCAGGCCTGGGTCAGTTCGGACCTGAATCCCTGGGTGTTGGAAATAGTTTCCCAGGGTTACAAATTGGAATTCGAGGAGGTGCCCCCGCGCCGATTTTTCAAATCGTCCCTACCAGCTTCCACATCGGAAAGGGATGTAGTGTTAGCTGCAATTCAAACGCTGTGTATACAGCAAGTGATAATCAAGGTTCCCCTGCACCAGCAGGGAAGAGGTTACTATTCAACCCTATTTGTGGTCCCGAAACCGGACGGTTCGGTCAGACCTATTTTGAATCTGAAATCCCTAAACCTGTACATAAGAAGATTCAAATTCAAAATGGAATCTCTCAGAGCGATAATAGCCAACATGGAGAAGGGGGAGTTTATGGTGTCTCTGGACATAAAGGATGCGTACCTTCATGTCCCCATATATGCCTCCCATCAGGAATACCTGAGATTCGCTGTACAGGATTGTCATTACCAATTTCAGATGCTGCCGTTTGGACTCTCCACGGCCCCGAGGATTTTCACCAAGATAATGGCGGAAATGATGGTGGTCCTGCGCAAGCATGGAGTCACAATTATCCCATACTTGGACGATCTCCTGATAAAAGCGAGATCAAGGGAGAAATTGCTGAACAGCGTGGCGCTCTCGTTGAAAGTGCTCCAGCAACACGGTTGGATTCTAAATCTACCGAAGACACAGTTGATTCCGACAACTCGACTACCGTTCCTAGGTATGATACTGGATACGGAACAAATGAAGGTCTTCCTCCCAATAGAGAAAGCCCAAGACATACAGAACATGATCAGAGACCTGCTAAAACCGAAAAGGGTGTTAGTTCACCAATGCACTCGAGTTCTGGGGAAAATGGTGGCGGCCTACGAGGCCATTCCCTTCGGCAGGTTCCATGCAAGGACTTTTCAATGGGACCTTCTGGACAAGTGGTCCGGGTCCCATCTGCACTTACATCGGAAAATAACTCTGTCCCCAGGGACCAGAGCAGTGGCGTAACTAGAAATTTTTCTCCCCCAAGCCAAAAAATTCTTCGGCGCCCCCTTCATGCTCCATAATTGGGAGCAAGAAAGGGATAAATATGCGCGCGCCGAAGGCGTGCGCGGCAAAAAAAGGGGCGTGGTTTCGCATAAAGGGGCGTGGCATTGCAGGAAAAGACTACCTTATACCCCAGTTTTGCAACCTGCACGCCCATACGTTGGCCACCACAGGAAAGAAAAATAATCCTGATTCATGCCCCTTACATTATTTGTCATTTTTCCTCCTTATAGTAATGCCCAGTATACATTATGCCACATACTGCAATGGCCCTTAGACATTATGCCGCACACAATAATGCACATGACACAATATGCACACACTGTAATGCCCCCGACACATTATGCCACACACCGTAATGCCTGTGACACATTATGACAGGAATCGCAATGCCCGTTATACATATGCTACACACTGCAATGCCCCTGATACATTATAGCACATACAATGTCTGTGACACATTATGACACACAACGCAATGTCCGTGATACATTATGCCACACACTGCAATGCCCGATACATTATAGCACATACAATGCCTGTGACACATTATGCCACACACTGCAATGACCTTGAGACATTATACCACAATGCCCGTGATATAGTATACCATACACCGTAATGCCTGTGACACATACCGCAATGCCCTGCCCGTTATACCCTATGCCACACACCGCAATGCCCGTTATGTATTATGCCACACTGCAATGACCCTTAGACATTATACCACACACCACAATGCCCGTAATATAGTATACCACACACCATAATGCCTGACACATTATGACACACACCGCAATGTCCGTGATACATTATGCCACACACTGCAATGACCCTGAGACATTATACCACATATCACAATGCCTGCGATATAGTATACCATACACCGTAATGCCTGTGACACATTATGACACACACCGCAATGTCCGTGATACATTATGCCACACACCGTAATGCCCATTACACATTAAGTCCTACAGTAAGGCTTCTAATTACTTTTCAATTACCTGCTCGTTGTCAGGGGTTTCATGCACTTGGGTGTCTTGCTCGTTGCCAGGGGTTTCATGCTCTTGGTTCCATGCACGGTGCCAGGGGTTTTCATGCTAAGGGTGTCATGCTCATTGCCAGGGGTTTCATGCACTGGGTGTCATGCTCGTTGCCAGGTGTTTCATGGACTGGGTGTCATGCTCGTTGCTAGGAGGTAGTCCTTGTTGCTAGGGCTGTGCTCCCAGTGCCACATATTCCCCCACGGTGCCAGGTACTCACATGCCCCAGTGCCAAATATAGCCCCGCTCCCCATGTGCCAGGTACACATATACCCCCCCAGTGCCACATATGCCCCCAGTGCCAGATATTCCCCCCCAGTGCCACATATGCCCCCAGTGCCAGATATGCCCCCAGTGCCATGTATGCCCCCAGTGCCAGATATTCCCCCCCAGTGCCATATATGCCCCCAGTGCCAGATATTCCCCCCCAGTGCCATATATGCCTCAGTGCCAGATATCCCCCCCCCAGTGCCAGATATGCCCCAGTGCCAGATATTCCCCCCCCCCTCCCCCAGTGCCATATATGCCCCCAGTGCCAGATATTTCTTCCCCCGCCTCCCGCCGCTTTTTGGAGGGACACGGAGGGCACAGCTCGCCTCTCCTGTGTCCCTCCTGCTGCATCATCTCCGGCGGCCGCGGGTCTAATAGGGGGAAGTGCCGGTTCGTGAGCCAATTAGAGCTCACGGACGGCACTTCCCCCTATTAGACCCGCGGCCGCCGGAGATGATGTAGGAGGGACACAGGGAGGCGCGCTGTGCCCTCCGTGTCCCTCCAACAAGCGGCGGAGGGAAGGAGACCCGCAGACTGACATGCGGACGCTCGTCCGCATGTCAGTCTGCTGTAAATCAGGGGCGCCCCCGCAGCCCCTCGCCCCCAAGCCACCGCGAGGGCTGCGGGGGCAGTAGTTACGCCACTGGACCAGAGTGTCCCTCCTGTGGTGGTTGCAAAGTGCTCACCTCCTGGAGGGTCGCAGGTTCGGAATTCAGGATTGGATCCTGGTTACCACGGACGCGAGCCTCCGAGGATGGGGAGCGGTCACACAGGGAAAACATTTTCAGGGTCTTTGGTCAGACCAGGAGTCCTGTCTACACATCAATGTGTTGGAACTCAGGGCCATTTACAACGGCCTTCGACAAGCGGAAAGTTTTCTTCGAAACCTACCGGTTCTGATTCAATCAGACAATGTCACAGCAGTGGCTCATATGAAGTGGAGTGGACAACTGGGAAGCAGACTTCCTCAGCAGACACGATCTCCATCCAGGAGAGTGGGGACTTCATCAAGAAGTCTTTGCAGACGTAACACGTCTTTGGGGAACTCCTCAAATAGACATGATGGCGTCACGCCTCAACAAAAAACTTCAGAGGTACTGCGCCAGGTCTCGGGACCCTCAGGCAATAGCAGTGGACGCTCTGGTAACACCGTGGGTGTTCAAATCGGTCTACGTGTTTCCTCCTCTTCCTCTCATGTTGAGGATCATAAGACGAAGAAGAGTACGAACGATACTCGTTGTCCCAGACTGGCCTCGAAGGGCCTGGTACTCGGATCTACAATAGATGCTCACAGGAGATCCCTGGCCTCTTCCTCTGAGGGAAGACCTGTTGCAGCAGGGGCCCTGTGTATTTCAAGACTTACCGCAGTTACGTTTGACGGCATGGCGGTTGAACGCCGAATCCTAGCGAAAAAGGGGATTCCGGAAGAGGTCATCCCTACGTTAATAAAGGCTAGGAAGGAGGTGGCGATAAAACATTATCACCGTATCTGGCGAAAGTATGTGTCTTGGTGTGAGACCAAGAATGCACCTACGGAAGATTTTCATCTGGGTCGTCTTCTCCACTTCCTACAGACAGGAGTGGATATGGGCCTGAAATTAGGCTCTGTTAAGGTAAAGATTTCGGCCCTCTCGATTTTCTTTCAGAAGGAATTGGCTTTTCTTCCAGAAGTCCAGACGTTTGTAAAGGGAGTGCTGCACATCCAGCCCCCTTTTGTGCCTCCAGTGGCACCATGGGACCTGAACGTGGTGTTGCAGTTCCTAAAATCACACTGGTTTGAACCGCTTAACAAGGTTGAGTTGAAATTTCTTACCTGGAAGGTGGTCATGTTGTTGGCCTTAGCATCAGCAAGGCGAGTATCAGAATTGGCGGCTTTGTCACACAAGAGCCCCTACTTGATTTTTCATGTGGATTGAGCTGAATTGAGGACACGTCCGCAATTTTTGCCTAAAGTGGTTTCTTCGTTCCATATGAATCAACCTATTGTGGTGCCTGTGGCTACAAGTAACCTGGAGGATTCCAGATCCCTGGACGTAGTCAGGGCCTTAAAAATTTATGTAGCCAGGATGGCTAGAATTAGGAAAACAGAGGCTCTGTTTATCCTGTATGCGGCCAATAAGATTGGCGCTCCTGCTTCGAAGCAGACTATTGCTCGCTGGATCTGTAATACGATTCAGCAGGCTCACTCTACGGCTGGATTGCCGGTACCAGATTCGGTTAAGGCCCATTCCACTAGGAAGGTGGGCTCTTCTTGGGCGGCTGCCCGAGGCGTCTCGGCTTTACAACTTTGCCGAGCGGCGACTTGGTCGGGGTCAAACACTTTTGCTAAATTCTACAAGTTTGATACCCTGGCTGATGAGGACCTAGCGTTTGCTCAGTCGGTGCTGCAGAGTCATACGCACTCTCCTGCCCGATTGGATGCTTTGGTATAAACCCCATGGTCCTTACGGAGTCCCCAGCATCCTCTAGGACGTAAGAGAAAATAAGATTTTAAACCTACCGGTAAATCTATTTCTCCTAGTCCGTAGAGGATGCTGGGCGCCCGTCCCAGTGCGGAAACTCTGCAAGACTTGTATATAGTTGTTGCTTACATAAGGGTTATGTTACAGTTGGAATAGGTCTTGGACCGTTACTGTCGTTTGTTCATACTGTTAACTGGTTATGTATGTTCCAGGTTACATGGTATGATTGGTGTGGGCTGGTATGAATCTTGCCCTTGGATTGCTAAATCCTGCCTTGTATCTGGGCACAGTTCTCTAACTGAGGTCTGGAGGAGGGGCATAGAGGGAGGAGCCAGTGCACACCCATAGTCAAAGTTCTTTTTAGGTGCCCTATCTCCTGCGGAGCCCGTCTATACCCCATGGTCCTTACGGAGTCCCCAGCATCCTCTACGGACTAGGAGAAATAGATTTACCGGTAGGTTTAAAATCTTATTTTTTTACTGTTTTTGGTGTCGTTTTCTTCGTAAAGTGACGGTGAACCCCAATTAGTGCACCGCTTCCCCTCGCATTGCTCGCTTCACTCGCCATGCTTCAGGTCACCGTTCACAAATGTAGTCCATGTGCACAGGTCACCGTTCACAAATGTAGTCCACGTGGATCGTAAAGTATGGAAAAGTGAACAAAATGAAAAAAAAAGTGAAAAACTGATTTTTTTTCCACGTCGACTTAGTACATGTTGACCTATTGACCATGTCGACCTAATTCATGTCGATCAATAGTGGTCGACCTAATGACTGTCAGCTTAAGTGCTGACGACCTAATGACCGTATCCCCTGCACCCAGCAGCGTTGCTGTAATGCTGCTGCCAGCCAATTATCATGGAACACAAGGAAACAACTTTTAGGTAAGTAACCCATGGAGGTTTCTGTGGGACTACAGACTGTAAAGATCTTACAGCTCGATTGGGGGTTTGCACTTGTAAACAGCATAATAGGGAAAACACAGTCTCTGGGGCACAATACAGAACATATGGAGGATGGGGGAGTCAGTAATGAACAGGCGCGGCGCTACCCACTCAGCAAATGGATGCAGTGCAGGGAGGCGCTGTGCTGGATAGGTGCTCTCCCTGCTCTGCATCCATGTGCTGAGGTCCCTGCAGCTGCTGGCTGCCGCTGTGCTTGTCACACTACAGACACAGGCAGCGACGCTGGCAGCTTGAAGAGTCCGCACCCCCTCTCCCTTGGTATGAGGGGGCGGCGCTACAGGGGACCAGGCTGCTGTGTGTGAAGAGGGAGAGGATGCTGCTCCTGATTTGACCAGACAGACTTAGGTGAGTGGAGGGAAAAAGAGAGTGAGAGAAAGTGTGTGTGTGTAGTGTGTGTGTGTATCATGGCACTACTATAACTAATACTAGGGGCACAATATTTCTAAGTGGCGCTACTACTGGGGGCACTGTATAAGCAGCACAACTACTGGGGGCACTATGCGTGTAATCGGCGCTACTACTGGGGGCACTATGCGTATATGCGGCGCTGCTACTGGGGGCACTATGCGTGTAATAGGCGCTACTACTGGGGGCACTATGCGTATAAGCGGCGCTACTGCGTTCGTTGTAATGTGAATAGGATTGTGCTACTGTGTAGAGTAATTTGAAATGGGGGTACTATTGTGTGGCCATGCCCCTTTCTTGTGAGACCACATACCTTTTTTTCGCTGCGTGCTGTCACTCTGTAAAGTATGGGAGGGCGCCGAACATCCTAGCACCGGCCCTGCTCACAGATGTGGGAATGGAACACATTAAGGAGCATACAAATATGTATATATATGTATGGATGTACAATTAAATATCCTCACCAAAACCAATATGCAGATGAAGTGCGCATATATACACACATATATATATATATATATATATATATATATAGTACTCCAAAAAGAAAACGGCACTGGACGCAATGAATGCAGGAATGAAGTGTATTGTAAAAACGACAGCTGTTTCAGGGCAGCAGCCCTTTCCGCAAGCAGACAACAACACCACCGAATATTGGACAAGACACACATACAACACTTACCCCACCTAAATACCCGTTGAAGTGCTCCCCGCCGCCGTCTCTCCACGCGTCCCGGCTTCCGGAAGTGAAGCCGCCGGGTCACTTCCGGTCAGCGCGTCACTGGTTGCTATGGCGAGCTGATGTTTGCGGCTCACCTCGTCACCGCTGCGCTTCACAGGATGCCGGCTCAGCTTCCTCCATAGCCAGAGAACTTGCGATCGGAGGGGGAGGGCGGTGATCTGATGCACATTCAGTCTGAAAGACTAACAACAAATAACAAATATTGTACATAGAAATGACAGAGCGGATAACAAATAACATTTAGTACAACCCTTATACACATAAGGTCACAAGGAAAAAACCATTATTCAGATGTAGCCACCTTTATCTTGACTGGCTGAGGCGTTTGTCCCGATCGAGCATACGCAGCGTACCAGGGCGTAGGGAGGCGCGCCTAGTCACAGAGAGGTGTACCTAATCGCACGGAGGCAGACAGAGCGTTTGGCGTTACCTTTACGTGTAATACCTGCGATCATCCACCAGATGTCGCCTTTTACAATCACCACTGCGCATGCGTGTGGTCTCCCGTAAAATACAATACTGAAATATATAAGGACTACTTTACTAAGCGTCTCATTACGCTACATACAGTAAATACTCATTACGCTGCATTATTTAATACAGTAAATACTCATTATGCTGCATTATTTAATACAGTATATACGGTACAGACGCAAATAGCACAGCATACAGTATATGATCCATCTACAGTACTTTATGAATATGTGAGCGTCCAAGTCCCGCAGACAAAACAACATAAAACCAGTAGTGTACACTGTCGCAAATGGACGTGTTAGAAGTTCACTATTGCCTCTTGAGATTAGGAATTTTGTACAGTATGTTAGCGTCCTAATCCCATAGCCATTACAGCATAATCAAAACCAATGGATTTATTCATCTGTCTGCGGCGAAGTGGTGAAGTGTTCCGCTTCCTATACTCAGAGTCCCGAGTTCGATTTCTAAAGTACGAATGCATGTTAGTTTTTTCCAGACACTTTATTATTTTTTTATTCACATAAACCAGGGCAAAGCTGCAGGAGCGGTTCTGTTAAGGTTCTATGCACCGTACAGTACACATACAATTCTGTAGCAGGGCAGACTCAATTGAAATGGCTACCACCTATGACTCCTTGCTCCACGGAGGCCCTAGGCTACGGAGCAAGTAACAGTCCAGATTTTGCAGGCTATGGGGCAATGCTGAAGGAGCGTCACAATCCCCTAGCTAAAATACACAGGTGCGATAGGACTAAGCGAGGTATATGCACATAACGATACACCGCAAAGTTCCCCATGGTTTTAATTATGCCTTTTCTTTGAACACAGTATTTTCGACTGCCTCGCCCTACACCCATCCCACTTTCCCCTTCCCCCCTGGGAGCCTGCAATGTACATGCAGTAGACAGGGAGGGAGTTCCGATCAGGTTACAAGACGTGCAACAGTATACTACTGTATGTAGGAAAATCCCCCGCCCACTCTGATTTATGTGAAACCTGTGTGCACCCTTCCATTGAATGTATAACAAAGAAAAAAAATAATAATAAAGTGAATGTTACAGGAACACATTAAAAAAAGGTTGGCACTTCCTTCCCATTGGTGTTGGTGTATGCCTTAGGGGACTCGGACGCAAATACTTGTATTTGAAAAGCACGTATTTTCCACTGCCTCTCCCTACCCCCATTGCCCTTCCCCCCTGGGAGCCTGCACAGGTCATGCAGTGGACAGGGAGGGAGTTCAGGTCAGGTACAATACACAAATGCCGACAATCTACAGTACTGTGTTGCTCAGTTAGTTGCGTCGGAATACACTAGTTTATACTCATTACCGCTGTGTATTTGTATATAGCGGAATGAATCGCTGCTGCAGATTTACTTTGATTTATGTGAAACCTGTGTGCACCCTTTCATTGAATGTATAACAAAGAAAAACAATAATAAAGTGAATGTCACGGGAACATATAAAAAAAAAAAGGTTGGCACTTTGGGACTCAAAGCTGGGACTCTCAGTGTGGGACGTAAGAGCCTTCATCGCTAGGTTGGTATGGAAGAGGAGACAATTAGCTACCAGAGGGTACCAACTCCAAGTTTCTGTGACCCCCACAAGGCTCATGGCAAGCGTCGGAACCCATGGTGGGTCTGAATTAACGGGCCCATTATAGTCTATGGGAAAATGAGTCCACTTTGCGTACTGATATCTCTGGTTCTGGGTGTCCCAGAGACTCGGGACTAATACCATTTAAAAGAGGAGACTCTTGGCTTTCAGGGCAGACCAACGACTAGTTTATGTGACACTGGAAAGGGAAACAGTAAGCAACCGTGTATCGGGTCCCCTCCAGTTGTCCGCCTAGCTTGCACAGGATGCAGGGTTTCTGGCTAGATAGGAAATACTGTACAGAAATGCTAAGCATGGTAATTTGACATCCAGGAACATAGGGAGGAGTTTATCTCTCTCCATTATACTTAGAAAAATTACACTTGCCACTGTACGTTACAAGCTGTTCGTGCTAATTAGTACAATAGTAGAACATACTGTACAGAGATACTAAGTACAGTGATTTGGCATCCACAAACTTAGGGAGGAGCTTTAATCTCTCTCCATTGTAATCTTTCTAAGCATAATGGAGAGAGATAAAAGCTCCTCCCTAAATTCCTGGATGCTAAATTGCCATCCAGAGTATCGCTGTACTCTATGTTCTACTAGTGTACTAATTAGCACGAACAGCTTGTAACATACAGTGGCAAGTTTAATATTTCTATGTATAATGGAGAGAGATAAAAGCTCCTCAGTAAGTTCCTGGATGCCACATCACTGTACTTAGTATCTCTGTACAGTATTTTCTGTAAGGGTACTAATTAGCTGTTCGTGCTAATTAGTACCCTAATAGAACATACTGTACAGAGATACTAAGGACGGTGATTTGGTATCCAGGAACTTACTGAGGAGCTTTTATCTCTCTCCATTATACATAGAAAGATTAAACTTGCCGCTGTATGTTACAAGCTGTTCGTGCTAATTAGTACCCTAATAGAACATACTGTACAGAGATACTACAGACAGTGATTTGGCATCCAGGAACTTAGGGAGGAGCTTTTATCTCTCTCCAATATACTTAGAAAGATTACAGCGGAGAGAGAATAAAGCTCCTCCCTAAGTTCGTGGATGCCAAATCACTGTACTTAGTATCTCTGTACAGTATGTTCTACTAGTGTACTAATTAGCACGAACAGCTTGTAACGTACAGTGGCAAATTTAATCTTTCTATGTATAATATAGAGAGATAAAAGCTCCTCTCTAGGTTCCTGGTTGCCAAATCACCGTCCTTAGTATCTCTGTACAGTATTTTCTATTAGGGTACTAATTAGCACGAACAGCTAATTAGTACCCTAATAGAAAATACTGTACAGAGATACTAAGTATAGTGATGTGGCATCCAGGAACTTACTGAGGAGCTTTTATCTCTCTCCATTATACATAGAAAGATTAATCTTGCCACTGTACGTTACAAGCTGTCCGTGCTATTTAGTACACTAGTAGAACATCGATACTCTGGACAGCAATTTGGCATCCAGGAATTTAGGGAGGAGCTTTTATCTCTCTCCATTATACTTAGATAGATTACAATGGAGAGATAAAAGCTCCTCCCTAAGTTCGTGGATGCCAAATCACTGTACTTAGTATCTCTGTACAGTATGTTCTACTAGTGTACTAATTAGCACGAACAGCTTGTAACGTACAGTGGCAATTTTAATCTTTCTATGTATAATATAGAGAGATAAAAGCTCCTCCCTAAGTTCCTGGTTGCCAAATCACCATCCTTAATATCTTTGCATAGTATTTTCTATTAGGGTACTAATTAGCACAAACAGCTTGTAACGTACAGTGGCAATTTTAATCTTACTATGTATAATATAGAGAGATAAAAGCTCCTCCCTAAGTTCCTGGTTGCCAAATCACCATCCTTAGTATCTCTGCATAGTATTTTCTATTAGGGTACTAATTAGCACAAACAGCTAATTGGTACCCTAATAGAACATACTGTACAGAGATACTAAGTATGGTGATTTTGTATCCAGGAACTTATTGAGGAGCTTTTATCTCTCTCCATTATACATAGAAAGATTAAACTTGCCGCTGTACGTTACAAGCTGTTCGTGCTAATTAGTACCCTAATAGAACATACTGTACAGAGATACGAAGTATGGTGATTTGGCATCCAGTTAAAAGCTGTTCGTGCTAATTAGTATACTAGTAGAACATACTGTACAGAGATACTAAGAATGGTGATTTGGCATCTGGGAACTTCCAGATGAGCTTTTATCTCTCTCCATTTTACATAGAAAGATTAAACTTGCCGCTGTACTTTACAAGCTGTCCGTGCTAATTAGTACCCTAATTGAAAATACTATACAGAGATACTAAAGACGGTTATTTGGCACCCAGGAATTTAGGGAGGAGCTTTTATCTCTCTCCATTATACTTAGAAAGATTACAATGGAGAGAGATAAAAGCTCCTCCCTAAGTTCGTGGATGCCAAATCACTGTCCTTAGTATCTCTGTACAGTATGTTCTACTAGTGTACTAATTAGCACGAACAGCTTGTAACATACAGTGGCAAGTTTAATATTTCTATGTATAATGGAGAGAGATAAAAGCTCCTCAGTAAGTTCCTGGATGCCACATCACTGTACTTAGTATCTCTGTACAGTATTTTCTGTTAGGGTACTAATTAGCTGTTCGTGCTAATTAGTACCCTAATAGAACATACTGTACAGAGATACTAAGGACGGTGATTTGGTATCCAGGAACTTACTGAGGAGCTTTTATCTCTCTCCATTATACATAGAAAGATTAAACTTGCCGCTGTATGTTACAAGCTGTTTCGTGCTAATTAGTACCCTAATAGAACATACTGTACAGAGATACTACAGACAGTGATTTGGCATCCAGGAACTTAGGGAGGAGCTTTTTATCTCTCTCCAATATACTTAGAAAGATTACAGCGGGGAGAGATAAAAGCTCCTCCCTAAGGTTCCTGGATGCCAAATCACTGTCTGTAGTATCTCTGTACAGTATGTTCTACTAGTGTACTAATTAGCACGAGCAGCTTGTAACGTACAGTGCAGTTTTGATCTTTCTATGTATAATGTAGAGAGATAAAAGCTCCTCCCTCAGTTCCTGGTTGCCAAATCACCATCCTTAGTTTCTCTGTATAGTATTTTCTATTAGGGTACTAATTAGCACGAACAGCTAATTAGTACCCTAATAGAAAATACTGTACAGAGATACTAAGTACAGTGATGTGGCATCCAGGAACTTACTGAGGAGCTTTTATCTCTCTCCATTATACATAGAAAGATTAATCTTGCCACTGTACGTTACAAGCTGTTCGTGCTAATTAGTACACTAGTAGAACATACTGTACAGAGATACTACATACAGTGATTTGGCATCCAGGAACCTTAGGGAGGAGCTTTTATCTCTCTCCATTATGCTTAGAAAGATTACAATGGAGAGAGAATAAAGCTCCTCCCTAAGTTCGTGGATGCCAAATCACTGTACTTAGTATCTCTGTACAGTATGTTCTACTAGTGTACTAATTAGCACGAACAGCTTGTAACGTACAGTGGCAAGTTTAATCTTTCTATGTATAATATAGAGAGATAAAAGCTCCTCCCTAAGTTCCTGGTTGCCAAATCACCATACTTAGTATCTTTGCATAGTATTTTCTATTAGGGTACTAATTAGCACAAACAGCTTGTAACGTACAGTGGCAATTTTAATCTTACTATGTATAATATAGAGAGATAAAAGCTCCTCCCTAAGTTCCTGGTTGCCAAATCACCATCCTTAGTATCTCTGCATAGTATTTTCTATTAGGGTACTAATTAGCACAAACAGCTTATTGGTACCCTAGTAGAACATACTGTACAGAGATACTAAGTATGGTGATTTTGTATCCAGGAACTTATTGAGGAGCTTTTATCTCTCTCCATTATACATAGAAAGATTAAACTTGCCGCTGTACGTTACAAGCTGTTCGTGCTAATTAGTACCCTAATAGAACATACTGTACAGAGATACGAAGTATGGTGATTTGGCATCCAGTTAAAAGCTGTTCGTGCTAATTAGTATACTAGTAGAACATACTGTACAGAGATACTAAGAATGGTGATTTGGCATCTGGGAACTTCCAGAGGAGCTTTTATCTCTCTCCATTTTACATAGAAAGATTAAACTTGCCGCTGTACTTTACAAGCTGTCCGTGCTAATTAGTACCCTAATTGAAAATACTATACAGAGATACTAAAGACGGTTATTTGGCACCCAGGAATTTAGGGAGGAGCTTTTATCTCTCTCCATTATACTTAGAAAGATTACAATGGAGAGAGATTAAAGCTCCTCCCTAAGTTCGTGGATGCCAAATCACTGTCCTTAGTATCTCTGTACAGTATGTTCTACTAGTGTACTAATTAGCACAAACAGCTTGTAATGTACAGTGGCAAGTTTAATTTTTCTAAGTATAATGGAGTGAGATAAAAACTCCTCCCTATGTTCCTGGATGTCAAATTACCATGCTTAGCATTTCTGTACAGTATTTCCTATCTAGCCAGAAACCCTGTATCCTGTGCAAGCTAGGCGGACAACTGGAGGGGACCCGAAACACGGTTGCTTCCCGTTTCCTTTTCCAGTGTCACATAAACTAGTGGTTGGTCTGCCCCGAAAGCCAAGAGTCTCCTCTTTTGTATTGTACCAGTCCTGAGTCTCTGGGACACCCAGAACCAGAGATATCAGTACGCAAAGTGGACCCATTTTCCCATAGACTATAATGGGACCGTTAATTCAGACCCACCATAGGTTCCGACGCTTGCCATGAGCCTTGTGGGGGTCACAGAAACTTGGGGTTGGTACCCTCCGGTAGCTAATTGTCTCCCCTTCCATACCAACCTAGTGATGAAGGCTCCCACCTCCCATGCTGAGAGTCACAAAGTGCCAACCTTTTTTTTCCTATGTTCCCGTGACATTCACTTTATTATTTTTTTTCTTTGTTGTACATTCAATGAAAGGGTGCACACAGGTTTCACATAAATCAAAGTAAATCTGCAGCAGCGATTCATTCCGCTATATACAAATACACAGCGGTAATGAGTATAAATTAGTGTATTCCAACGCAACTAACTGAGCAACACAGTACTGTAGATCGTCAGCATTTGTGTATTGTACCTGACCTGAACTCCCTCCCTGTCCACTGCATGACCTGTGCAGGCTCCCAGGGGGGAAGGGCGATGGGGGTAGGGAGAGGCGGTGGAAAACACTGTGCTTTTGAAATACAAGTATTAACGTCTGAGTCCCCTAAGGCATAAACCAACACCAATGGGAAGGAAGTGCCAACCTTTTTTTAATGTGTTCCTGTAACATTCACTTTATTATTATTATTTTTCTTTGTTATACATTCAATGGAAGGGTGCACACAGGTTTCACATAAATCAGAGTGGGCGGTGGATTTTCCTACATACAGTAGTATACTGTTGCACATGTCTTGTAACCTGATCGGAACTCCCTCCCTGTCTACTGCATGTACTTTGCAGGCTCCCAGGGGGGGAAGGGGAAAGTGGGATGGGGGTAGGGTGAGGCAGTGGAAAATACCGTGTTCAAAGAAAAGGCATAATCAAAACCATGGGGAACTTTGCGGTGTATCGTTATGCGCAAAGACCTCACTTATCCCTATCACCCCTGTGTATTTTAGCTAGGGGATTCTGACGCTCCTTCAGCATTGCCCCGTGACCTACCAAATCTGTGCTGTTACTTGCTCCATAGCCGAGGGCCTCCATTGGGCGAGGAGACACAGGCGGTAGCCATTTCAATTGAGTCTGCCCTGCTATAGAATTGTATGTATACCATATGGTGCATAGACCCTAAACAGTACAACTGCTCCTGCAGCTTTGCCCTAGTTTACGTGAATAACTCCCTCCCTGTCTACTGCATGACCTGTGCAGGATCCCAGGGGGGAAGGGCGATGGGCAAGCGGGAGGCGGTGGAAAATACTGTGCTTTTGAAATGCAAGTACTGTATGAGTCTGAGTCCCCAGTAGCCTCCTGCTAGCCTATTGCCCTTCCCCCCTGGGAGCCTGCACAGATCATGCAGTAGACAGGGAGGGAATTCAGGTCATGTGCAATACACAAACGCCGAATATCTACTGTATAGTACTGTTTTGCTCACAGTAGCATCAGAATACACTCATTTCTACTCATTCCCGCTGTTTAGTTGCATTTAGCGTAAAGAATCGCTCCTGCAGATGTAATCTGATTTATATGTAACTTGTGTGCACCTTTCCATTGACTGTCTTACAATGTAGATAAAATAATACAGTGTATTATTACAATAAAAAAAAAAAAAGAAGGCACATCACGTCTCGAACCCTGGACCCCCAGCGTGGGAGGTGGGAGCCTTCACCCCTAGCCCACGACGCCTCATGAGAGACTCCCAATTTCATGTGTGAAAGTACTGCAAACAGCGCCCGGCCCCCACCCCATTGGTGTTGGTTTATGCCTTAGAGGACTCGGACGCTCGCATTTGTAAAGCACGGTATTTTCCACCGCCTCCTGCTAGCCTATTGCCCTTCCCCCCTGGGAGCCTGCACAGATCATGCAGTAGACAGGGAGGGAATTCAGGTCATGTGCAATACACAAACGCCGAATATCTACTGTATAGTACTGTTTTGCTCGCTTAGTAGCGTCAGAATACACTCATTTCTACTCATTGCCGTTGTGCAGTTGTATTTAGCGTAAAGAATCGCTCCTGCAGATGTACTTTGATTTATGTGAAACCTGTGTGCATCCTTCCATTGGATGTATTAGAGAGAAAAAAAAATTTTTTTAAATGAATGTCACGGGAACACATAAAAAAAATGGTTGGCATTTCCTTCCCATTGGTGTTGGTTTACAGCAGGGCCGGACTGGGACTAAAAATAGGCCCTGGCATTTTTGAAGCACACAGGCCCACCTCTGTGACTCCTCCCCTTACTATTCCTGACTCCTCCCACTTATTAATCTATGTTCTTACAAATATAATTAATATTCTAACAACATACAGGCGTACATCATTCTCTATTAAAATATACACAACCAGTGGTTAAAGTGGAAATTTTTAAGTGGGGGTATGGAAATGTGAGGCTTGTAATTAAGCGCGCGCCGAAGGTGCGCGCGCTCCGGAAAAGGGGGCGTGGCCACTCAAAGGGGGCGTGGTCACTCAAAGGGGGTGTGGTCTTCAGTGTAATTTACCACACCATACACCCCTTATACGCATTATGCACCACAATAGCAGGACCCCTTATACTATCTAGTACTGCTGCCCCTTTCACATTATACCACACAGTATGAGACAAAATTCACATTACAGCACCCGGTATGAGTCGAAATTTACATTATATGCCCCCGATAGTGCAGTGCCAGGTATACAAATGCCCCCACAGTGCCAGGTATACAAATGCCCCCACAGTGCCAGGTATACAGATGCCCCCACAGTGCCAGGTAAACAATTGCCCCCACAGTGCCAGGTAAACAATTGCCCCCACAGTGCCAGGTACACAAATGCCCCCACAGTGCCAGATCCACAAATGCCCCCCACAGTGCCAGGTATACAAATGCCCCCACAGTGCCACGTATACAAATGCCCCCACAGTGCCAGATCCACAAATGCCCCCCACAGTGCCAGGTATACAAATGCCCCCACAGTGCCACGTATACAAATGCCCCCACAGTGCCAGATCCACAAATGCCCCCACAGTGCCAGGTATACAAATGCCCCCACAGTGCCAGGTATACAGATGCCCCCACAGTGCCAGGTATACAGATGACCCCACAGTGCCAGGTATACAAATGCCCCCACAGTGCCAGGTAACCAATTGCCCCCACAGTGCCAGGTAAACAATTGCCCCCACAGTGCAAGGTACACAAATGCCCCCACAGTGCCAGATCCACAAATGCTCCCCACAGTGCCAGGTATACAAATGCCCCACAGTGCCAGCCAATTGCCCCCACAGTGCCAGGTATACAATTGCCCCACAGTGCCAGGTATACAATTGCCCCCACAGCAGCCAGTGCTGCAGCTGCTTACCGCTGCTGCACTGCTGCTGTTGCTGCTGCTGCTGCTCCTCCTCCTCCAGGCTGTGAGGGACGGGGGTGAGAACGCCGGGCGCCCGCCAGCACGGCTGTGTCTGGCGCGGCAGCGTATAGCGTTCAAACCAGCCGCCGGTTCGTGAGCCAATCAGAGCTCGCGGACCGGCGGCTTCTGATTGGCTGCCGGTCCGTGAGCTCTGATTGGCTCACGAACCGGCGGCTGCTTTGAAGTCCGCTATACGCGCCGCGCCAGACACAGCCGTGCTGGTGGGCGCCCGGCGTTCTGACCCCCGTCCCTCACAGCTCTCCAAGCCTGACAGCTGAGACGCGCTGCCGCCGGACTGAGCGGCAGCGCGTCTGAGTGACCGCTGGACCGGCCCACGTGGCCATCGGCCCTTCTGGCATCTGCCAGAAGTGCCAGATGGCCAGTCCGGCCCTGGTTTACAGTATGCCGTAGTGGACTCGGACGCTCATGTAATTGCATTTCAAAGGCACAGTACAGTATTTCCCATCGTCTCCCCCTACCCCCATCGCCCTTCCCCCCTGGGAGCCTGCACAGGGAGGGAATTCAGGTCATGTGCAATACACAAACGCTGAAGATCTACAGTACTGTTTTGCTCAGTTCGTAGCGTCAGAATACCCTCATTTCATTCCCGCTGTTTAGTTGCATTTAGCGTAAAGAATCGCTCCTGCAGATGTACTCTGATTTATATGTAACTTGTGTGCACCTTTCCATTGACTGTCTTACAATGTAGATAAAATAATACAGTGTATTATTACAATAAAAAAAAAAAAAGAAGGCACATCACGTCTCAAACCCTGGACCCCCAGCGTGGGAGGTGGGAGCCTTCACCCCTAGCCCACGACGCCTCATGAGAGACTCCCAATTTCATGTGTGAAAGTACTGCAAACAGCGCCCGGCCCCCACCCCATTGGTGTTGGTTTATGCCTTAGAGGACTCGGACGCTCGCATTTGTAAAGCACGGTATTTTCCACCGCCTCCTGCTAGCTACTGTAGCCCTCCATTCCCAGACGCTCATGTATTTTAAAAGCACGGTGTTTATACATTGTCCTGTACATTCTTCCTTTTACACAATTACTGTAGTTGCGTCTCCATACACATACAGTACTCCATACTTTTTCCACCGCCTCCCGTTACGCCTACAGTATTGCCAGAGCTGTAGATCAATCCGCCGCTATACTGTACGATCGAAAGTACTGGATTAGTGGAGCATTAGCCACACAGTGGTGGAGATGTGTAATGCATGATGAGTATCTAGATCGCCTCAACGCGCCTACCTGTGATTAAACTCAGCTATCGCCTTAGCGTGACTAAACGCCCGTCTCGGCGGAGAAACAGTCAAGATAAAGGTGGCTACATCTGTAGTTCCTGCTCTGAAACCCAGAGGGATACCCAAACGGGGAAACCGGACTCCTGATAACTGGAAACGAATGACCCAATAGTAATAAACTTTATGCTATTAGGACTAAACTGTATGAGTACACAGGATCGCACCCTTGGTCGTCCGATCCCGGAGCCGCGCCGCCGTCCCCCTAGCAGAGCCGGAAGACAGAAGCCGGTGACAGAAGCAAGAAGACTTCGAAATCGGCGGCAGAAGACTCCAGTCTTCATATGAGGTAGCGCACAGCACTGCAGCTGTGCGCCATTGCTCCCACACTACACCCACATACTCCGGTCACTGTAAGGGTGCAGGGCGCAGGGGGGGGGGGGCGCCCTGGGCAGCAATTAGAGACCTCTTTGGCAAAAGTTTGCATAATATACAGTTGGGCACTGTATATATGTATGAGCCCCCGCCAAAATTGTACATGAAAGCGGGAGAGAAGCCCGCCGTCGAGGGGGCGGGGCTTCTTCCTCAGCACTCACCAGCGCCATGTTTCTCTGACGTCCTAGTGGATGCTGGGAACTCCGTAAGGACTATGGGGAATAGACGGGCTCCGCAGGAGACTGGGCACTCTAAAGAAAAGATTAGGTACTATTTGGTGTGCACTGGCTCCTCCCTCTATGCCCCTCCTCCAGACCTCAGTTAGAATCTGTGCCCGGCCAGAGCTGGGTGCTCCTAGTGGGCTCTCCTGAGCTTACTAGTAAAGAAAGTATTTATTAGGTTTTTTATTTTCAGTGAGCTTCTGCTGGCAACAGACTCACTGCTACGTGGGACAAAGGGGAGAGAAGCAAACCTACCTGCTTGCAGCTAGCTTGTGCTTCTTAGGCTACAGGACACCATTAGCTCCAGAGGGTTCGAACACAGGCACCTGTCCTCGATCGTCCGTTCCCGGAGCCGCGCCGCCGTCCCCCTCGCAGAGCCAGAAGAACAGAAGCTTGAAGACGACGAAATCGGCGGCAGAAGACTCTTGTCTTCATTTAAGGTAGCGCACAGCACCGCAGCTGTGCGCCATTGCTCCCAGCATACTTACACACTCCGGTCACTGTAGGGTGCAGGGCGCCGGGGGGGGGGGGGGGGGGGGGGCGCCCTGGGCAGCAATTAAAGTACCTTTTGGCAATAAAAATACATATATACAGTCTGGCACTGTATATATGTAAAAAACCCCGCCATTTTTTCACAGAAAGCGGGACAGAAGCCCGCCGCTGAGGGGGCGGGGCCTTCTTCCTCAGCACACCAGCGCCATTTTCTATTCACAGCTCCGCTGGAAAGAAGCTCCTCAGGCTCTCCCCTGCAGTATCCAGATACACAAAGGGTAAAAAGAGGGAGGGGCACATAAATTTAGGCGCAAATTTGTATATACAGCAGCTACTGGGTAAACACTGAGTTGTAGTGTAATCCCTGGGTTATATAGCGCTGGAGTGTGTGCTGGCATACTCTCTCTCTGTCTCTCCAAAGGGTCTTGTGGGGGAACTGTCTTCAAATAGAGCATCCCCTGTTTGTGTGGTGTGTCGGTACGCGTGTGTCGACATGTCTGAGGTAAAAGGCTCCCCTAAGGAGGAGATAGAGAAAATATGTGTGTGAGAGGGTGTCTCCGTCGACAACGCCGACACCAGTTTGGATATGTGTAAGTGCTGAGGTGAATTTATTGCACAAAAGATTAGAGAACAGACAGGAAATCTACCCATGTCTGTCCCTATGTCGCAGAGACCTTCAGAGTCTCACAATGATCACTATCCAAAATAATACACACTGATATCGACACGGAGTTTGACTCCAGTGTCGACTACGATAATGCAAAGTTACAGCCAAAATGGCTGAAAGGTATTCAATATATGATTACTGTAATAAAAGATGTTTTGCATATCACTGATGACTCATCTGTCCCTGACACAAGGGTACACATGTTTAAGGGGAAGAAAGCTGAGGTAAATTTCCCTCCTCTCATGAGGAAAAAGGGCGGGAATCTCCAGACAAGAAACTGCAGCTTCCCACAAGGAATTCTCAGGCAGTATCCTTTCCCCACTAGGGCCAGGATGTGATGGGAATCTTCACCTAGGGTGTCACGTTTGCCCAGACGGTAGCACTAGCTGTTCTCAGGGATCCTGCAGATAGCGTGCACATTCTAGTACACTACTTAGACCGGCGATTGTGTCGGCATGGGTTTATAGCGCTGTGGCAGCGTGGACAGGTACCTTATCAGCAGAGATTGAGACCCTAGTATGCATATAGATATATATATGTATATATAGAGATATATATATATTAAAGATGCTGTCTTAAGAGATATGTATGTATATATATATATATATATATAAAACATGCCCAAAGAGACATGAGTATACTGGGTCCTAGAGCAAAGCTATGTCGATTTCTGCTTGACGTGTCCTGTAGAATATGCAATGGACAGATGATGCCGACTTAAGAGGCATATGGAAGGCTGAGGATTGTGTGGAGAAGGGTTCTCGGACCTGGTCTCCACAACTATAGCTGGTAATTCTGATATTTGCCTTATATTCCTGCACAGCCTAGGAAAGCACGACATTATCAAATGCAGCCTTTCAAATAAAGAAACAAGAAAGTCCGAGGTGCGTCCTTTCTTGCCAGAGGCGGAAGCAGAGGAAAGAAGCTGCACAACACAGCTAGTTCCCAGGAACAGAAGTCCTCCCCGGCCTCTACAAAAATCCACCGCATGTCGCTGGGGCTCCACAGGCGGAGCTGGGCCCGGTGGGGGCACGCCTTCGTAAGTTCAGCCACAAGTGGGTTCACTCCCTGTTAGATCCCTGGGCAATAGATATTGTGTCTCAGGGATACAAGCTGGATTTTGAGAAGATGCCCCCTCACCGACGGCCCTGCCGGCTTCCCCCCACGAGAGGGAAACAGTGTTAACTGCAATTCACAAATTGTATCTTCACCAGGTGGTGGTCAAGGTTCCCCTCCTTCAACAAGGAGGGGGTTATTATTCGACCATGTTGTAGTCCCGTAACCTGACGGTTCGGTGGGACCCATATTGAATTTTAAATCCCTGAACATATACCTGAAAAGGTTCAAGTTCACGTTGAAATCGCTAAGAGCGGTTATTGCAAGCCTGAAAGGTGACTCGGGACATAAAGGATGCATACCTTCAGGTCCCCATTTATCCACCTCATCAGGCGTACCTCAGAATTACGGTACGGGATTGTCATTACCAATTTCAGAGGTTGCCGTTTGGTCTCTCCACGGCCTTGAGAATGTTCACCAAGGTAATGGCGGAAATTATGGTGCTCCTGCGGAAGCAAGGTGTCACTATTATCACGTACTTGGACGATCTCCTCATAAAAGCGAGATCAAGAGAGCAGTTGCTGAACAGCGTATCACTTTCTCTGGAAGTGTAACGGCAACACGGCTGGATTCTATATATTCCAAAGTCGCAGTGGGTTCTTACAGCTTGTTGCCTTATAGGTAATTGTCTGCACTTAGTATAATATTAGGGCAATGGATATTGTCTGAATCAAAATATAATTCATTATAAATAGGCGATGTTACCATAGTGGACAGTATACTGGATATATATAGTAAGGAATAGATATGAAATAAGTTTGAATGTATGAGGTAATGTTTAGCTGATTTAAGAGATTAGGTTTGTGTATGTGTTTATATAGATATACTGTATATTTGTGTTTTACAGCAAGATGGTAAAAAATAGTGTAGGGAACAGGTTTATTCTGCTCTAGTCATAAATAAGGCCAGAGAGGTTACAGTAAGATCAAGAGTCATTGTAGAGAAAAGGTATTAGGCCATAAATGATAATAGGTATGTGACAGAGCTCTGTTGGTCATTGGAATTCACAGGTGTGCTTACAGTAGATCAGAATCTACTGGTTTGTCTATTGTCCAGTGAAGGTTAAAAGCTAGGGAGTATAAATTAACTACTATGAAAAGAGATCACATCCATTGATAAAACATTGTGTAACCGACCCCAGGAAAACTTGTCAATACAACAGAACTTTGGATGAAAAGACATTCCAGATTTTACAATACTATACTTGCTTAAGGCAGTGTGGACACCACACTTTTATGACACCATGCCTCCGTGAACAGGACACGACAGCCCAGTTCAATGTTTGTTTTATTACACCTTGGAATCTGACAAACCTATAATTACCTATTCCATTGGAAACTATGAGAATATGATAGTTTGAATTGGTAAAATATGAGATAAAAGGACCAGACTTGTAGTTAGGAGTTAGAAGGAAGAGGGAGAGGGAGAAGAAGAAGGAGAAGGAAGGAAGTCAGTCAGGAGGAGAAGTCATGGAGAACATGCAGAAGGAATGATTCTTGGGATGGCAATCTTTAACTTGCAAGTATACATTTTATGTTAGCAATTGAAACTGTTTGTGAAACTTATGTCATGTTGTTTTATGTTATGTAACGAAGGAAGCATATATAATTATAATTAGTATATATATCACTACTGTGTATATCTTATTCTGTACGATTTGATCTGCCTGTAAATAAAGAATCATATAAAAAGAGCGGTAATATTCAAGCTTGAACTCTCTTTAAGGAATCTTAACTTCATAATTTCATGTCATATGTATATATAAGGACTGCATATATTTATCAGCCCATTAATTTGTAAGCCTGACATAATATATTTGCAGATATATATGATAATGCATATTAATTGAAATATATCCATATATTAAATACCATATATGATATATTAAATATTAATATTCTTAAATAAGATTCCATAAAGCAATATTGGCGACCACGAAGGGACTTGTTATTACTGAATCTGATTATCTGATCTATAATATTTATGAGGAGTAGCAGATGCTATAAGCTGGCTACCAAATCTGCAGAATCACGGTGGGGATGTATCTATGAAAATTTATTACCATTGTGTAATGTCAATTTTGTATTCTGTATAACCTAGGATAAATGTGTTAGTGCAATATACGTTATTTTAACTAACATAATATCTATTAGGAAGCAGCACCAAAGGCTATAAGCCTGCTGGCAAAATACAAGATCACAGTGGAATAGGTTACAAATGAGAATAAAGAATTTAAAGGCCTAGAATAGAAAATGTGCACAGTGGAAAAGAGTATTTCCAAATAAATGTATAAATGTACCAGGTATTAGAGTTTAACCTTAAGACACCGGTCAATCTTAAGGAGAGGATACCTTCAGTACTAAAAACAAAGAATATATAAATTTAGCATTGAAATGTTAAAAATGCAAAAGTTTTCTGTAGCATTTAGAAAAATGCGCAGAACTGCGGCTCTAGAAGCCAAACAGAAATGTAAAGAAGAATCAGGTTCACGTCTTCGTAAGGCGTGCCTGACCATTAATGCAAAAATGCATTCGTTATTTAAGTCCCTTAAACAGAAAAATAAACAGAAAAAGTTTGGGGCAGAAGCGAAAAGCCTGACAGTTTGTAATCAAATTGTCAAGATCTCTGATGAAGAGATAACATCCAGCAAGCAAGCTGAGATAGAAACACCAAACAGGAATAGTGTTGAGGTATGTGAAACTCTGTACACAGAGTCTACAGGAGTCAGAAATGACTTAATCAGTCAAGATCCTAAAATTAAGGAAAGTTACATGTTGCAGGACTGCATCAATGTGCAGCGCATGGAGTCTGCTATGGTCACACAGACCACCAGCAGAACAGCCTCTGTGGTAAAGGAAGGAAGAGGGAGAGGGAGAAGAAGAAGGAGAAGGAAGGAAGTCAGTCAGGAGGAGAAGTCATGGAGAACATGCAGAAGGAATGATTCTTGGGATGGCAATCTTTAACTTGCAAGTATACATTTTATGTTAGCAATTGAAACTGTTTGTGAAACTTATGTCATGTTGTTTTATGTTATGTAACGAAGGAAACATAGCATAGCTTAATATAATTATAATTAGTATATATATCACTACTGTGTATATCTTATTCTGTACGATTTGATCTGCCTGTAAATAAAGAATCATATAAAAAGAGCGGTAATATTCAAGCTTGAACTCTCTTTAAGGAATCTTAACTTCATAATTTCATAAGTCATATATATATAAGGACTGCATATATTTATCAGCCAATTAATTTGTAAGCCTGACATAATATATTTGCAGATATATATGATAACGCATATTAATTTAAATATATCCATATATTAATAACCATATATGTTATATTGAATATTAATATTCATAAATAAGATTCCATAAAGCAATAAGCTCATCTGCTTCTCCTAGGCATGATCCCAGACACAGACCAGAAAAGGGTTTTCTCCCGATAGAGAGAGCTCAGGAGCTCGTGACACTGGTCAAGAATCTATTAAAACCAAAACAGGGGTCAGTGCATCACTGCACTCGAGTCCTGGGAAGGAGGGTGGCGTCATACGAGGCCATTCCCTTCGGCAGGTTCCATACAAGGTCCTTCCAATGGGACTTACTGGACAAATTGTCCGGATCACATCTTCAGATGCATCGGTTAATCACCCTGTCCCCCAGGGCCAGGGTGTCTCTTCTGTGGTGGCTGCAGAGTGCTCATCTTCTCGAGGGCCGCAGGTTCGGCATACAGGACTGGGTCCTGGTGACCGCGGATGCAAGCCTCCGCGGATGGGGGGCAGTCACTCAAGGAAGAAACTTCCAAGGGCTGTGGTCAAGTCAGGAGACTTGTCTGCACATAAATATACTGGAACTAAGGGCCATATACAACGCCCTGAGTCAAGCGGAGCCCCTGCTTCGAGACCAACCAGTGCTGATTCAGTCAGACAACATCACGGCGGTCGCCCATGTAAACCGCCAGGGCGGCACAAGAAGCAGGGTGGCAATGGCGGAAGCCACAAAGATTCTTCGTTGGGCGGAGAATCACGTGCAAGCACTGTCAGCAGTGTTAATTCCGGGAGTGGACAACTGGGAAGCAGATTTCCTCAGCAGACACGACCTCCACCCGGGAGAGTGGGGACTTCATCAAGAAGTCTTCACACAGATTGCAAATCGATGGGAACTGCCACAGGTGGACATGATGGCGTCCTGCCTCAACAAAAAGCTAAAAAGATATTGCGCCAGGTCAAGGGATCCTCAGGCGATAGCTGTGGACGCGCTAGTGACACCGTGGGTGTTCCAGTCGGTATATGTGTTTCCTCCTCTTCCTCTCATACCAAAGGTGCTGAGAATTGTAAGAAAAAGAGGAGTGAGAACAATACTCATTGTTCCGGATTGGCCAAGAAGGACTTGGTACCCGGAACTGCAAGAAATGCGCACAGAGGACCCATGGCCTCTGCCTCTCAGACAGGACCTGCTGCAACAAGGGCCCTGTCTGTTCCAAGACTTACCGCGGCTGCGTTTGAAGGCATGGCGGTTGAACGCCGGATCCTAGCGGTAAAAGGCATTCCGGAGGAAGTTATTCCTACGCTGATAAAGGCTAGGAAGGACGTGACAGCAAAGCATTATCACCGTATATGGCGAAAATATGTTGCGTGGTGTGAGGCCAGGACGGCCCCTACAGAGGAATTCCAGCTGGGTCGATTCCTGCACTTCCTACAGTCAGGAGTGTCTATGGGCCTAAAATTAGGGTCCATAAGGGTCCAGATTTCGGCCCTATCCATTTTCTTTCAAAAAAGAACTGGCTTCACTGCCTGAGGTTCAGACGTTTGTTAAGGGAGTGCTGCATATTCAGCCCCCTTTTGTGCCACCAGTGGCACCTTGGGATCTTAACGTTGTGTTGGATTTCCTGAAATCCCACTGGTTTGAGCCACTTAAGACCGTGGAACTAAAGTATCTCACGTGGAAAGTGGTCATGCTGTTGGCCTTAGCATCGGCTAGGCGTGTGTCAGAATTGGCGGCTTTGTCATGTAAAAGCCCCTATCTGATCTTCCATATGGACAGGGCAGAATTGCGGACTCGTCCCCAATTTCTCCCAAAGGTGGTATCATCGTTTCATTTGAACCAACCTATTGTGGTGCCTGCGGCTACTTGGGACTTGGAGGACTCCAAGTTGCTGGACGTAGTCAGGGCTTTGAAAATATATGTTTCCAGAACGGCTGGAGTCAGGAAGACTGACTCGCTGTTTATCCTGCATGCACCCAACAAGCTGGGTGCTCCTGCTTCAAAGCAAACTATTGCTCGCTGGATCTGTAGCACGATTCAGCTGGCTCATTCTGCGGCTGGATTGCCGCATCCAAAATCAGTAAAAGCCCATTCCACAAGGAAGGTGGGCTCTTCTTGGGCGGCTGCCCGAGGGATCTCGGCTTTACAGCTTTGCCGAGCGGCTACTTGATCGGGTTCAAACACCTTTGCAAAGTTCTACAAGTTTGATACCCTGGCTGAGGAGGACCTTGTGTTTGCTCATTCGGTGTGCAGAGTCATCCGCACTCTCCCGCCCGTTTGGGAGCTTTGGTATAATCCCCATGGTCCTTACGGAGTTCCCAGCATCCACTAGGACGTCAGAGAAAATAAGAATTTACTGACCGGTAATTCTATTTCTCGTAGTCCGTAGTGGATGCTGGGCGCCCGTCCCAAGTGCGGACTTTCTGCAATACGTGTATATAGTTATTGCTTAAATAAGGGTTATTGTTATGAGCCATCCATTGAGTGAGGCTCAGTTGTTGTTCATACTGTTAACTGGGTAAGGTTATCACAAGTTGTACGGTGTGATTGGTGTGGCTGGTATGAGTCTTACCCTGGATTCCAAAAATCCTTTCCTTGTAATGTCAGCTCTTCCGGGCACAGTTTCCCTAACTGAGGTCTGGAGGAGGGGCATAGAGGGAGGAGCCAGTGCACACCAGATAGTACCTAATCTTTTCTTTAGAGTGCCCAGTCTCCTGCGGAGCCTGTCTATTCCCCATGGTCCTTACGGAGTTCCCAGCATCCACTACGGACTACGAGAAATAGAATTACCGGTGAGTAAATTCTTATTTTTTTCTCCACAGCACCGCTGAGAGGAAGCTCCCCAGTCTCTCCCCTGCAGTTACACGGTAGAAGAGGGTAAAAAGAGAGGGGGGGGGGGGCATATAATTAGGCGCAAAAATCAATATAAACAGCAGCTACTGGGTTAACATTAAGTTACTGTGTTATTCCTGGGTTAATAGCGCTGGGGTGTGTGCTGGCATACTCTCTCTCTGTCTCTCCAAAGGGCCTTATGGGGGAATTGTCATCAGATGAGCATTCCCTGAGTGTGTGGTGTGTCGATACGTGGGTGTCGACATGTCTGAGGTAAAAGGCTCCCCTAAGGAGGAGATGGAGCAAATATGTGTGTGAGAGGGTGTCTCCGTCGACAACGCCGACACCTGGTTGGATATGTGTAATTAAGTGCTAAGGTGAATTTATTGCACAAAAGATTAGAGAACAGACAGGAAATCTACCCATGTCTGTCCCTATGTCGCAGAGACCTTTAGAGTCTCTCAATGCTCACTATCCAAGATAATAGACACTGATATCGACACGGAGTTTGACTCCAGTGTCGACTACGATAATGCAAAGTTACAGCCAAAATGGCAGAAAAGTATTCAATATATGATTATTGTATTATAAGATGATTTGCATATCACTGATGACTCATCTGTCCCTGACACAAGGGTACACATGTTTAAGGGGAAGAAAGCTGAGGTAAATTTCCCTCCTCTCAGGATGAAAAAGAGCGGGAATCTCCAGACAAGAAGCTGCAGCTTCCCACAAAGAATTCTCAGCCAGTATCCTTTCCCCACTAGGGCCAGGATATGATGGGAATCTTCCCCTAGGGTGTCACGTTTGCCCAAAAGGTAGCCCTGACGTAACAGCTATTCTCAGGGATCCTGCAGATAGCGTGCACATTCTGGTACACTACCCAGACCGGCGATTGTGTCGACATGGGTTTATAGCGCTGTGGCAGCGTGGACAGGTACCTTATCAGCAGAGATTGAGACCCTAGTATGTATATAGATATATATATGTATATATAGAGATATATATATATATATATATATATTAAAGATGCTGTCTTAAGAGATATGTATATATAAAACATGCCCAAAGAGACATGAGTATACTGGGTCCTAGAGTCAAAGCTATGTCGATTTCCAATGGACAGATGATGCCGACTTAAGAGGCATATGGAAGGCTGAGGATTGTGTGGAGAAGGGTTCTCGGACCTGGTCTCCACAGCTATAGCTGGTAATTCTGATATTTTGCCTTATATTCCTGCACAGCCTAGGAAAGCACGACATTATCAAATGCAGCCTTTCGAATAAAGAAAAAAAGTCTGAGGTGCGTCCTTTCTTGCCAGAGGCGGGGGCAGTGGAAAGAAGCTGCACAACACAGCTAGTTCCCAGGAACAAAAGTCCTCCCCGGCCTCTACAAACATCCACCGCATGTCGCTGGGGCTCCACAGGCGGAGCTAGGCCCGGTGGGGGCACGCCTTCGTAAGATCAGCCACAAGTGGGTTCACTCCCTGTTAGATCCCTGGGCAATAGATATTGTGTCTCAGGGATACAAGCTGGACTTTGAGAAGATGCCCCCTCACCGACGGCCCTGCCGGCTTCCCCCCACGAGAGGGAAACAGTGTTAACTGCAATTCACAAATTGTATCTTCAACAGGTGGTGGTCAAGGTTCCCCTCCTTCAACAAGGAGGGGGGTATTATTCGATCATGTTGTAGTCCCGAAACCAGATGGTTCGGTCAGACCCATATTGAATTTAAAATCCCTGAACATATACCTGAAAATGTTCAAGTTCAAGATTGAATCGCTAAGACGGTCATTGCAAGCCTGAAAGGGGGAGATTTTATGGTGACTCGGGACATCAAGGATGCATACCTTCATGTCCCCATTTATCCACCTCATCAGGCGTACCTCAGAATTGCGGTACGGGATTGTCATTACCAATTTCAGACGTTGCCGTTTGGTCTCTCCACGGCCTTGAGAATATTCACCAAGGTAATGGCGGAAATTATGGTGCTCCTGCGGAAGCAAGGTGTCACTATTATCACGTACTTGGACGATCTCCTCATAAAAGCGAGATCAAGAGAGCAGTTGCTGAACAGCGTATCACTTTCTCTGGAAGTGTGACGGCAACACGGCTGGATTCTATATATTCCAAAGTCGCAGTTGGTTCTTACAGCTCATCTGGCTCTCCTAGGCATGATCCTAGACACAGACCAGAAAAGAGTTTATCTCCCGATAGAGAGAGCTCAGGAGCTCGTGACACTGGTCAGGAATCTATTAAAACCAAAACAGGTGTCAGTGCATCACTGCACTCGAGTCCTGGGAAGGAGGGTGGCATCATATGAGGCCATTCCCTTCGGCAGGTTCCATGCGAGGACCTTCCAATGGGACTTACTGGACAAGTGGTCCGGATCACATCTTCAGATGCATCGGTTAATCACCCTATCCCCCAGGGCCAGGGTGTCTCTCCTGTAGTGGCTGCAGAGTGCTCACCTTCTCGAAGGTCGCAAATTCGGCATTCAGGACTGGGTCCTGGTGACCACGGATGCAAGCCTCCGAGGGTGGGGGGCAGTCACACAGGGAAGAAATTTCCAAGGGCTGTGGTCAAGGCAGGAGACTTGCCTTCACATCAATATCCTGGAACTAAGGGCCATATACAACGCCCTGAGTCAAGCGGAGACCCTGCTTCGCGACCAACCGGTTCTGATTCAGTCAGACAATATCACCGCAGTGGCTCATGTAAACCGCCAAGGCGGCACAAGGAGCAGGGTGGCGATGGTAGAAGCCACCAGAATTCTTCGCTGGGCGGAGAATCACGTAAGCGCACTGTCAGCAGTGTTCATTCCGGGAGTGGACAACTGGGAAGCAGACTTCCTCAGCAGGCACGACCTCCACCCGGGAGAGTGGGGACTTCATCAAGAAGTCTTCATGCAGATTGCAAGTCGGTGGGAACTGCCACAGGTGGACATGATGGCATCCCACCTCAACAAAAAGCTGCAGAGATATTGCGCCAGGTCAAGAGACCCTCAGGCGATAGCTGTGGACGCACTGGTGACACCGTGGGTGTTCCCGTCGGTCTATGTATTTCCTCCTCTTCCTCTCATACCCAAGGTGCTGAGAATCATAAGAAAAGAGGAGTGAGAACAATACTCTTTGTTCCGGATTGGCCATGAAGGACTTGGTATCCAGATCTGCAAGAAATGCTCACAGAGGACCCGTGGCCTCTGCCTCTAAGACAGGACTTGTGCAACAGGGGCCCTGTCTGTTCCAAGACTTACCGCGGCTGCGTTTGACGGCATGGCGGTTGAACACCGGATCCTAGCAGAAAAAGGCATTCCGGATGAGGTCATTCCTACGCTGATAGAGGCTAGGAAGGATGTGACGGCTCAACATTATCACCGTATATGGCGAAAATATGTTGCTTGGTGTGAGGCCAGGAATGCCCCTACGGAGGAATTCCAGCTGGGCCGTTTCATTCACTTCCTACAGTCGGGAGTGGCTTTGGGCCTGAAATTGGGTTCCATCAAGGTCCAGATTTCGGTCCTATCCATTTTCTTTCAAAAGGAACTGGCTTCTCTTCCTGAAGATCAGACGTTGTAAAGGGAGTGCTACATATTCAGCCCCCTTTTGTGCCTCCAGTGGCACCTTGGGATCTTAACGTGGTGTTGAGTTTCCTGAAGTCACACTGGTTTGAGCCACTCAAAACCGTGGAGTTAAAATTTATCACGGGGAAGTTGGTCATGCTATTAGCCTTGGCTTCAGCTAGGCGTGTGTCATTATTAGCGGCTTTGTCACATAAAAGCCCCTATCTGTTTTTCCATATGGACAGGGCAGAATTGCGGACCCGTCCACAATTTCTGCCAAAAGTGGTGTCATCTTTTCATATGAACCAACCTATGGTGGTGCCTGTGGCTACTCGTGACTTGGAGGATTCCGAGTTGCTGGATGTGGTCAGGGCTTTGAAGGTTTATGTAGCCAGAACGGCTAGAGTCAGGAAAACTGAGTCGCTGTTTTATCCTGTATGCATCCAACAAGCTGGGTGCTCCTGCTTCAAAGCAAACTATTGCTCGCTGGATCTGTAACACGATTCAGCAGGCTCATTCTGCGGCTGGATTGCCGCTTCCAAAATCAGTAAAAGCCCACTCCACAAGGAAGGTGGGCTCTTCTTGGGCGGCTGCCCGAGGGGTCTCGGCATTACAGCTTTGCCGAGCAGCTACTTGGCCAGGTTCATACACTTTTGCAAAGTTTTACAAGTTTGATACCCTGGCTGAGGAGGACCTTGTGTTGCTCATTCGGTGCTGCAGAGTCATCCGCACTCTGCCGCCCGTTTGGGAGCTTTGGTATAATCCCCATGGTCCTTACGGAGTCCCCAGCATCCACTAGGACGTTAGAGAAAATAAGATTTTACTTACCGGTAAATCTATTTCTCGTAGTCCGTAGTGGATGCTGGGCGCACGTCCCAAGTGCGGACTTCTTCTGCAATACTTGTATATAGTTATTGCTTAAATAAGGGTTATGTTGTGGTTGCATCAGGGTTGATCTGATGCTCCGTTGTTGTTCATACTGTTAACTGGGTAAGTTTATCACAAGTTATACGGTGTGATTGGTGTGACTGGTATGAGTCTTGCCCTGGATTCCAAAATCCTTTCCTTGTACTGTCAGCTCTTCCGGGCACAGTTTCTCTAACTGAGGTCTGGAGGAGGGACATAGAGGGAGGAGCCAGAGCACACCAGTATCCAAATTCTTTCTTAAAGTGCCCTGTCTCCTGCGGAGCCCGTCTATTCCCCATGGTCCTTACGGAGTCCCCAGCATCCACTACGGACTGCGAGAAATAGATTTACCGGTTAGTAAAATCTTATTTTTGCGCCCTTCCATATTTCACAAAGGGACACAGCAATCGTCAATAAAAGGATGTGGTCTCACAAGGAAGGGGCGTGGCTACACAATAGTACCCCCATTTAAAACACCCCCAGTAGTGGCGCCAGTGCCGTAACTAGACGTTTTAGCGCTGTGTGCAAGAAACAGCATTGGTACCCCCCATACACAAACAAGTGCCAGTGCGCGCCAAAAATATAGGGGCATGGCTTCATGGGGAAGGGACGTGGCCACCGAGCTCTATTTTACACATTAGGCAGCCATAGCTCCCTTTTTCACATTACGGCAGGCATAGCTCCCTTTTTCACATTACGGCAGGCATAGCTCCCTTTTATACATTACGGCAGGCAGAGCCCCCTTTTATACATTACGGCAGGCACAGCTCACTTTTACACATTACGGCAGGCAGAGACCCCCTTTTTTTTTCTTTACACATTAAGAAGGCAGAGTCCCCCTTTTTTACGCATTAGGTAGGCAGAGTCCCCTTTTTTTACCCATTGGGCAGGCAGAGTCCCCTTTTTTACACATTAGGCAGGCAGAGTCCCCTATTTCTCTTACGTCCTAGAGGATGCTGGGGTTCCATTTAGTACCATGGGGTATAGGTGGGTCCCTTGGGAGCCATGGGCACTTTAAGAGTTTAATAGTGTGGGCTGGCTCCTTCCTCTATGCCCCTCCTGACTCAGTTTAGAAAATGTGCCCGGAGGAGCCAGTCACACCTAGGGGAGCTCCTAGGAGTTTTTCTAGTTTACATTTTTTTAGGAGTTTAGTTAGGTAAAGGCAGGCTGCTGGCAACAGCCTCCCTGCTTCGTGGGACTTAGGGGGGAGTAGGAACCAACTCTAGGAGTTAATGGTTCTCTATCTCTGCTGACAGGACACTGAGGTCCTGAGGGTGCTGATCGCAAGCCCACGAGGCGACCGCTCACTCTCGCACCACGGCCGCCACCCCCTAACAGAGCCAGAAGAAAAAAGAGTGTTGAGTATAACGCCGGCGGCCCCGGAAAGCGGGTCGCCGGTGGGAATGGCGGAACAAGGGTGGGAGCGCAGCTCTGACAGGCTGCGCTCCGTAGGGCTCAGAGGCACACTGTGTACGGCGCTGTGAGGGGCGTCCTGAGCCAGCGCAATCACCCTACATTGGTCACAGAAGGCTACCAGGGACTTATCCGACTGTTAGCTGCAAATTGCCACAGGCCAGTATAATACAATAAGTGCAGGAAGACGCGCTATTACAAGGGGCGGGGCTTCTCCTCAGAGCGGATCCAGCACTCACCAGCGCCATTTTCTCCCTGCAGATCACAGCAACAGAACGCTGACAGGGAGCGCTGCCCTCCACATAACTCCAGCTATCCTCTGCGGTACCAGGGTGTTATAGACAGGGGGGAGAGTGAGATATTAGCTGTTTAATCTATTAAGGTTATTCAGGAAGCGCCGGCTGTTTACTGTATAAACTGTCTACTGGGGCGCTGTGTGGCTGGCTCCTTATACTCTGTGACTCTCTGAAGGTACTCTGGGGGAAACTGTGTCTGACATTTTCCTGTGTGGCTGTATATCTCACATTAACATGTCTGGGGAGGGTGGTCTCCAGTTTACCGGCGGCCGGGCTCCCGGCAACCAGCATAACGGTGCCGGAATCCCGACCGCTGACATACCGACACCTTTTCTCCCTCTTGGGGGTCCACGACCCCCCTGGAGGGAGAATAGATAGCGTGGCGCGCGTAGTGCGCCACTGTGCCCACAGCGTGGCAAGTGCATCGGGCCCGCAAGGGGCTAATTTGCGCTCGCCCAGCTGTCTGTATGCAGGCGTTCGGTATGCTGGCCGCCGGGAGTCTGAGCGCCGGCATAACATATTACACCCGTCTAGGGACTTTTGTATCTTGTGCTGCAGAGTGTGTATCTTCTCATGAGTTTATTCCATGTACTCAGGACTGCCGTGTGCCTTCTCAGCCTTCTGAGTCCGAATCCCCATGGGTGGATTCTATAAGGGGAATGATATCCCAGATTTCATCTAGGATATCTCATAATGAGAATGTAACGCAGGCTTTACAACAATCTGTAGCAGTTTTGCAGTACTCAGCTCCCACTACCTCATCTAATGCCCCTATTACATACCCTAAAAAGCGTGCTCTTGCCCAGATAATGCAAGCCGACATGGATACCGACTCTGATACGGGGGACAGTGATGGGGATATGCAGGGGAGAGATGCATCCCTTGCTAAGGGGGTGCAACTCATGATTGAGGCCATTAGGGACATTTTACACATTACTGAAAAAGTACCTGAGCAGGTAGAGGAGGTTTACTTAACAGACAATAAGAAATCCTCCCTTACCTTCCCTGCTTCTAAGGAGTTAAACGCCTTGTTTGAAAAATCCTGGGAAAACCCAGAGAAAAAATTCCAGATCCCAAAAAGGATTCTCATTGCTTTTCCATTCCTAGAGGAGGACAGGAAAAAGTGGAAAAACCCGCCTATAGTAGACGCTTCTGTATCTAGGTTGTCTAAAAAAGTGGTTTTACCTGTCCCTGGTTCAACCACTTTGAACGAGCCGGCTGACTGTAAGATTGAGACTACGCTCAAATCACTATACACAGCTACAGGCGTGGCTTTAAGGCTCATGATTGCTTGTGCGTGGATTTCTAAAGCCATAATAAAGTGGTCAGGCACATTACTAGAGGATTTAGATACTATGGATAGGAGTGACATTGACTTGTTTTTACATCACATACAGGATTCTGCAGGTTGCATGGTGGAGGCAGGGGAAATCTAGAATACCTGCACCAACAGGTTCACAGGAGCAGAAGCCAGGTTCTGCTTCCTTCAAATCTTCAGCATGACGGTGGACCTCCCAGCCTGGGGATCGGGCAGGTGGGAGCAAGAATAAGGGATTTCAGTCACGTCTGGGCGTCATCATGCCTAGACCCCTGGGTACAAAACATCATTGCCCAGGGGTACAGACTGGAGTTTCAAGAACTCCCACCTCATAGATTCTTCAAATCAGGCTTACCAGCTTCACTGACAGAAAGTGCTATCCTACAGGAAGCCATTCAAAAATTGGTACAGACAAATGTCATTGTTCCAGTTCCACCTCACCTAACAAACAAGGGTTATTACTCAAACCTGTTTGTGGTACCAAGGCTGGACAGTTCGGTAATGCCGATATTGAACCTAAAGTCATTGAACCCCTACTTGAGGGAATTCAAATTCAAGATAGAGTCTCTGAGAGCGGTGATCTCAGGTCTGGAGGAGGGGGAATTCCTGGTATCCCTGGATATCAAGGATGCGTACCTTCACGTTCCGATCTTGCCGCCTCACCAGGCTTATCTGAGATTTGCGCTGCTAGACTGTCACTATCAGTTCCAGGCGCTGCCATTTGGCCTCTCCCCAGCACCGAGGGTGTTCACCAAGGTCATGGCAGAGATGATGCTACGCCTCCGCAAGTAGGAAGTGAACATTATTCCATAACTTGATGATCTCCTTATAAAGGCATCTTCCAGGGAGAGGCTGTTGCAGAGTATTGCTCTCTCAACTCGACTACTCCAGGATCATGGGTGGATCATGAACCTTCCAAAGTCACATTTAGAACCGACAAGGAGACTGTCCTTCCTGGGGATGATCCTCGACACGGAAGTACAGAGGGCGTTTCTCCCGGTGGAGAAAGCGTTGGTGATCTAGTCAATGGTCCGGGATGTCCTGAAGCCTTCATCAGTGCATTTGCCTTCTGCGGAAGATGGTTGCCTCCTACGAGGCTCTACAGTACGGAAGATTTAATGCATGGTCCTTCCAACTGGATCTCCTGGACAAATGGTCGGGATCTCATCTTCACATGCACCAGCGGATACGCCTGTCGCTGAAAGCCAGAATTTCACTCCTCTGGTGGTTGCAAACTTCTCACCTACTCGAGAGCCGAAGTTTCAGGATTCAGAATTGGATCCTTCTAACCATGGATGCAAGTCTCAGAGGTTGGGGAGCAGTCACCCAAGGGGAAAACTTCCAAGGAAAGTGGTCAAGTCTGGAATCCATCCTTCCAATAAACATTCTGGAACTAAGGGCTGTGTACAACGGCCTTCTAGAAGCGGCACATCTTCTACAAGAACAGGCCATTCAGTTCAGTCGGACAATGTAACGATGGTGTCCGACATAAACCGACAGGGTGGAACGAAGAGCAGAGCCGCAATGTCAGAGGTAACAAGAATCCTCCTCTGGGCAGAAAAGCACGCGTGGCACTGTCAGCGATCTTCATTCCGGGAGTACATAACTGGGAAGCGGACTTCCTCAGCAGATACGATCTCCATCCAGGAGAATGGGGCCTCCACCCGGAGGTGTTCGAGGAGGTAACAAGTCATTGGGGTGTACCTCAAATAGACATGATGGCCTCCCGCCTCAACAAGAAGCTTCGGAGGTACTGTTCCTGGTTGAGAGACCCACAGGCAGTGGAGGTAGACGCCCTGGTAACTCCGTGGGTGTTCCAGTCAGTGTATGTCTTCCCTCCACTTCCGCTCATCCCAAGGATTCTCAAACTAATAAAAAAGAACAAGAGTTCAGGCGTTCCTCATTGCTCCGGACTGGCCAAGAAGGGTTTCATACACGTATCATCTGGAATCACTGCTGGAGGATCCGAGGCCTCTTCCTCTTTGCGAGGACCTTCTGCAACAGGGGCCGTTCGCTTTTCAAGACTTACCACGGCTACGTTTGACGGCATGGAGGTTGAATGCCTGATTTTAACTCGGAAGGGCATTCCGAGAAAGGTCATTCCTACCCTGATACAGGCTAGGAAGGGAGTAACGTCTAAACATTACCATCGGATTTGGAAAAAATATGTGTCTTGGTGAGAATCCAAGAAGTTTCCTACGGTGGAGTTTCAACTGGGATGGTTTCTCCTCTTTCTGCAAGCAGGTGTGGATGTGGGCCTACGCTTGGGCTCCATAAAAGTTCAGATTTTGGCCATGTCCATTTTCTACCAGAAACAATTGGCTGGTCTCCCTGAGGTTCAGACTTTCTTGAAAGGGGTTCTGCACATTCAACCACCTTTTGTGCCTCCTACAGCACCGTGGGATCTTAATGTGGTGCTGCAGTTCCTGCAATCGGATTGGTTCGGACCTCTTCAGGAGGTTGAGGTCAAGTTTCTTACTTGGAAGGCTGTCACACTGTTGGCATTGGCATCTGCTAGGCATGTGTCAGAATTGGGGACATTGTGTTATGATACCAGTACGTCTGACCAGAGGTGATCTTATGACGGAGGTCAGAGTACTGGAATGGAATGCTGGTTACGGGAGCAGGAAAGCCTAGTAACCCCTGGCGCCCTAACTCCGTTGTCTCGCCCGTGTTATCAGAAATCCCCTGCGAGACTATGGTTGCTTGAGCCCATGGCAGCCGCGTTTGAAGGGCGGATTATGTCTGCCCAACTCCGATGCCCCCTCAGGTCTTAATGGGAGACAAAGGGAAATCCGAGACAGGGTGATAACAAGGGGCCCTCTGACTAAGCAACCAGGCCAGGGGCTACAAGCTAACTAACTTAAACCAGAAGTATGTGCGGACAAACCGCCAGGGAAAAGGACAACCAAAAATCCACGAATCCGTTACTCCTATCCAGCACCGCTGGATACCAGAGTGGATTTGTGGGAGCGGAATCCTCCGCAAAAGCTCCGAAACACAATGTAACCAAATAATAAATAGTAAGCGGTCAAGCCGCAACACACGGCTACGCCGCGACTCACGAACACCACAGGATGTTAAAGGTGCTCGGTCAGGACTCCAGGAAAAGATGACAACTTCCGAGTATTGGACCACTGAGGACAGGAACGACCGGATAGACAGGACTGGAAAACTCTCTGCAACAGACACAGCAAACAGGAAGCTATTACCGGCGTCTGTGAGAAGTCCAGAGAGTGCTTTTAACTGGGAGCTCTCCAATCAGGAGCCAGACAGGGTAATTAACAATCATGCCGTGCAGCTGCATGCTGCATGGCCAGGATACCAATGAGGTGATTAATCTAGACCCAGCAACGGGGAACGCGGTCCGACAGTGGCGTCCCCGTTGCTAGGGTCTGAGCGGCTCCGTGCGCCCGGCGTCTAGCGTTGCTAGGGAGCCGGCGGCTGTCCGCATGCGGCGTCCCTAGTTGCTAGGCGCCGGGCCGCACTGACGGGCGGACCCTCGGCGCCTAACAGTACCCCCCCCTTGAGGAGGGGTCAAGGAACCCCTAAGGCCAGGTTTCTGAGGAAATTCTCGAAAAAATGCCTTTTTGAGCCTCGGGGCATGGAGATCCTCATCCAGGACCCAAGACCTTTCTTCTGGACCATAACCTCTCCAATGTACCAAAAAATAAAGCCGACCCCGGGACAACTTGGAATCGAGAACCTTCTCCACCAAGAACTCCTGCTGACCCTGTACATCTATTGGTGATTTCCCCTGAGAGATCTTCCGAGGAAATCTACTGGAAGAAACGTATGGTTTCAACAGGGAGCAATGGAAAGTATTTCCGATCCGGAGAGTTCTTGGTAAACGTAACCGGGAAGCAACTGGATTGATTTTTTTTATAATATGAAATGGTCCAATAAATTTAGGGCCCAATCTGGCTGAGGTTTGTCGAAGTCTAATGTTGCGAGTCGACAACCACACCCTATCTCCAACTTTAAAAGTGCACGGCCGCCGGAGCCTGTCAGAAAAATTTTTCTCCCGAAATGCCGCTTTTCTGAGAGCAAGGTGCACTTTTCTCCAAATGAGTCTGAGATGAGCGGTCAAGGTCAGTGAGGAGACAGAGGAATGTTGAAAAAAGGAATTAGCTCTGGGGTGAAAACCAAAAACTGTAAAAAATGGAGACACATTGGTGGAGGAATGACAGGCATTGTTGTAAGCAAACTCCGCCAACGGAAGAAACTCGGACCAGTCATTTTGGAGTTTGGCCGAGTACAAACGCAAATATTGCTTTAATGATTGATTAACTCGCTCAGTCTGCCCGTTGGATTGGGGATGGTAGCCAGACGTTAAAGACAATTTCATCTTTAAAGAGGCACAAAAAGACTTCCAAAATTGTGCAATGAATTGTGGACCCCGATCAGAAACAATATCAGTGGGTAACCCATGGAGTCTGAAAACATGGCGGAGGAACAAAACTGCCAATCCCTGGGCAGATGGCAATCGGGGAAGAGCAATGAAATGGGCCATCTTGCTAAAACGGTCAACTACCACCCATATGACTCGGCATCCGGCTGACAGAGGGAGGTCCACCACAAAATCCATGGAAATATGAGACCATGGCCTGAGAGGAACATTCAAGGGCATAAGTTGACCGATAGGCAAGGAACGGGGAACTTTATGCTGTGCACAGACCTGACACGAAAAAACAAACTCCTTAATGTCTTTGGAAAGACCAGGCCACCATACTGAGCGGGAGACTAATTCCAAAGTCTTAGCGATCCCCGGATGCCCGGCAACTTTGCTATCATGAAACTCCGTCAAAACGGTTGCTCTCAAAAACTCAGGGACATAAAGACGACCAGCAGGAGTATTTCCAGGAGCTTGATGTTGAAGCTGCTTTAACTGGGTAAATAAATCTTGTGTGAGGCCTGCCCGAATGACTGAAGACGGAAGTATGGGAGTAACAGGACTGTTATCATGAACTGGAAGAAAACTGCGTGACAGGGCATCCGCCTTGGCATTCTTGGAACCTGGCCTGAAGGTGATAATAAACTTGAAACGAGTAAAAAATAAAGCCCAACGAGCTTGCCGGGCATTCAGCCGTTTAGCTGATTCAATGTACTGAAGATTTTTGTGATCAGTCAAAACTGAAATGGTATGTGTTGCTCCCTCAAGCCAATGCCTCCACTCCTCGAAAGCCCATTTAATAGCCAGTAATTCCCGGTTACCAACATCGTAGTTGGATTCAGCAGATGAGAATTTCCTGGACATAAAGGCACAAGGATGTAATTCCAGAGAATCCGGATCCTTCTGAGATAGGATAGCCCCTACTCCAACCTCCGAGGCATCAACCTTAACAATGAAAGGCAATTCTGGGTTGGGATGTCTGAGGACCGGGGCTGAGACAAAGGCTTGTTTCAAGGCCTGAAAAGATAACTCAGCTTCACGTGACCAGTTGGTTGGATCCGCTCCCTTCTTAGTCAGTGCCACAATGGGAGCAACTAGGTCGGAGAAAGGGTGAATAAATCTTCTATAATAATTCGCAAACCCTAAAAAGCGCTGAATTGCTTTTAAGTTGGTGGGTTGCGCCCAACTAAGGATGGCTTGGAGCTTCTTCGGTTCCATACAGAATCCCCGAGGGGAAATAATGTACCCCAAAAAGGATACCTCCGTGACATGAAATTCACACTTCTCCAGCTTGGCATATAGGTGATTTTCACGTAATTTTTTTAGAACCTGACGCACCTGGGTAACGTGTTGTTCAATAGAGTCAGAATATATCAAGATATCGTCTAAATAGACTACTACGAATCTTCCAAGAAAATCACGGAGCACATCGTTAATGAGATCCTGGAAAACTGCCGGAGCGTTAGACAGGCCGAATGGCATAACCAGATACTCATAGTGACCCGACTGAGTACTGAATGCCGTTTTCCACTCATCCCCTGACTTGATTCGGATGAGGTTATATGCTCCTCTCAGGTCAATCTTAGAAAAAATCACAGCCGAACGTAGCTGATCAAAGAGGACAGAAATCAGCGGCAAAGGGTAAGTATTTTTTACTGAGATTTTATTCAAGGCTCTAAAGTCAATGCAAGGTCTGAGTGATCCATCCTTCTTCTCCACAAAGAAGAAGCCTGCACTTAAAGGGGATTTAGACGGCCTGATAAATCCTTTCCCTAGGCTTTCTTTAACATATTCATTCATGGCCACAGTTTCTGGTCCGGACAATGCATATAACCTTCCCTTAGGCAAAGTGGCACCAGGAATTAGCTCAATAGCACAATCATAAGGCCGATGGGGAGGCAGAATGTCCGCATTGCCCTTGGAAAATACATCAACAAAATCCTGGTATTCCACAGGAATGGGTGCGGGAATGACAGCAGCTATTCTGATGGGAAGCGTAATACATTCCTTATTACAGATGGTACCCCACTGTGAGATCTCCCCCGACTGCCAATCAATGATGGGATTATGAAAGGCCAGCCAAGGGTGACCCAGAACCACTGGAACTGCTGGGCAATGGGTAAGGAAAAATTCAATTTTTTCGGAATGAAGAGCTCCTACCGAAAATAGTACAGGAGGTGTACAGAGAGAAATAACCCCATTGGACAAGGGACTCCCATCTAAACCATGCATGGTGATACACCTACCCAAGGCTAACTGAGGAATACCTAAGGCCTTGGCCCACGTTAAGTCCATAAAGTTCCCTGCAGCTCCACTGTCAACAAAAGCCGACACCGAGGAACAGAGGCTGCCAAAGGAAACTTTAGCTGGGACTAACAGTGAATTATTTGAGGAGATAAGCTGCAGACCAAAGTGAACCCCCTCACAATTCACTTGGTCGAGGCGTTTCCCGACTTGTTCGGACAATTACGGGCAAAATGTCCCTTACTCCCACAGTACAAACAAAGACCAGAATTTTGCCTTCTGGTTCTTTCTTCAGGAGACAGGTTGGAGAGACCTATCTGCATGGGCTCCTCTATGTCCACAGGAATGGAAAAAACACCAGGAGTAGACCCGACAGATGCTCCTTTTTCAGCCCTCCGCTCTCTGAGACGACGATCAATCTTAATAGAAAGCTCCATGAGTTTATCAAGAGTCTCAGGAGCGGGATACTGAAGGAGACTGTCTTTTATAGACTCAGATAAGCCGAGGCGAAACTGACTGCGCAGGGCTGGGTCATTCCATCCACAGTCGTTCGACCAACGGCGAAACTCCGTACAATAAATCTCTGCGGGATTCTTACCCTGTCTGAGAGCACGCAAATGACTCTCGGCGGATGCCTCTCTATCAGGGTCATCATACAATAGCCCTAAAGACCCCAGAAAGGCGTCTACAGACAACAATGCCGGATCGTCAGTTCTTAAACCAAAAGCCCAGGTCTGGGGATCCCCCTGAAGTAAAGAAATAATAATTCCGACCCGCTGAGATTCCGTACCTGAGGAGACTGGTCTTAAACGAAAATAAAGTTTACAAGACTCTTTAAAATTAAAAAACTGCTTTCTATCCCCAGAAAAACGGTCAGGCAAATGCATTTTTGGTTCAGGAACGACCCTCGGGGAAGTCCGTAACAGATCTTCCTGTGACCTCACCCGAAGGGACAGATCCTGAACCATCTGAGTAAGTTCTTGAATCTGACTAACTAGAAGCTGGCCAGGATTTGGCCCTACACCAGTGGGATTCATGAGGCCGACAAATCTTCCAAACTGAAATAAGGGAAAAAATCAAACCCTGTTTAATTTTAAATTTTAGTCTGGCCGGTAATAATGTTATGATACCAGTACGTCTGACCAGAGGTGATCTTATGACGGAGGTCAGAGTACTGGAATGGAATGCTGGTTAAGGGAGCAGGAAAGCCTAGTAACCCCTGGCGCCCTAACTCCGTTGTCTCGCCCGTGTTATCAGAAATCCCCTGCGAGACTATGGTTGCTTGAGCCCATGGCAGCCGCGTTTGAAGGGCGGATTATGTCTGCCCAACTCCGATGCCCCCTCAGGTCTTAATGGGAGACAAAGGGAAATCCGAGACAGGGTGATAACAAGGGGCCCTCTGACTAAGCAACCAGGCCAGGGGCTACAAGCTAACTAACTTAAACCAGAAGTATGTGCGGACAAACCGCCAGGGAAAAGGACAACCAAAAATCCACGAATCCGTTACTCCTATCCAGCACCGCTGGATACCAGAGTGGATTTGTGGGAGCGGAATCCTCCGCAAAAGCTCCGAAACACAATGTAACCAAATAATAAATAGTAAGCGGTCAAGCCGCAACACACGGCTACGCCGCGACTCACGAACACCACAGGATGTTAAAGGTGCTCGGTCAGGACTCCAGGAAAAGATGACAACTTCCGAGTATTGGACCACTGAGGACAGGAACGACCGGATAGACAGGACTGGAAAACTCTCTGCAACAGACACAGCAAACAGGAAGCTATTACCGGCGTCTGTGAGAAGTCCAGAGAGTGCTTTTAACTGGGAGCTCTCCAATCAGGAGCCAGACAGGGTAATTAACAATCATGCCGTGCAGCTGCATGCTGCACGGCCAGGATACCAATGAGGTGATTAATCTAGACCCAGCAACGGGGAACGCGGTCCGACAGTGGCGTCCCCGTTGCTAGGGTCTGAGTGGCTCCGTGCGCCTGGCGTCTAGCGTTGCTAGGGAGCCGGCGGCTGTCCGCATGCGGCGTCCCTAGTTGCTAGGCGCCGGGCCGCACTGACGGGCGGACCCTCGGCGCCTAACACATTGTCCTACAAGAGCCCCTACTTGATTTTCCATGAAGATAGGGCTGAGCTCAGAACGTGTCAGCAGTTTCTTCCAAAGGTTGTGTCGACTTTTCATATCAACCAACCTATTGTGGTGCCAGTGGCTACTGACACCTCAATAACATCAAAGTCCTTGGATGTTGTGAGGGCTTTGAAGATTTATGTGAAGAGGACTTCTCGTCACAGGAAGTTGGACGCTCTGTTTGTCCTTTATGCTCCCAACAAGGTTGGGTGTCCTGCTTCTAAGCAGACGATTTCTTGCTGGATTAGGTTCACTATCCAGCATGCTTATTCTACGGCAGGCTTGTCATGTCCAAATTCTGTTAAGGCCCACTCTACCCGTAAAGTGGGATCTTCCTGGGCGGCTGCCCGGGGTGTCTCGGCTTTGCGGCTTTGCCGGGCAGCTACTTGGTCAGGGTCGAACACATTTGCTAAGTTCTACAAGTTCGATACCTTGGCCTCTGAGGACCTTCAGTTTGGTCAATCTGTTCTGCAGGATCCTCCGCGCTCTCCCTCCCGTACTGGGAGCTTTGGTACATCCCAATGGTACTAAATGGAACCCCAGCATCCTCTAGGACGTAAGAGAAAATAGGATTTTAATTACCTACCGGTAAATCCTTTTCTTGTAGTCCGTAGAGGATGCTGGGCGCTCGCCCAGCGCTTCGTTTTCCTGCATTGTTACTTAGTTAAGTACTGCATTGTTACTTGTTAAGTAATGCATTGTTACTTGGTTAAGTACTGTTGTTCAGCCGTTGCTGAATAGTTTCAAGTTGGTTCGCTTGGCTTTCCTTTCGTTATGTGTGAGCTGGTGTGAATCTCACCACTATCTGTGTATTTCCTTCTCTCGAAGTATGTCCGTCTCCTCGGGCACAGTTTCTAGACTGAGTCTGGTAGGAGGGGCATAGAGGAAGGAGCCAGCCCACACTATTAAACTCTTAAAGTGCCCATGGCTCCCAAGGGACCCATCTATACCCCATGGTACTAAATGGAACCCCAGCATCCTCTACGGGCTACGAGAAAAGGATTTACCGATAGGTAATTAAAATCCTAATTTTACACATTATGGCAGACAGTCCCCCTTTTTACACATTATGGCAGGGAGTCCCCATTTTAAAAAAAAACATCATGGCAGGCAGTCCCCCTATTTACACATTATGGCAGGCAGTCCCCATTTAAAATAAAGTAAAAAACATTATGGCGGGCAGTCCTCCTATTTACACATTATGGCAGGCAGTCCCCATTTAAAAAATAAATAAATAAATATATATATATATATATATATATATATATATAGGAGGCAGTCCCCCTATTTACACATTATGGCAGGCCCCATTTTTTTTTTTACACATTATGGCAGGCAGTACCCCTTTTATGGGATGGAGGGAGGGAGGTAGGGAGGGAGATATACTCACCTGTGACCTGCGATGCGGCATCCATCTGCTGTGTTAATTCAGCACACATAAGAACAGGCAGGACGAGTTTTAAGGTAGACTGCAAAGAGAGGCAGAGACCCGGGAGCTGACGTTTGGAGGGATTCTAACAAGCCCCCTATCTTACCAGGGACTTCCACAAGGAGGTTTGGGCTTTGCAGCTGGTGATCTCACAGGTTGAGGGCGTCCGCTGTGCCATGCCGATAATGGACTACTAAAGGATTGGTTAAGAAGCCAGGGCTAATGGACTGCTGACCACTCCATTAATTTGCTGACATAGCCATGTGTCTGCTCATACAGAGGCAGGTGGGCAGCAGCAGAAATAAACCTCAAACCCAGTAAGAGATATGGCTTAATTCTTAGCAATGAATACTACAGTCACATTACCCTATTTGTACACAATCTATATAACAACTATCCTGTCTCCACCATCTGCAGTGAAAATGGGGCATGCAACCCCAGCCATCTCCCACCGCAGTGATGGAGATGGGTCAGACAACAAAGAAAGCAGAGTAGGACTGTTGTGTTGGCATAGGGTAAGTATAGTGGAGAAGGGGCAGGAGGGGGCGGACTGAGGTATCCCGGCATATGATGGGCCCATATTACTGGTATAATAATATAGGTTATAAATTGAGCCTTTTTTGACACATTTTACATCTGCATTTTGGATGCTAAAAGATGAGCCCCTAAATCATTGCAAAACTAAATGCCCTTATGGTACATGCTCTTGATTCCCCAACTCCTCACTTCGCAAAGTGCAAACTTTTGCACCACTGAAAAAACTACCAATTTGGTCTGCATTAGCATAAAATTGGGTGGTCTTCGTGCCACAAAAAGAGGATTTGCTTTTTTACAAGGTCATAAACATGCGCATGGTTCTTGACAGTGTCGGGCTGGGGCATGAAGGGCCCACCGGGGGAATGCTGCTATAGGGGCCCATGCTTAAAGGTGTAGCCAGGTTCCAGTGGGGGCGTGGCTAACCATTATATGTTCTGTGCCCCTTGCTAAATATATAATAAACCTAATTATTGTGAAGTATAATGTAACATATGTATAATGCATAAATCCAGGGCACTAGGATAGTCTGGAACTTTATCCCTAGTGGAGGAGGAGGGCCCACAGGCAGTAGGGCCCACCGGTGGTTTCCCCTGTTCCCCTGTGGGCCAGTCTGACCCTGGTTCTTGATATTCTGTATTACATAATGACTTCTGATTGTAGCAGGCTCTGGATATCCAGGCCAGAATTCTAAAGCGACTTCCTCTTGAACACCAAGAAATGATCACAACTCAGTTGCAAATGGCCACTGAGATCTTTGCACAACTTTGTTCTGCTTGTGAACACATTCCTAATAGTGTACCTTTCCCTTTGTACTAAGAGGGTAATTCCAAGTTGATCGCAGCAGGAATTTTTTTTTAGCAGTTGGGCAAAACCATGTGCACTGCAGGGGAGGCAGATATAACGTGCAGAAAGAGTTAGATTTGGGTGGGTTATTTTAGTTCTGTGCAGGGTAAATACTGGCTGCTTTATTTTTACACTGCAAAATAGATTGCAGATTGAACACACCACACCCAAACCTAACTCTCTCTGCACATGTTATATCTGCCTCCCCTGCAGTGCACATGGTTTTGCCCAACTGCTATCAAAATTCCTGCTGCGATTAACTCAGAATTACCCCCTAAGTTACAAACCATTTAAGAAAATTGTTTATTCGGTTTCCCTTTGTCCAGACAAATATCTATGTTATCCAGTCATTAGGAACCAGTGACATCCCTCAGGCATTTCAGGACCAATATTTGTGAGTCACTGCTTCGCAATAAATTGATAGGCTACACTCTCATTGCTGGACTCCAACAGTCCATCCATATAGGGGGTCATTCTGACCCGATCGCACGCTGCAGTTTATCGCAGCGGCGCAAACGGGTCAGAACTGCGCCGGTGCATGCCAGACGGCCGAAGGTCGTCGGGCCGCTACGATCGCCTCTGCCTGATTGACAGGCAGAGGCGGGGAGGGGGCGGAACGGCGGCATTTGGCCGGAGTTTCGTGGGCGCGGTCCGGCTAACGCAGGCGTGGCCAGACCGAACTGGGGTGGGCTGCAGCAGCTGCGGGCCGGGGAACGATGAGTAGCTCCCGGCCAGCGCGCTAAAGCTGCGCTGGTCGGGAGCTACTCTTGAAGTGCAAAGGCATCGCCGCTGTGCGATGCCTTTGCACTTCTGCAGGGAAGGGGGGGCATCACTGACATGCAGGGCGGGATAGCCCTGCGCTGGGCGTACCCCCGCATGTCAGTGTGAATGATCGTAGCTGTGCTAAATTTAGCACAGCTACGATCATCTCGGAATGACCCCCATAATCTTCTCTTCTGCTACTACTTGCTTGTCTCAAACATGCAGCTGTGCTGGCGATGCCTCTCTTCTGTGAGCTTTACATTCATTTGAATGGGAATTTGAGGAGACATTGATAACAGCAAACTGTGACGCAAGTGTTGAGTTGGAAAGACTTGGAGAGAGTAGACTGTTGCTGGATGATTGGAGACATTTGGGAGGCTCATTGTTTAAACCCCAGGTAAATAGTAGAGATGAGCGCCGGAAATTTTTCGGGTTTTGTGTTTTGGTTTTGGGTTCGGTTCCGCGGCCGTGTTTTGGGTTCGACCGCGTTTTGGCAAAACCTCACCGAATTTTTTTTGTCGGATTCGGGTGTGTTTTGGATTCGGGTGTTTTTTTCAAAAAACCCTAAAAAACAGCTTAAATCATAGAATTTGGGGGTCATTTTGATCCCAAGGTATTATTAACCTCAAAAACCATAATTTCCACTCATTTTCAGTCTATTCTGAATACCTCACACCTCACAATATTATTTTTAGTCCTAAAATTTGCACCGAGGTCGCTGTGTGAGTAAGATAAGCGACCCTAGTGGCCGACACAAACACCGGGCCCATCTAGGAGTGGCACTGCAGTGTCACGCAGGATGTCCCTTCCAAAAAACCCTCCCCAAACAGCACATGACGCAAAGAAAAAAAGAGGCGCAATGAGGTAGCTGACTGTGTGAGCAAGATAAGCGACCCTAGTGGCCGACACAAACACCGGGCCCATCTAGGAGTGGCACTGCAGTGTCACGCAGGATGTCCCTTCCAAAAAACCCTCCCCAAACAGCACATGACGCAAAGAAAAAAAGAGGCGCAATGAGGTAGCTGACTGTGTGAGTAAGATAAGCGACCCTAGTGGCCGACACAAACACCGGGCCCATCTAGGAGTGGCACTGCAGTGTCACGCAGGATGTCCCTTCCAAAAAACCCTCCCCAAACAGCACATGACGCAAAGAAAAAAAGAGGCGCAATGAGGTAGCTGACTGTGTGAGCAAGATAAGCGACCCTAGTGGCCGACACAAACACCGGGCCCATCTAGGAGTGGCACTGCAGTGTCACGCAGGATGGCCCTTCCAAAAAACCCTCCCCAAACAGCACATGACGCAAAGAAAAATAAAAGAAAAAAGAGGTGCAAGATGGAATTGTCCTTGGGCCCTCCCACCCACCCTTATGTTGTATAAACAGGACATGCACACTTTAACCAACCCATCATTTCAGTGACAGGGTCTGCCACACGACTGTGACTGATATGACGGGTTGGTTTGGACCCCCCCCCAAAAAAGAAGCAATTAATCTCTCCTTGCACAAACTGGCTCTACAGAGGCAAGATGTCCACCTCATCATCATCCTCCGATATATCACCGTGTACATCCCCCTCCTCACAGATTATCAATTCGTCCCCACTGGAATCCACCATCTCAGCTCCCTGTGTACTTTGTGGAGGCAATTGCTGCTGGTCAATGTCTCCGCGGAGGAATTGATTATAATTCATTTTAATGAACATCATCTTCTCCACATTTTCTGGATGTAACCTCGTACGCCGATTGCTGACAAGGTGAGCGGCGGCACTAAACACTCTTTCGGAGTACACACTTGTGGGAGGGCAACTTAGGTAGAATAAAGCCAGTTTGTGCAAGGGCCTCCAAATTGCCTCTTTTTCCTGCCAGTATAAGTACGGACTGTGTGACGTGCCTACTTGGATGCGGTCACTCATATAATCCTCCACCATTCTTTCAATGTTGAGAGAATCATATGCAGTGACAGTAGACGACATGTCCGTAATCGTTGTCAGGTCCTTCAGTCCGGACCAGATGTCAGCATCAGCAGTCGCTCCAGACTGCCCTGCATCACCGCCAGCGGGTGGGCTCGGAATTCTGAGCCTTTTCCTCGCACCCCCAGTTGCGGGAGAATGTGAAGGAGGAGATGTTGACAGGTCGCGTTCCGCTTGACTTGACAATTTTCTCACCAGCAGGTCTTTCAACCCCAGCAGACTTGTGTCTGCCGGAAAGAGAGATCCAAGGTAGGCTTTAAATCTAGGATCGAGCACGGTGGCCAAAATGTAGTGCTCTGATTTCAACAGATTGACCACCCGTGAATCCTTGTTAAGCGAATTAAGGGCTCCATCCACAAGTCCCACATGCCTAGCGGAATCGCTCCGTGTTAGCTCCTCCTTCAATGTCTCCAGCTTCTTCTGCAAAAGCCTGATGAGGGGAATGACCTGACTCAGGCTGGCAGTGTCTGAACTGACTTCACGTGTGGCAAGTTCAAAGGGCATCAGAACCTTGCACAACGTTGAAATCATTCTCCACTGCACTTGAGACAGGTGCATTCCACCTCCTATATCGTGCTCAATTGTATAGGCTTGAATGGCCTTTTGCTGCTCCTCCAACCTCTGAAGCATATAGAGGGTTGAATTCCACCTTGTTACCACTTCTTGCTTCAGATGATGGCAGGGCAGGTTCAGTAGTTTTTGGTGGTGCTCCAGCCTTCTGTACGTGGTGCCTGTACGCCGAAAGTGTCCCGCAATTCTTCTGGCCACCGACAGCATCTCTTGCACGCCCCTGTCGTTTTTTAAAAAATTCTGCACCACCAAATTCAAGGTATGTGCAAAACATGGGACGTGCTGGAATTTGCCCATATTTAATGCACACACAATATTGCTGGCGTTGTCCGATGCCACAAATCCACAGGAGAGTCCAATTTGGGTAAGCCATTCTGCGATGATCTTCCTCAGTTGCCGTAAGAGGTTTTTAGCTGTGTGCGTATTCTGGAAAGCGGTGATACAAAGCGTAGCCTGCCTAGGAAAGAGTTGGCGTTTGCGAGATGCTGCTACTGGTGCCGCCGCTGCTGTTCTTGCGGCGGGAGTCCATACATCTACCCAGTGGGCTGTCACAGTCATATAGTCCTGACCCTGCCCTGCTCCACTTGTCCACATGTCCGTGGTTAAGTGGACATTGGGTACAACTGCATTTTTTAGGACACTGGTGAGTCTTTTTCTGACGTCCGTGTACATTCTCGGTATCGCCTGCCTACAGAAGTGGAACCTAGATGGTATTTGGTAACGGGGGCACACTGCCTCAATAAATTGTCTAGTTCCCTGTGAACTAACGGCGGATACCAGACGCACGTCTAACACCAACATAGTTGTCAAGGCCTCAGTTATCCGCTTTGCAGCAGGATGACTGCTGTGATATTTCATCTTCCTCGCAAAGGACTGTTGGACAGTCAATTGCTTACTGGAAGTAGTACAAGTGGGCTTACGACTTCCCCTCTGGGATGACCATCGACTCCCAGCAGCAACAACAGCAGCGCCAGCAGCAGTAGGCGTTACACGCAAGGATGCATCGGAGGAATCCCAGGCAGGAGAGGACTCGTCAGAATTGCCAGTGACATGGCCTGCAGGACTATTGGCATTCCTGGGGAAGGAGGAAATTGACACTGAGGGAGTTGGTGGGGTGGTTTGCGTGAGCTTGGTTACAAGAGGAAGGGATTTACTGGTCAGTGGACTGCTTCCGCTGTCGCCCAAAGTTTTTGAACTTGTCACTGACTATTATGAATGCGCTGCAGGTGACGTATAAGGGAGGATGTTCCGAGGTGGTTAACGTCCTTACCCCTACTTATTACAGCTTGACAAAGGGAACACACGGCTTGACAAATGTTGTCCGCATTTCTGGTGAAATACCTCCACACCGAAGAGTTGATTTTTTTGGTATTTTCACCAGGCATGTCAACGGCCATATTCCTCCCAAGGACAACAGGTGTCTCCCCGGGTGCCTGACTTAAACAAACCACCTCACCATCAGAATCCTCCTGGTCAATTTCCTCCCCAGCGCCAGCAACACCCATATCCTCCTCATCCTGGTGTACTTCAACACTGACATCTTCAATCTGACTATCAGGAACTGGACTGCGGGTGCTCCTTCCAGCACTTGCAGGGGGCGTGCAAATGGTGGAAGGCGCATGCTCTTCACGTCCAGTGTTGGGAAGGTCAGGCATCGCAACCGACACAATTGGACTCTCCTTGTGGATTTGGGATTTCGAAGAACGCACAGTTCTTTGCGGTGCTTTTGCCAGCTTGAGTCTTTTCAGTTTTCTAGCGAGAGGCTGAGTGCTTCCATCCTCATGTGAAGCTGAACCACTAGCCATGAACATAGGCCAGGGCCTCAGCCGTTCCTTGCCACTCCGTGTGGTAAATGGCATATTGGCAAGTTTACGCTTCTCCTCCGACAATTTTATTTTAGGTTTTGGAGTCCTTTTTTTACTGATATTTGGTGTTTTGGATTTGACATGCTCTGTACTATGACATTGGGCATCGGCCTTGGCAGACGACGTTGCTGGCATTTCATCGTCTCGGCCATGACTAGTGGCAGCAGCTTCAGCACGAGGTGGAAGTGGATCTTGATCTTTCCCTAATTTTGGAACCTCAACATTTTTGTTCTCCATATTTTAATAGGCACAACTAAAAGGCACCTCAGGTAAACAATGGAGATGGATGGATACTAGTATACAATTATGGATGGACTGCCGAGTGCCGACACAGAGGTAGCTACAGCCGTGGACTACCGTACTGTACTGTGTCTGCTGCTAATATAGACTGGATGATAATGAGATGTAGTATGTATAAAGAAGAAAGAAAAAAAAACCACGGGTAGGTGGTATACAATTATGGATGGACTGCCGAGTGCCGACACAGAGGTAGCTACAGCCGTGGACTACCGTACTGTACTGTGTCTGCTGCTAATATAGACTGGATGATAATGAGATGTAGTATGTATAAAGAAGAAAGAAAAAAAAAACACGGGTAGGTGGTATACAATTATGGATGGACTGCCGAGTGCCGACACAGAGGTATCTACAGCCGTGGACTACCGTACTGTACTGTGTCTGCTGCTAATATAGACTGGATGATAATGAGATGTAGTATGTATAAAGAAGAAAGAAAAAAAAACCACGGGTAGGTGGTATACAATTATGGATGGACTGCCGAGTGCCGACACAGAGGTAGCTACAGCCGTGGACTACCGTACTGTACTGTGTCTGCTGCTAATATAGACTGGATGATAATGAGATGTAGTATGTATAAAGAAGAAAGAAAAAAAAACCACGGGTAGGTGGTATACAATTATGGATGGACTGCCGAGTGCCGACACAGAGGTAGCTACAGCCGTGGACTACCGTACTGTACTGTGTCTGCTGCTAATATAGACTGGATGATAATGAGATGTAGTATGTATAAAGAAGAAAGAAAAAAAAACCACGGGTAGGTGGTATACAATTATGGATGGACTGCCGAGTGCCGACACAGAGGTAGCTACAGCCGTGGACTACCGTACTGTACTGTGTCTGCTGCTAATATAGACTGGATGATAATGAGATGTAGTATGTATAAAGAAGAAAGAAAAAAAACCACGGGTAGGTGGTATACAATTATGGACGGACTGCCGAGTGCCAACACAGAGGTAGCTACAGCCGTGAACTACCGTACTGTACTGTGTCTGCTGCTAATATAGACTGGTTGATAAAGAGATGTAGTAGTATGTATGTATAAAGAAGAAAGAAAAAAAAACCACGGGTAGGTGGTATACAATTATGGACGGACTGCCGAGTGCCGACACAGAGGTAGCTACAGCCGTGAACTACCGTACTGTGTCTGCTGCTAATATAGACTGGTTGATAAAGAGATGTAGTAGTATGTATGTATATAGAAGAAAGAAAAAAAAACCTCGGGTAGGTGGTATACAATTATGGACGGACTGCCGAGTTCCGACACAGAGGTAGCTACAGCTGTGAACTACCGTACTGTGTCTGCTGCGACTGGATGATAAATAATGATATAAAAAATATATATATATATCACTACTGCAGCCGGACAGGTATATATATTATATAATGACGGACCTGCTGGACACTGTCTGTCAGCAGAATGAGTTTTTTATAGAATAAAAAAAAAAACACCACACAAGTGAAGTCACACGACGAGTGTTTAACTTTTTCAGGCAATCACACAATATAGTATACTACTAACTATACTGGTGGTCAGTGTGGTCAGGTCACTGGTCAGTCACACTGGCAGTGGCACTCCTGCAGCAAAAGTGTGCACTGTTTAATTTTAATATAATATGTACTCCTGGCTCCTGCTATAACCTATAACTGGCACTGCAGTGCTCCCCAGTCTCCCCCACAATTATAAGCTGTGTGAGCTGAGCACAGTCAGATATATATACATAGATGATGCAGCACACTGGGCTGAGCAGTGCACACAGATATGGTATGTGACTGAGTCACTGTGTGTATCGTTTTTTTCAGGCAGAGAACGGATATATTAAATAAAACTGCACTGTCTGGTGGTCACTGTGGTCAGTCACTAGTAAACTCTGCACTCTCTACACTTCTACAGTACTCCTAAGCTCCAGTAAATCAGGTCAATCTCTCTCTCTCTCTTCTAATCTAAATGGAGAGGACGCCAGCCACGTCCTCTCCCTATCAATCTCAATGCACGTGTGAAAATGGCGGCGACGCGCGGCTCCTTATATAGAATCCGAGTCTCGCGAGAATCCGACAGCGTCATGATGACGTTCGGGCGCGCTCGGGTTAACCGAGCAAGGCGGGAAGATCCGAGTCGCTCGGACCCGTGAAAAAAAACATGAAGTTCGTGCGGGTTCGGATTCAGAGAAACCGAACCCGCTCATCTCTAGTAAATAGCAATGTTTATTGTATAACTTATTTAATGCAACCACCTAAAGCTAGTTTACGACTTTGGGTGGATTTATTTTTCTGTAGTGTAGCCTAGTTTTTTTTAAGAGAAAGGTATAAATCTCTCTTCCTTATAGTTGCAGGTAACGCTGAAGTTGGCACGTCTTTTCCTACTAATGGACGACTTGGATTCCTGTGAAACACAGTGTAATATCCTCATTAAGGTTTTTAAAGATGAAGCTACAATGGTAACAATAGTGTTGAATGCTTTTAGCATAATTTAACTGCAAGTGTTTCACATTAAGCCTATGGAATACAGACATAATAATACGTAGTCATGCTAAGAAATTATTCTAAATCTGGGTAGTGGGTACACACTATAAGATAATTGATGGCGATCCGATGGATCGATTATCGGATAACTGGGCATCCGTACACACACATCAAAATTTCATAAAAATTTGAAGCATCCTCGCTATTTAGATTAGATACTGTGGCCCCACGGGGCCTAAGTGAATGTATTGCATGAAATTTGTTACTTTAAGAGCTGCTTACATTAGTAAAAAAAATGTTTCTAACAATTCATGACTTACTTGGTTTGATACCTGAAATACTTTAACCTTTTTGACATCTATAATATTAATATAAAAACTGTGCCTCTTCAGATGTGTGCGCTTCCTATGCACAAAACTCTCGGACATCACTGACCTGAGAAATACAAATGCAGCTGACACCAGTGTAACAACTGTGGGTCTAATTCAGACCTGATTGCAAAAGCAAAATCTTTCTCTAATGGGCAAAACCATGTGCACTGCAGAGGGGGCAGATATAACATGTGCAGAGAGAGTTAGATTTGTGTGGGTTATATTGTTTCTGTGCAGGGTAAATACTGGCTGCTTTATTTTTACACTGCAATTTAGATTTCAGTTTGAACACACCCCACCCAAATCTAACTCTCTCTGCACATGTTATATCTGCCCCACCTGCAGTGCAACATGGTTTTGCCCATTACAGAAAGATTTTGCTGCTGCGATCAGGTCTGAATTAGGCACACCATTTGGTAACTTCGTTTTACTTATATATGTACAAATCAGGGACGTGCGGTCACTGCGGTGAGGTAAATGGCTGAGGAGGCACTGGCTAGTACCAGAGCCAGATTTACTCACAATATATGAGCCCAAGGGTTCATGTGGGCATTATACACAGGTGCAGCAGTATATACTGCTGGAAATTTTATGAGTTTTAATCAGAGATGTGCGGAAAAGATAGGCAGCTGTGGCACTGCCTCACCTGTCATAGGCTTTTTAATCCAGAGTTTTGGCTATAAAAATGACTAGAATAATACAAATAAGATATCTATAAAATATAATTAATAATATTTTCTTTGTATTTTTCATATCCTTTATATAGTCAAAACTCTGGCTTATACGTTAGTAAGTATGACAGGCAAGGCTCTGCATCACCTCACCTCACGCCACTACATGTCACTGATGTACATATTTATTGATTGAGGGATCGATTTTCTGCAGTGAGTTTTTCATTTGTATTCCAATGCTCCATTTGTTATTGTACATCTGCTGCTGGTTTACACTGTCTTTACTTATGTGCAGCCCCTGTTATTGTTTGTTATTGCTGCAGAGATCTGGGCGAGCGTCTCACGGTTGTCACAGTAACCGCTGGGGAAACAAGCTAGACCAGTGAAGTGGTCCTGTGCTCTGGCACTGTCTGGTGTTAGTGCATTATGGAAGGATTAAATGGCCCATTTCAATTAAGCTGCAGTGCCATGCTGGTGTGATTCTGCTGCTGCACTTTCCACACTATGGGGGTCATTCCGAGTTGTTCGCTCGCAAGCTGTTTTTAGCAGCTTTACACACGCTAAGCCGCCGCCTACTGGGAGTGAATCTTAGCATCTTAAAATTGCGAACGAAAGATTCTCAAAATTGCGATTACACACCTCTTAGCAGTTCTGAGTAGCTTCAAACTTACTCGCCATCTGCGATCAGTTCAGTGCTTGTCGTTCCTGGTTTGACGTCACAAACACACCCAGCGTTCGCCCAGACACTCCTCCGTTTCTCCAGCCACTCCCGCGTTTTTCCCAGAAACGGTAGCGTTTTTTCACACACACCCATAAAACTGCCTGTTTCCGCCCAGAAACACCCACTTCCTGTCAATCACATTACGATCACCAGAACGATGAAAAAACCGTGAGTAAAATTCCTAACTGCATAGCAAATTTACTTGGCGCAGTCGCAGTGCGAACATTGCGCATGCGCACTAAGCGGAAAATCGCTGCGATGCGAAGAAATTTACAGAGCGAACAACTCTGAATGACCACCTATGAAACACATCTATACATCTTATAAATTAAAGTCTATTTGTCTGAGATAAACTCCGAAACCACTGAACCAATTACGATGTGATTTTCACCATTGTGTAGGTCATTTTCCCAGGCAGGTTTTAGGCTAAAGGGCCCCATACAATAGAACGATAATGCCCGATTTCAGCCCAATTCGGGCCGATATATTGGGTGAAATCGGGTATTTTCATTGTGCTTCACACCCGATCCGATGCGCGTTCCTGTGAGCATCGGACCGGATCACCCTAGAGCCGACATATCACGTGATCAGGAATGACTGGGATAGTAAAAGATTCATCGTATGCAAAAGGACAGCATACAATGTATATTTTACTAACCTGCCGCCAAGGAGGCTACTGGGAGGTTGAAGGGAAATCCTAGACAACATGACGGACCGTCATGTCTTATAAGTGTATGGGGCCCTTTAGTGTCATCACGATCAGTAATCCGGGAGCTGTGGGCTGGGACTATATATAAAGGTTTTATAATGACAGAAATCCAATAACATGATTGGACACACCAGATCACATGACCATGAATTTTTTTCCAACTATCGCAAGCCTATTTCAGTGAGGTCATGCCCATTTTAACAAGGCCATGCCCCCTCACCAGCATTGGTATGTAATTAGTTCAGCCTTAATTAGCTGACATACAACAGGGGATGTAGTTAATATTTCGGCTGACGGGATCCCGGCATTCAGGATCCCAACGCCGGAATCCCGACAGCCGAGAATGCCGACAGCCTCACCAGGGCTATTCCCACTCGTGGGGGTCCACGACACCCATAGAGTGGGAATAGAACCTGTGGCGAGCGCAGCAAGCCACCGTGCCCACAATTTGGCGAGCGCAGCGAGCCCACAAGGTGCCTCTGTGCACTTGTGAGGGGGGTGGTGCAGTGTAGTGCCTGCTGCCGTGCAGGTGTAGACTCACTACTTACCAGGAGCCGCACTCTCTCACCTTCAGGTCACGGAACCTTCAACGGACCTGGAACCTTCAGTTGGACCCGGACACGGCGGTCCCCTTCCAGATGTAGACGACGGACGAGCTGGGGCCTCTCTCCTCTTCTGGGTCCCGGTGGCATCTGATGTCACTCCCAGGGGGCAGGGCCTATGATGCGGCGAGCGGCGATTGGCTCACCGCGCCCGCCTGTGATTGGCCAGTGCCCCGCGAGCTGTGATTGGCTCGCGTATGGCGCCGGAATTCAAATGTCGTGGACGGCGCTTCTTATTGGCTGCCAATTTGGTGCCAAGTTTGAAGCGCCGCTTCTGCAGTGCCACCCGTCGCCGCCTCCGGTCCGCTGCAGGGAACCACTGCACGGTCCCGGCACTGGACACCCGCCGCCATGGACACATTTCCACACGCTCGCCCTGCTGCCAACATTTTGGCGGGCGGGATGCCGCTGTCGGGATATTTACAGCCGGCATCCCGTCCGCTGGGATTTCATATCCAACCCTACAACAGCTACCACTGCTTTGTTGGAAATGTATGTGGACTCAACTTTGAAAAATCAGTTATTTAAAAACGGTATTTTCTCTAACGTCCTAAGTGGATGCTGGGGACTCCGTAAGGACCATGGGGAATAGCGGCTCCGCAGGAGACTGGGCACATCTAAAGAAAGCTTTAGGACTAACTGGTGTGCACTGGCTCCTCCCCCTATGACCCTCCTCCAAGCCTCAGTTAGATTTCTGTGCCCGACGAGAAGGGTGCACACTAGGGGCTCTCCTGAGCTTCTTAGTGAAAGTTTTAGTTTAGGTTTGTTATTTTCAGTGAGACCTGCTGGCAACAGGCTCACTGCATCGAGGGACTAAGGGGAGAAGAAGCGAACTCACCTGCGTGCAGAGTGGATTGGGCTTCTTGGCTACTGGACATTAGCTCCAGAGGGACGATCACAGGTCCAGCCTGGATGGGTCCCGGAGCCGCGCCGCCGGCCCCCTTACAGAGCCAGAAGAGCGAAGAGGTCCGGGAAAATCGGCGGCAGAAGACGTTCCTGTCTTCAATAAGGTAGCGCACAGCACTGCAGCTGTGCGCCATTGCTCTCAGCACACTTCATACTCCGGTCACTGAGGGTGCAGGGCGCTGGGGGGGGGCGCCCTGAGACGCAATAAAACATTACAGAAATACCTTACATGGCAAAAAATGCATCACATATAGCTCCTGGGTTATATGGATGCATTTAACCCCTGCCAAAATATACAAAAAACCGGGAGATAAGGCCGCCGAAAAGGGGGCGGAGCCTATCTCCTCAGCACACTGGCGCCATTTTCCCTCACAGCTCAGTTGGAGGGAAGCTCCCTGGCTCTTCCCTGCAGACAGAAAGGGTAAAAAAAAAAGAGAGAGGGGGGCACTAATTAGGCGCAGTATTAAAACATACAGCAGCTATAAGGGGAAAAACACTTATATAAGGTTATCCCTGTATATATTAGAGATGAGCGGGTTCGGTTTCTCTGAATCCGAACCCGCCAGAACTTCATGTTTTTTTTCACGAGTCCGAGCGACTCGGATCTTCCCGCCTTGCTCGGTTAACCCGAGCGCGCCCGAACGTCATCATGACGCTGTCGGATTCTCGCGAGGCTCGGATTCTATCGCGAGACTCGGATTCTATATAAGGAGCCGCGCGTCGCCGCCATTTTCACACGTGCATTGAGATTGATAGGGAGAGGACGTGGCTGGCGTCCTCTCCGTTTAGACACTTGATTTACTAATTTTGGGGAGCATTAGGAGTACTCAGTAGTGTACAGTGCAGAGTTTTGCTGATAGTGACCAGTGACCACCACTTTTATTTATAATCCGTTCTCTGCCTGAAAAAAGCGATACACAGCACACAGTGACTCAGTCACATACATACCATATCTGTGTGCACTGCTCAGGCTCAGGCCAGTGTGCTGCATCATCTATATATATTATATATCTGTCTGACTGCTCAGCTCACACAGCTTATAATTGTGGGGGAGACTGGGGAGCACTACTGCAGTGCCAGTTATAGGTTATAGCAGGAGCCAGGAGTACATAATATTATATTAAAATTAAACAGTGCACACTTTTGCTGCAGGAGTGCCACTGCCAGTGTGACTAGTGACCAGTGACCTGACCACCAGTATATAATATTAGTAGTATACTATCTCTTTATCAACCAGTCTATATTAGCAGCAGACACAGTACAGTGCGGTAGTTCACGGCTGTGGCTACCTCTGTGTCGGCACTCGGCAGCCCGTCCATAATTGTATATACCAGTGACCTAACCGTGGTTTTTTTTTCTTTCTTTATACATACATACTAGTTACGAGTATACTATCTCTTTATCAACCAGTCTATATATTAGCAGCAGACACAGTACAGTGCGGTAGTTCACGGCTGTGGCTACCTCTGTGTCGGCACTCGGCAGCCCGTCCATAATTGTATATACCAGTGACCTAACCGTGGTTTTTTTTTCTTTCTTTATACATACATACTAGTTACGAGTATACTATCTCTTTATCAACCAGTCTATATATTAGCAGCAGACACAGTACAGTGCGGTAGTTCACGGCTGTGGCTACCTCTGTGTCGGCACTCGGCAGCCCGTCCATAATTGTATATATCACCTAACCGTGGTTTTTTTTTCTTTCTTTATACATACATACTAGTTACGAGTATACTATCTCTTTATCAACCAGTCTATATATAAGCAGCAGACACAGTACAGTGCGGTAGTTCACGGCTGTGGCTACCTCTGTGTCGGCACTCCGCAGCCCGTCCATAATTGTATATACCAGTGACCTAACCGTGGTTTTTTTTTCTTTCTTTATACATACATACTAGTTACGAGTATACTATCTCTTTATCAACCAGTCTATATATTAGCAGCAGACACAGTACAGTGCGGTAGTTCACGGCAGTGGCTACCTCTGTGTCGGCACTCGGCAGCCCGTCCATAATTGTATATACCACCTAACCGTGGTTTTTTTTTCTTTCTTTATACATACATACTAGTTACGAGTATACTATCTCTTTATCAACCAGTCTATATATTAGCAGCAGACACAGTACAGTGCGGTAGTTCACGGCTGTGGCTACCTCTGTGTCGGCACTCGGCAGCCCGTCCATAATTGTATATACCACCTAACCGTGGTTTTTTTTTCTTTCTTTATACATACATACTAGTTACGAGTATACTATCTCTTTATCAACCAGTCTATATATTAGCAGCAGACACAGTACAGTGCGGTAGTTCACGGCTGTGGCTACCTCTGTGTCGGCACTCGGCAGCCCGTCCATAATTGTATATACCACCTAACCGTGGTTTTTTTTTCTTTCTTTATACATACATACTAGTTACGAGTATACTATCTCTTTTTCTTTGCGTCATGTGCTGTTTGGGGAGGGTTTTTTGGAAGGGACATCCTACGTGACACTGCAGTGCCACTCCTAAATGGGCCCGGTGTTTGTGTCGGCCACTACGGTCGCTAATCTTACTCACACAGCTACCTCATTGCGCCTCTTTTTTTCTTTGCGTCATGTGCTGTTTGGGGAGGGTTTTTTGGAAGGGACATCCTACGTGACACTGCAGTGCCACTCCTAGATGGGCCCGGTGTTTGTGTCGGCCACTAGGGTCGCTAATCTTACTCACACAGCTACCTCATTGCGCCTCTTTTTTTCTTTGCGTCATGTGCTGTTTGGGGAGGGTTTTTTGGAAGGGACATCCTGCGTGACACTGCAGTGCCACTCCTAGATGGGCCCGGTGTTTGTGTCGGCCACTAGGGTCGCTTATCTTACTCACACAGCGACCTCGGTGCAAATTTTAGGACTAAAAATAATATTGTGAGGTGTGAGGTATTCAGAATAGACTGAAAATGAGTGTAAATTATGGTTTTTGAGGTTAATAATACTTTGGGATCAAAATGACCCCCAAATTCTATGATTTAAGCTGTTTTTTAGTGTTTTTGGAAAAAAACACCCGAATCCAAAACACACCCGAATCCGACAAAAATAATTCGGTGAGGTTTTGCCAAAACGCGTTCGAACCCAAAACACGGCCGCGGAACCGAACCCAAAACCAAAACACAAAACCCGAAAAATTTCAGGCGCTCATCTCTAGTATATATATAGCCCTCTGGTGTGTGCTGGCATACTCTCCCTCTGTCTCCCCAAAGGGCTAGTGGGGTCCTGTCCTCTATCAGAGCATTCCCTGTGTGTGTGCTGTGTGTCGGTACGTTTGTGTCGACATGTATGAGGAGAAAAATGATGTGGAGACGGAGCAGAGTGTCTGTAACAGTGATGTCACCCCCTAGGGGGTCGACACTTGAGTGGATGTACTGTTGAAAATTACGTGACAGTGTCAGCTCTATATAAAAAAAACAGTGGTTGACATGAGACAGCCGGCTACTCAGCTTGTGCCTGTCCAGACGTCTCATAGGCCGTCAGGGGCTCTAAAGCGGCCGTTACCTCAGATGGCAGATACTGACTCCTGTGTCGACGGTGAAGAGACAACCGTGATTTCCAGTAGGACCACACGTTACATGATTGAGACAATGGAAAATGTTTTTATACATTTCTGATAATACGAGTACCACCAAAAAAGGGGTATTATGTTCGGTGAGGGAAAAACTACCTGTAGTTTTCCTAAATCTGAGAAATAAAATGAGGTGTGTGATGATGCGTGGGTTTCCCCCGATAACAATTAATAATTTCTTAAAAAGTATTGGCTGCATACCCTTTCCCGCCAGAGGTTAGGATGCATTGGGAAACACCCCCTAGGGGGGATAAGGCGCTCACACGCTTGTAAGAACAAGGGCTCTACCCTCTCATGAGATGGCCGCCCTTAAGGATCCTGCTGATAGAAAGCAGGAGGGTATCCAAAAAAGGTATTTGCACACATACTGGTGTTATACTGCGACCAGCTATCGCCTCAGCCTGGAGGTGCAGTGCTGGGTTGGCATGGTCGGATTCCCTGACTGGAAATATTGATATCCTAGATAAGGATAGTATATTATTGCCTATAGAGCATTTAAAAGATGCATTTCTATATATGCATGATGCACAGCGGAATAATTGCCGACTGGCATCAAGTATAAGTGCGTTGTCCAATTCTACCAGTAAAATGGTCAGGTGATGCGGATTCCAAACGGCATTTGGAAGTATTGCCTTTGAAAGGGGACATTTGGGGTCGGTCTTTTAGACCTGGTGGCCACGGCAACAGCTGGGAAATCCACGTTTGTACCCCAGGTCGCCTCTCAAAATAAGACGCCGTATTATCAGGCGCAGTCCTTTGTTGGCAAGCGGACAAAAGGTTCCTCTTTTCTGCTCGTGACAGAGGGAGAGGAAAAAGGCTGCAGAGATCAGCCAGTTCCCAGGAACAGAAACCCTTTCCCGCCTCTGCCAAGCCCTCAGTATGACGCTAGGGCTTTACAAGCTCAGGCACGGTGGGGGCCCGTTCTCAATGAATTTCAGTGCGCAGTGGGCTCACTCGCAAGTAGACCCCTGGATCCTTCAGGTAATATCTCAGGGGTACATATTGGAATTCGAGACGTCTCCCCCTCGCCGTTTCCAAAAGTCGACTTTACCGACGTCTCCCTCTGACAGGGAGGCAGTTTTGGAAGCCATTCACAAGCTGTATTCCCAGCAGGTGATAATCAAGGTACCCCTCCTGCAACAGGGAATGGGGTATTATTCCACACTATTGTGGTACCGAAGCCAGACGGCTCGGTGAGACCGATTCTAAAATCTAAAATCTTTGAACACTTACATACAGAGGTTCAAATTCAAGATTGAGTCACTCAGAGCAGTGATTGCGAACCTGGAAGAAGGGGACTACATGATGTCTCGGGACATCAAGGATGCTTACCTTCATGTCAAAAATTACCCTTCTCACCAAGGGTACCTCAGGTTATGGTACAGAACTGTCACTATCAGTTCAGACGCTGCCGTAGGGATGGTCCACGGCACCCCGGGTCTTTACCAAGGTAATGGACGAAATGATATCCCTTCGAAGGAAGGAAATTTTAGTTATCCCTTACTTGGACAATTCCTTGATAAGGGTAAGATCCAGGGAACAGTTGGAGGTCGGTATAGCACTATCTCAGGTAGTGTTGCGGCAGCACGATTGGGTTCTCAATATTCCAAAATCACAGCTGGTTCCGACGACTTGTCTTCTGTTTCCTAGGGATGATCCTGGACACAGTCCAGAAAAAAGGTGTTTCTCCCGGAAGAGAAAGCCAGGGAGTTATCCGAGCTAATCAGGAACCTCCTAAAACCGAACCAAGTCTCAGTGCATCAATGCACAAGGGTTCTGGGAAAAAATGGTGGCTTCCTACGAAGCAATCCCATTCGTTAGATTCCACGCAAGAACTTTTCAGTGGAACCTACTGGACAAATGGTCCGGGTCGCATTTTCAGATGCATCAGCGGATAACCCTGTCACCAAGGACAAGGGTATCCATCCTGTGGTGGTTGCAGAGTGCTCATCTTCTAGAGGGCCGCAGATTCGGCATTCAGGACTGGGTCCTGGTGACCACGGATGCCAGCCTGCGAGGCTGGGGAGCAGTCACACAGGGAAGGAATATCCAGGGCTTAGGGTCAAGCCTGGATACATCACTTCACATAAATATCCTGAAGCTAAGGGCCATTTACAATGCTCTAAGCTTAGCGAGACCTCTGCTTCAAGGTCAGCCGGTGTTGATCCAGTCGGACAACATCATGGCAGTCACCCACGTAAACAGACAGGGTGGCACAAGAAGCAGGAGGGCAATGGCAGAAGCTGCAAGGATTCTCCGCTGGGCGGAAAATCATGTAATAGCACTGTCAACAGTATTCATTCCGGGAGTGGACAACTGGGAAGCAGACTTCCTCAGCACGACCTCCACCCGGGAGAGTGGGGACTTCACCCAGAAGTCGTCCACATGATTGAAAAAAAAAAAAAACTTGACAGGTATTGCGCCAGGTCAAGAGACCCTCAGGCAATAGTTGTAGACGCTCTGGTAACACCGTGGGTGTACCAGTCAGTGTATGTGTTCCCTCATCTGCCTCTCATACCCAAGGTACTGAGATTGATAAGATGGAGAGGAGTAAGCACTATATTCGTGGCTCCGGATGGGCCAAAAAGGACTTGGTAACCGGAACTTCAAGAGAGGCTCACGGAGGATCCGTGGCCTCTACCTCTAAGAAGGGACCTGCTCCAGCAAGGACCCTGTCTGTTCCAAGACTTACCGCGGCTGCGTTTGACGGCATGGCGGTTGAACGCCGGATCCTGAAGGAAAAAAGGCATTCCGGATGAAGTCATCCCTATCCTGATCAAAAGCCAGGAAGGATGTAACCGCAAAAACATTATCACCGCAATTGGCGAAAATATGTTGCGTAGTGCGAGGCCAGTAAGGCTCGACGGAGGAAATTCAACTGGGTCGATTCCTACATTTCCTGCAAACAGAAGTGTCTATGGGCCTGAAATTGGGGTCCATTAATGTTCAGATTTCGGCTCTGTCAATTTTCTTCCAAAAAAGAACTAGCTTCAGTCCCTGAAGTTTAGACGTTTGTAAAAGGGGTACTGCATATACAGCCTCCTTTTGTGCCTCCAGTGGCAATTTGGGATCTCAATGTAGTTTGGGTTCCAAAAGTCACATTGGTTTGAACCACTTAAATCTGTGGAGTTAAAATATCTCACATGGAAAGTGGTCATGCTGTTGGCCCTGGCCTGGGCCAGGCGTGTGTCAGGATTGGCGGCTTTATCCTGTAAAAGCCCTTATCTGATTTTCCATTCGGACAGGGCGGAATTGAGGACTCGTCCTCAGTTTCTCCCTACGGTGGTTCCAGCGTTTTCACCTGAACCAACCTATTGTGGTGCCTGCGGCTACTAGGGACTTGGAGGAATCCAAGTTGCTGGATGTTGTCAGGGCCCTGAAAATATGTTCCAGGACGGCTGGAGTCAGGAAATCTGACTCGCTGTTTATCCCGTATGCACCCAACATGCTGGGTGCTCCTGCTTCTAAGCAGACTATTGCTCGTTGGATTTGTAGTACAATTCAGCTTGCACATTCTGTGGCAGGCCTGCCACAGCTAAAATCTGTAAAAGCCCGTTCCACAAGGAAAGTGGGCTCATCTTGGGCGGCTGCCCGGGGGGTCTCGGCTTTACAACTTTGCCGAGCAGCTACTTGGTCAGGGGCAAACACGTTTGCTAAATTCTACAAATTTGATACCCTGGCTGAGGAGGACCTGGAGTTCTCTCATTCGGTGCTGCAGAGTCATCCGCACTCTCCCGCCCGTTTGGGAGCTTTGGTATAATCCCCATGGTCCTTACGGAGTCCCCAGCATCCACTTAGGACGTTAGAGAAAATAAGAATTTACTTACCGATAATTCTATTTCTCGTAGTCCGTAGTGGATGCTGGGCGCCCATCCCAAGTGCGGATTGTCTGCAATACTTGTACATAGTTATTGTTACAAAAATCGGGTTATTATTGTTGGGAGCCATCTTTTCAGAGGCTCCTCTGTTATCATACTGTTAACTGGGTTCAGATCACAAGTTATACGGTGTGATTGGTGTGGCTGGTATGAGTCTTACCCGGGATTCAAAATCCTTCCTTATTGTGTACGCTCGTCCGGGCACAGTTTCCTAACTGAGGCTTGGAGGAGGGTCATAGGGGGAGGAGCCAGTGCACACCAGTTAGTCCTAAAGCTTTCTTTAGATGTGCCCAGTCTCCTGCGGAGCCGCTATTCCCCATGGTCCTTACGGAGTCCCCAGCATCCACTACGGACTACGAGAAATAGAATTATTGGTAAGTAAATTCTTATTTTTCCTCGAGATCTGAAAACATGGCTTGCCCTAAAAGGATTTTATAGATGTACTGGTTGTATTAATTGACAGTGAAGAATTTGCACACCCTACAACTGTAGAAATATTTAATCTCTGCTACAACTCACATACTCATTATACTGTACACATAATTATCTGCTGCGTTTGTTCTATGTAGGGAAAATCTACAGATTGCTGTGAGAACATATAGCATACACAGATGTTCGATCAAAAAAGGCTTTACTCGTATTAGATGGCAAAACTTCCCCAAGAACCAAACAGTTTGTACAATTATGACATGAGATTAACGTCTTTAAATTTATGCTTATTGATCAAATTCCTCCCTTGGGTTGAGGGGGTGATAGGGATAGACTGTTGCAGCATATGGAAGCTTGCAGGACCTATAGCCTTAGTGTTCTAGAACCTGTGAATTTAAATGTGGGACTTAATATTACAGGTTGAGTATCCCATATAGAAATATTCCGAAATACGGAATTTAATAGTGAAACCTTTGTTTTCTGATGGCTCAATGTACACAAACTTTGTTTAATGCACAAAGTTATAAAAACATTGTATTAAATGACCTTCAGGCTGTGTGTATAAGGTGTATATAAAACAAATGCATTGTGTGCTTAGACTTGGGTCCCATCGCCATGATATCTCATTATGGTATACAATTATTCCAAAATACGGGCAGCACAGAGGGTGTAATGGTTAGCATTACTGTCTCACAGCACTGAGGTCATGGGTTCGATTCCCACCATGGCCCTAACTGTGTGGAGTTTGTATATTCTCACTGTACTTGTGTGGGTTTCCTCCGGGTACTCCGGTTTTCTCCCACAATCCAAAAATATACTAGTAGGTTAATTGGCTCCCAACAAATTTGCGAATGGCCAAATATTCTCTGTAAAGCGCTGCGGAATATGTTTGCGCTATATAAATAACTGGCAATAAATAAATAAAATACGGAAAAATCCGATATCCAAAATACTTCTGGTCCCAAGCATTTTGGATATGGTATACTCAACCTGTACTGGTTTCTTTTGATAGTTGTATAGATGTATAGTATCCTGTGATAGTTTTGTTGAAGTATTGGGCTTGAATTTTGTTTTTGAATACATACATTTATTTAATTTTTTTTGCATTATATCGGATAATTTAAAATTGACTATCATATATTACAGAAAGCATAAGTGACTGTCGTATAATGCATGGGGCATCAATGACTGACATAATACACAGGGCATCAGTGACTGCCATACAATAGAATAGTTATGAGTGACCGCCATACAGAGAGCAGTTGAGAGTGACCTCTGTATGCAAATTAAAAATAGTGATCATCATAAAGGTAATGTGGAACATTCTCAGGCCTGATTTTCCTCACTCTCTGCTTTAAACCATAATTGAGGCTGGTATGAATAATATTTAAAAAAATAAATTTAGGAGCTAAACCTAAAGTGGTAGTAATAAGGGCATAGCCGTGTCACTTGTATTGCTTCCACAATGTGTATTTACAACTAGGGTTGGCCACTGACCATCAATAGCTAACCACCGATGATCAATGGTTAGCCACCAATGATTTGCCAGCCAACTCCTTCTCCCAGTCAGTTGAATCTTTGACGAGCACCCGATAAGAGTCGCCTCGCTGACATCACCCGTAATGAATGAACCATGTGGGGTTGCTATCTAGTTGCTCTCTATGACTTAGAACAGCCAGAGATTTATAGAATAATGGGTTATATAAATAAGCTGGGAAACCAAACATATCATAAGGTGGTTTGGAAAGATAGCTTTGGTGAGTCAGTCCAGTCTGATGAAACTATGACACAAAATCCATTATAATTGAGTACATATAATATACAACATGAACTATAAAGATTTTAAAGATTTTTGCACATATTTACAATGCATATTCTTCATGTTTGACTAGAGAAGAGGGAACAAAAATTATATGTCACTGGCTAAAGAATTAGGAACAGAGATATCTGAAGAGAAAGGTGGCACCATTTCAATTCAAACTCACCCAGATACTCGTGTATCTAATCTATATACCCAATGCATTAACGTTCCTGTTAAATTACCATCCTCAGCTCTGTCCCTACAATTAGCCTGGATGTTTTGTTTACCCAGAAATGTAAGTATACTATACCTGTTGTAAACCACGTATGTGGTTCTAAAATGTTCTGATAATGTATGGATACTAAAGTTCCTTATATGCTTGGCGTATCGAGTTTATAAGGATCAAGATGTACAGCTGTAAATTTTGATTAGTCTATATGTTAATATAATGTTTACTGAAATTGCGGTTTATTTACTTCTAGTTTCAACCATAAACTTCCGGGACACATTAATTCTCACATAAGATGGGAATTATATTTTCGTGAAGGCAAAATACAGACTGTACATATAATTTATACCACTTTTACACCAAAAACCCAGGTTCGACCCAGGTTTCCGGTAGAGATGAGCGGGTTCGGTTCCTCGGGATCCGAACCCCCCCGAACTTCACCCATTTTACACGTTTCCGAGGCAGCCTTGGATCTTCCCGCCTTGCTCGGTTAACCAGAATGCGCCCGAATGTCATCATCCCGCTGTCGGATTCTCGCGAGATTCGTATTCTATATAAGGAGCCGCGCGTCGCCGCCATTTTCACTCGTGCATTGGAGATTGAACGGAGAGGACATGGAAGCGTTCTCTCCCCTGAAAAGCTCCGTAATCTGTGCTCAGTGTGCTGAAAGTATCTGTGCTCAGTGTGCTGCAAATAATCTGTGCTCAGTGTGCTGAAAATATCTACGTTCTCTGGCTGAAAACGCTCCATATCTGTGCTCAGTGTGCTGCAAATATCTGATCAGTGTGCTGCATTGTCGGGACTGGGTACTACCAGTATAATAATATATACTATTCTATAGCTTCTATACTGCTTGTCAGGACACATGTGTCACAGTTACACCGCTCTGTACTGATTATATATACAGTAATATATATACTTTCTGCTGCGAGGTACACTGGGCTCCACAAGTCTGGACAATGGGGTGTAGAGTAGGATCTTGATCCGAGGCACCAACAGGCTCAAAGCTTTGACTGTTCCCAGAATGCACAGCGCCGCCTCCTATATCACCCCGCCTCCCAGCACAGGAGCTCAGTTTGTCAGTTGGTGCTGCAGTAAGCAGGCACTTAACAGAGGGGCTGCTCCAAGCTGCCCTGAGAAGAGCTTTTTATGAGGTAAAAAGTGAAGACTTCAAGGGCAGCAGCGGTGGTAAATGTCTTGTGACATTCACTGCTGCAGCTCCAGCTCTCCCCAGCGGCGCTGTACACTCCCGAGCCCTGGTTGCCGGGTACCTACAGCGGAGGCTCCGGTTTTCTTCATGTTAGACACACACGGCTGGGGCTCTCCAGGATCGCGTGGCCACGCTTCGGGAGGTGGTAAGTGGGTCCCGCTCACGAGACCCGGTCTTTATCGCGATCCGGCGCGGTCAGTGGGAGGCGGGCCGCGCACGCTGGCGGTGGACACTGTGGATACAGGCGATCCCACTAGATCACCAGGGCATTGGCGCAGGTCAGGTTTTCTCTTAAAACCGATTTTAATATCGCCCACAGTACCCAGTGGTTTTGCCAGCAAGGGGGATAGGGCTTAGACCTGAAGCCCCTCTCCCAGCCCCAGGGCGCCATTTCCAGCAAGTGTTCCCGCCCTGGAGCTGCATCTCTGTCTTTTCCTCACTCCCTGTCAGTGTCTGCGGTGCCATTACTCCTCAGCTCACTGTTCCTGGGACTGCTTGGGCAAATCCTCCTATGTAAAGCCGCCTGGTTGTCAGTGCTGTGACTTTACATGACACTTAAGTATTCTACCTGCCTTTTTAGTCAGTGTTAGTAAGAAAGAGTGCATTTAGTCAGGGGTTTATAGTACAATTACCCTGTGATATACATCCAGTTTCTTACTGTGTAGTGTTATATCTATTGACTATATAGCTGTGTAAGCTAGTCCAGTGCAGTATTATTGTTAGTAATAACCTCTGCATTGTACAAACTGTGACTATTTGTGTGTGCATTGATAGCTGAGTGGTGTCCATCTCGTGTCTTTCACTCAACTTGCTATCCCTATATTCTATAACCTGAGGGGGCTTGGTGCGTCAGGTGTTATTTAATATAGGATTTTCACAAAGATATACTGTATTACGTATTTTTCTCTGTGATTTAGTCACCATATCTCTCCTTTATCTCTGCTGGTGCTGACTACACTGCGCAGGGGTTTGGGTTTAGGGATATAGTGCTGCTAATAATTGTACTGTGTTACCTCATACTGCAAGTTATATCATGTCTGCTTCTGAGGGTAACGGTTCTGGGGCGGAACACACTGCTGGTGTTGCTGAAGCCACAGGCACATATGTGGAGAATATAGCAGCTGTGGGCTCTGGTTCTGGGGGCTCCTTGCCCCCCAGTGGGACTGTGGCAACGGAGGCACATACTGACCCTCCGTGGGCCGCTTTTTCCACGCTTCTGCATACGTTAGTTCATAAACTGACACCCCCTATGGGACCCCCAATGCCGGTACAACCGTATGTGGTCCCTGCAGCTAACCCGCCGTGGGCGGATGATTTATCTGCTCAATTAAAGAAGTTGAACCAGTCCCTGACTACTAAAAAGTCTGACCATCGCTCGCCTAAGTCCAAGAAGTCCTCTAAGCGAGCGCTCGTCTCCTCACAATCCACTGCTGTCACTGACACCTCGTCTGATGAAGACAGCACATACACTGACCCCACAGGTTCTGACTCGGATACGGCTGATGGGGAGGGTAGTTCACATGTGGATGTTCCTGATCTTTTGGAGGCTATTAAGTTAATTCTGCAGATTACGGATGATCCCGAGCCATCCGTTCCTAATAAGAACCAGATAGGTTCAAGCGTCAGAAGGTGATTAAACAAGTTTTACCTCACTCTGACAACCTAGTGGATATACGTCAGGAACCCTGGAAAAGCCGGGTACGAAGTTTGTGCCTCAAAAGAAGATGCTGGCTCGCTATCCCCTCGCGCCAGAGCTGTCTAAGAATTGGGAAACGCCTCCTCCAGTAGACTCACATGTGGCTAGGATGGTGGTTTCCTCAGCTCTGCCTGTCACTACCGTCACGTCTCTAAAAGAGCCTACGGATAAACGTGTCAAGGGTTGTCTAAAAGCGATTTACACCCTCACGGGTGCTGCACAAAGGCCCACTATTGCAGCTACATGGGCGGCAGAGGCTATTGAAGCATGGGCCTTGGAGTTAGAAGCTGAAATCTCCTCTGACCATGCTAGACAATGCTTGTCATATATTGTGTAACACTGTAGGGGTGCAAGGTGCCTTTTCCTGGGGAATATGGCAGCACGCAGCAGTTGAGGAACAACACAAGTCCAGTTTCTGGTACAACTGACCCCGGCCAGTTTTATTGAAACAGAAAATAAAACAAACCCCAAAATAAAAATACCTTGCCTGTCCGGCACTAACTAAACATAAGATGTTCCTAACTGTCACTAAACAAAACACAGAGTTCTTCAGTACATACTGTATAGCTTACTTGCATCAGAAAGCGTGTCTCTCACACACAGATCCTGCAGCCTTCCCAGGCAGTCTGCCCATACTAATCAGGTTAGAAGCACTATATCACTCTTACACAGCTGAAACCCTGATTAGCCCTCTGTGAGGCCAAAGACCCGAACTGGGCCCAATGTCTAGAACTCGCCTTATCTCTCTCTCAGAGCCTTTACCCAGCTTTTACAGCAAACTGAAAAGGTTCAGACAAAACAAAAAGCATTTTTCCTAGAAGTTAACATTTTCTAAAACATGTAAGACAAGAACCTGGGACAAATATACCTGCCCTCAAACACTATCCCAGTGTTCTTGTCACATATCCCCCTCCCCTGTTTCGACCTAGGGGCCGGAACACTTGTAGCCCCCAAACAGAAGATGCGAGACAATGCATCTGCGTTGGCCAATTGTGTTCCCGGTCTATGTTCGACAGTAAACTTAAAGTCCTGCAACGCTAGAAACCATCTAGTTACACGAGCATTCTTGCCTCTATTTACATACATCCATTTTAAAGGGGCATGGTCTGTCACTAGTCTGAATTGTCTACCCAAGAGGTAATATCTCAAGGTATCTAGTGCCCACTTAATGGCCAAAGCCTCCTTTTCCACAATGGCATACCTTTTTTCATGCTCATTGAGTTTCCTACTCAAATAAATGATAGGGTGTTCGTCCCCATCTCTGGTTTGGGACAGCACAGCACCTATCCCTACCTCTGAGGCATCTGTCTGTACCACAAATTCTTCTGAAAAATCTGGTGTTATCAACACCGGTTGTGAACACAAAGCCACTTTTAACGCTTGGAACGCCTTTTCTGCATCAGGGTTCCATTTCACCACATTTGACTGCTTCCCTTTGGTAAGGTCTGACAACGGCACCGCTGTGGTCGCAAAATTAGGAATAAACCGTCTATAGTACCCAGTAATTCCCAAAAAAGCCCTTACCTGTTTTTTATTCACTGGACGAGGCCAGTTTTGAATAGCATCAACTTTATTCAATTGGGGCCTAATCAGACCTCTGCCTATGGTGAAGCCCAAGTATTTGACCTCCTCCATTGCGAGGCAGCACTTCTTTGGGTTAGCAGTTAACCCTGCCTCTCTGATTGAGTCCAGTACTGCTTGTACTTTAACCAAATGTGACCCCCAGTCTGTACTGTGAATTACCACATCATCCAAATAGGCAGCTGCATATTTTCTATGGGGCCTCAAAATTTTATCCATCGCCCGTTGAAAGGTTGCTGGAGCCCCATGCAACCCAAAGGGTAACATCTTATACTGGTACAGCCCCTCCGGAACCGAAAAGGCTGTTTTTTCTTTGGCGCTATCAGATAAAGGTATTTGCCAGTAACCTTTGGTCAGGTCCAATGTGGTGAGAAACCTGGCTGTTCCCAGCCTTTCTACAAGCTCATCCACACGGGGCATGGGGTATGCGTCAAACTTGGACACCTCATTTAACTTACGAAAGTCATTACAGAAGCGTATGCTACCGTCGGGCTTCGGGATGAGCACTATGGGACTGGACCACTCACTGTTAGACTCCTCTATGACTCCAAGTTCTAACATGGTTTTAACTTCCTTAGAAATAGCTTCTCGCTGAGCTTCAGGAATCCTATATGGCTTTAAATGAACCCTGACCCCTGGTTCTGTGACAATGTCATGTTTTATTATGGTCGTTCGGCCAGGCAGCTCTGAAAATACCTCCCTATTTTGGATGAGAAATTCTTTAACCTGATTGTTCTGATCAGCTGATAATGTCTCTGACACCTTCACTGCGGGAAGCAACCGGGGTGAAGACACCGAAGGGCAAGGCTCCGCTGACAGAGACAACCTATCTTTCCAGGGTTTGATTAAGTTAACATGGTAGATCTGTTCGGGTTTTCTCTTTCCCGGCTGGTATACTTTGTAATTAACCTCATTCACTTTTTCCCTAATCTCAAATGGACCCTGCCATTTAGCTAGGAATTTGCTTTCCACAGTGGGTACCAAAACAAGAACTCTATCTCCAGGAGCAAATTCCCGTATCTTGGCACTCCGGTTATAGACCCTCTGTTGAGCACTTTGGGCCTGTTCCATGTGCTCTCTGACAACAGGTACCACGGCTGCAATCCTATCCTGCATTTGTGTTACATGCTCAATAACGCTTCTATAAGGAGTGGGCTGTCCTTCCCACGTCTCTTTGGCAACATCCAACAGCCCTCTGGGGTGTCTACCATACAACAAATCAAATGGAGAAAACCCCGTAGAGGACTGAGGAACTTCTCTGATGGCCATTAACAAGTAGGGCAACAAACAATCCCAGTTTTTCCCATCTCTCTCAACAACCTTTTTTAACATACTTTTTAATGTTTTATTAAACCTTTCCACCAACCCGTCAGTTTGGCGATGGTAGATGGACGTCCTGAGGTGAGTGACCTTAAATAACTTGCACAATTCTTTCATGATCCTTGACATAAATGGAGTACCTTGGTCAGTCAAAATTTCTTTTGGTATTCCCACTCTACTAAATACCTGCACCAGCTCCTTAGCTATCGCCTTGGTTGTGATAGTGCGTAAAGGGACAGCCTCAGGATATCGAGTGGCATAGTCCATAATTACCAGGATATACTGATGGCCCCGAGCAGACTTTAACAAGGGCCCCACGAGATCCATGGCTATTCTGTCAAACGGGACCTCTATAATAGGCATGGGAACTAGTGGGCTCCTGAAATGGGGTCTAGGGGCATGATATTGGCATTCAGGACAGGAAGAACAATATTCAGACACTTCTTTATAAACCCCTGGCCAAAAGAACCTTTGTAAAACTCTTTCAGTGGTTTTTTCTGCCCCTAAATGTCCTGCGGTAACGTGACTATGAGCTAAATCTAGTACCGTTCTCCGATAAGGCTGGGGAACTACCAGCTGTTCCACCACATCCTCACCCCTTTTGACAATGTGGTACAAGAGCTCATTACAGATGGCCATGTGGGGATACGTAACCCTGTCACCTGGTACCACAGGTTCCCCATTAACAATCTTAACATTCTCTCTAGCCTTTATTAAGGTAGGATCCTTTAACTGTTCAGACGCAAACAGATCCTTCTTTACCTCCAGGTCAGGCACGCTTTCAGTTCTAACTACTATGTCTCTGTTCCCGGCAAGAGGGTCCTCACTGGACTCCCCATCTGTCACTTCCCCAGCCAAACTAGCAAAAGGCAAAGGGCCAGAAAGTTCCGAAGACCCACGTACATCCATAAAATCACCGGTATTATCAACTGGCTTTTTACTTCTCACATCTGTTGATAACCGTGATTCCCACAGTTTCCAAAAATGAGGAAAATCCCTCCCTATTATGGCCTCATGCACCAAGGTAGGGACCAGTCCCACTTTAACCATTGCTGACCCACAACAAGTTTCTATATTCACCTCAGCAGTGTAATAATATTGGGTATCCCCATGTATGCAAGTTACCCCAATAGGTATTTGCTGGACCTTTAAGGGGTTCACTAACCCAGCTTTCACGAGGGTAACTAAACTTCCTGAATCTAGCAAGGCCTCTACCCGGTTACCTTCTAAGAACACATCACACATTTGTTTTTCCAGCTCAGGTGAAGGTACCACAGTACAGGCTAACCTAGCAAAGAAAGACATTCTGCGACATTCAAAGGCAGCATCACATTGCATGGGTTCTTGCGTGACTGGGCAATTGGCAATAACATGACCTGGCATACCACACCTAAAACATTTAACCACACGATTATCAACCCATTTGGGCAGCATAGACCGTTCTAGCCCCATTGGCCTGTTTCCAGGGCCAGTGTTTACAGTCTCTCCAGCCTTGCGTTCTCTTAACCGCCCAGCAACGTTTTCCCACGGAACAGTCTTACCAGTCTTTACTGAAGGGCGCTGTCGAGGATCTATGGGTTGCTGGGTGGTCATCAGTAGTTCCTCTGCTGCCAAATACCTCTCTACCATGTCCACTAATTGGTCAGCAGTACCCGGGTTTCCATGGCTCACCCACTTGCGCAGGACCATGGGCAAAGATCTCAAGTAGCGGTCCATGACGACTCTTTCCACCATCTGGGGACCAGTTAATGTCTCTGGCTGCAGCCATTTTTTTGTTAGCTGAATAAGGTCGTGCATCTGGGAGCGCGGAGGCTTCTCCATGGCGTACAGCCAACGGTGCACCCGTTGTGCTCGTACTGACAGCGTGACTCCCAGGCGGGTCAGGATCTCAGTCTTTAGTTTATCATAGTCCCGAGCCTCAGCAGGGCTTAAATCAAAGTAAGCTTTTTGGGGCTCACCTGACAGGAAAGGTGCCAGCAGACTGGCCCACTGTGCTTTCGGCCAGTTCTCACGCTCGGCAGTCCTTTCAAACGTGGTCAGATAGGCCTCCACATCATCAGCCTCTGTCATTTTCTGCAGGAAGTGACTGGCTCGTATAGAACTAGAGCTGGTTGGAGCACTGACGGCCACATCTCCAACCCGAGCTGCAAGTCTCTGCACCACTTCTGCTAAGGCCTCTCTATCCTGACGCTGTTGCCTGTAAAGTTCATCAACAACTGCCTGCTGTTGTCTCTTATTTTCCTCCATTGCCACCTGCTGCTGTCTGTTGGCCTCCTGCTGTAGTCTCCAATTTTCCTCCATTGCCACCTGCTGCTGTCGGTTGGCCTCCTGCTGAGCCGCTGTAGCTTGCAGCAAGGCTTTAAGCAGATCCTCCATGTCAACAGATTTTTCAGGCGGCTTTGCAGCTGCTTTCACCCAGGACATATATCAAACCCTCAGGGGTGAGTCTCAGTAACTTCACACTGGGCTGTATCTGCATAAACCACCGTTTTCTGCAGGCCTCACAAAGCTGCTGCTTTCACTTATGCGCAGAACGGCCTGCTCGCATTCTCCACCAAGTTGTAACACTGTAGGGGTGCAAGGTGCCTTTTCCTGGGGAATATGGCAGCACGCAGCAGTTGAGGAACAACACAAGTCCAGTTTCTGGTACAACTGACCCCGGCCAGTTTTATTGAAACAGAAAATAAAACAAACCCCAAAATAAAAATACCTTGCCTGTCCGGCACTAACTAAACATAAGATGTTCCTAACTGTCACTAAACAAAACACAGAGTTCTTCAGTACATACTGTATAGCTTACTTGCATCAGAAAGCGTGTCTCTCACACACAGATCCTGCAGCCTTCCCAGGCAGTCTGCCCATACTAATCAGGTTAGAAGCACTATATCACTCTTACACAGCTGAAACCCTGATTAGCCCTCTGTGAGGCCAAAGACCCGAACTGGGCCCAATGTCTAGAACTCGCCTTATCTCTCTCTCAGAGCCTTTACCCAGCTTTTACAGCAAACTGAAAAGGTTCAGACAAAACAAAAAGCATTTTTCCTAGAAGTTAACATTTTCTAAAACATGTAAGACAAGAACCTGGGACAAATATACCTGCCCTCAAACACTATCCCAGTGTTCTTGTCACAATTGTCACAGCTTCTTGCTATATTAAAGAGGCGGCTTCTGATGCCGGTATCCTAGCAGCCAAGGCCTCTACTACATCAGTCCTGGCTCGCAGGATATTGTGGCTGAGATCCTGGTCTGTGGATCTGGACTCTAGAAAAACCCTGGAGGTACTCCCTTTCAAGGGGGATATTCTGTTTGGGGAGGACTTAAATAAGATAGTGGCTGACTTGGCTACTGACAAAACTGCCTGTCTGCCTAATACAGCTCCTTCTGTGTCGAAGGCCAAAGGCACGTCCTTTTGCCCCTTTTGTCCTTCAGGTAAAGCAAAAGGTCAGGCGTACCATAAGCAGGCCCGCACTTCCAAACCTGGTAAGCCGAAGCCCAAAAGAGCCTGGGCTGCCCGTTAGCCAGCAGCCAAGACCGATAAGCCTGCCGCATGACGGGGCGGGCCTCCCCCTTGGGGATCCCAGGGTGGAGGGCCGGCTTCTAGGGTATACCCAAGAATGGTTGAAGACCACTTCAGATGCCTGGGTATGGGAAGTCGTCACTCGAGGTTACGCCATAGCCTTCAAAAACCGACCCCCTCATCGATTTTGCCAGACAGACGTCCCGTCGGACCAGACAAAGGCAAACACTCTGCATTCGGTGGTACAGACCCTCCTGGATACAGGAGTCGTAGTACAGGTGCCTCTTGCTCAGAGGGGCCGGGGGTACTATTCTCCGCTGTTTCTAGTCCCAAAACCGAATGGGCCCTCCCGGCCCTCCCGGCCCATTCTCAACCTCAAGACACTGAACAAGTTTGTGAAGGTTTCCAAGTTCCGTATGGAAACCCTTCGCTCTATAGTTCTGGTCTTGGAACCTGGGGACTACATGGTCTCCCTGGTCATACAGGATGCTTACCTGCATATTCCTATACCAGTGTCACATCAACAATACCTGAGGTTCGCTATTGGCAACCTCCATTACCAGTTTAGGGCGTTACCTTTTGGTTTAACAACTGCTCCGCGAGTCTTCACCAAAGTTATGGCAGTGATGACGGTGGTACTCCGCCGTCAAGGGGTCAGGATACTGCTGTATCTGGACGACTTGTTAATCCTGGCAAATTCCCCAGATCTTCTCCTGCGTCATCTGGATATGACGGTCCGGTTTCTACAAGCCCACGGGTGGCTCATCAATTGGAAGAAATCCTCCCTGGTCCCTGCTCAGAGCATGGTGCATCTGGGAGCGCTGTTGGACACTCACAACCAGAGGTTGTTCTTGTCTCAGGAGAAAGTCCTGAAACTTCAGGACAGGATTTGTTGCTTCCTTTCTCATCCGCAAGTGTCAATACATTCGGCAATGCAGGTGCTGGGCCTCATGGTATCAGCATTCGGCATGGTGGAGTATGCTCAATTCCATTCTCGCCCCCTCCAGAAGCTGATTCTAGCCAAGTGGGACGGCCTGCCTCACCGGATCAGGTCTCAAATGATCTCTTTGACTCCGGAGGTCCGTCTGTCGCTGCTCTGGTGGCTCCAGGACCGACAATTGTGCAGAGGCCGTCCCTTCTGGATATCCAACTGGGTCCTGTTGACGACAGATGCCAGTCTAAGAGGTTGGGGCGCGGTGCTGGAGCAGCACTCCTTGCAGGGTCGGTGGACCAAGGAGGAATCTCACCTCTCGATCAACATTCTGGAATTGCGGGCGGTCTTCAATGTGTTGAACCTAGCCCAGCATTTGATTCAGAACCGTCCTGTTCAAGTACAGTCGGACAACGCCACCAAAGTGGCTTACATAAATCATCAAGGCGGCACTCGAAGCCGTTTGGCAATGAAGGAAGCCTCACGGATTCTACGTTTGGCAGAACGCCATCTACCGGCAATATTCATTTCGGGAGTCCTGAATTGGGAAGCGGACTTACTCAGTCGTCAGGGCGTGCATGCCGGCGAGTGGGGCCTCCATCCAGAAGTGTTTCAACTCCTCGTGGAAAGGTGGGGTCTGATGGCGTCTCGACACAATCACATGGTTCCGGTCTTCGGAGCAAGGACAAGGGATCCTTAAGCAGCATTCGTGGATGCGCTGGCAGTGCCGTGGAGGTTTCGGCTGCCGTACGTGTTCCCTCCAGTGTCACTCCTGCCCAGGGTAATTCGAAAGTTCAAGCAAGAAAAAGGAAATCTGCTTCTCATAGCTCCGGCGTGGCCCAGACGGCACTGGTTCTCAGACCTGCAAGGCCTATTGTCAGAGCGTCCACTTCTACTTCCACAACGCCCAGACCTCCTTGTTCAGGGCCCCTGTGTCTACCAGGACCTAGCCCGGCTGTCTTTGACGGCGTGGCTCTTGAAGCTTCCGTCTTAAGAGCTAAGGGTTTTTCTGAAGAGGTCATTAAAACTATGTTGCGGGCCCGGAAACCGGCCTCTGCTTGGATTTAACATCGGGTCTGGCATTCCTACTTTGTTTGGTGCGCATCTAACCATTATGACGCTTCCTAGTTTAGTACAGCCAAACTTTTGGCTTTTCTACAGCAGGGCCTAGATTTAGGCCTGCGTCTGGCCTCCCTCAAGGTTCATATTTCTGCCTTGTCGGTGTGGTTTCAGAGAAAAATTGCGACTTTACCTGATGTTCATACTTTCACTCAGGGTGTGTTGCGTATCCAACCTCCCTATGTCCCGCCTGTGGCTCCTTGGGACTTGTCGGTGGTTTTGAAGGCGTTGCAGGAGCCTCCATTTGAACCTCTTGGTTCAGCTGACCTTAAGTGGCTTTCCCTTAAGGTGGTGTTCTTGCTGGCTATTGCCTCTGCTAGAAGAGTGTCGGATTTGGGTGCCTTGTCTTGTAGTTCCCCATATCTAATTTTTCACCATGACCGGGCGGTTCTTAGGACTCGTCCCGGATATTTACCTAAGGTGGTTTCTTCGTTCCACCTTAATCGGGAGATTGTGGTTCCAGCTTTTGTCTCTCCTGATTTGTCCCCCAAAGAGCGGTATTTGGATGTGGTACGGGCTCTCCGTATCTATGTGAAGAGACCTGCTTCTATTCGAAAGTCTGATTCTCTTTGTTTTGTTTGGATTTCACAAACGTGGCTGGCCTGCTCACAAGCAGACCCTGGCCAGGTGGATTAAAATGGTGATTGCGCATGCTTATGTGAAGGCTGGTCTGTCAGCTCCTGTTCACATTACGGCCCATTCTACTCGGTCTGTTGGACCTTCTTGGGCGGCCCAACGTGGTGCGACCCTTGATCAATTGTGCAAGGCGGCTACGTGGTCCTCCGGGAACACGTTCATAAGGTTCTATGCCTTCGATACTGCCGCTTCCCAGGATGCTTCCTTTGGACGCCGGGTTCTTGTGCCCGCTACAGTGCGTCCCATCCCATAAGGAACTGCTTTAGGACATCCCCATTGTCCAGACTTGTGGAGCCCAGTGTACCCCGCAGCAGAAAACGAGTTTTATGGTAAGAACTTACACTTGTTAAAACTCTTTCTGCGAGGTACACTGGGCTCCACAAGGCGCCCACCCTGACGCACTTAGCTTCTGTGGGTTGATATGGCATTAGCCGCTGACACTTCTCTTGTCGTGAGAGTGTGGTGTATGTGGTGGCTACTAACCGTTGTCGTCTCTTTTCCTGCTACTGCATTGGGCTGGTTAATTAAACTGAGCTCCTGTGCTGGGAGGCGGGGTGATATAGGAGGTGGCGCTGTGCATTCTGGGAAAAGTCAAAGCTTTGAGCCTGTTGGTGCCTCGGATCAAGATCCTACTCTACACCCCATTGTCCAGACTTGTGGAGCCCAGTGTACCTCGCAGAAAGAGTTTTAACAAGGGTAAGTTCTTACCATAAAACTCGTTATTCTATAGCTTCTATACTGCTTGTCAGGACACGTGTCACAGTTACACCGCTCTGTACTGATATATACAGTAATATATATACTATTCTATAGCTTCTATACTGCTTGTCAGGACACGTGTCACAGTTACACCTTTCTGTACTGATATATACAGTAATATATATCTATTCTATAGCTTCTCTACTGCTTGTCAGGACACATGTGTCACACTTACACCACTCTGTACTGAGATATATATATATATATATATATATATATATATACAGTAATATATATACAGGTTGAGTATCCCATATCCATATATTCCGAAATACGGAATATTCCGAAATACGGACTTTTTTGTGTGAGAGTGAAATAGTGAAATCTTTGTTTTTTGATGGCTCAGTTTACACAAACTTTGTTTAATACACAAAGTTATTAATAATATTGTATTAAATGACCTTCAGGCTGTGTATACAAGGTGTATATGAAACATAAATGAATTGTGTGTATGTACACACAATTTGTTTAATGCACAAAGTTATAAAAAATATTGGCAAAAATTACCTTCAGGCTGTGTATATAAGGTGTATATGAAACATAAATGCATTCTGTGCTTAGATTTAGGTCCCATCACCATGATATCTCATTATGGTATCTAATTATTCCAAAATACGGAAAAATCCGTTATCCAAAATACCTCTGGTCCCAAGCATTTTGGATAAGGGATACTCAACCTGTACTATTCTGTAGCTTCTATACTGCTTGTCAGGACACGTGTCACAGTTACACCGCTCTGTACTGATATATATATATATACAGTAATATATATACTATTCTGTAGCTTCTATACTGCTTGTCAGGACACATGTGACACAGTTACACCGCTCTGTACTGATATATACAGTAATATATATACTATTCTATAGCTTCTATACTGCTTGTCAGGACACGTGTCACAGTTACACCGCTCTGTACTGATATATACAGTAATATATATACTATTCTGTAGCTTCTATACTGCTTGTCAGGACACATGTGACACAGTTACACCGCTCTGTACTGATATATACAGTAATATATATACTATTCTATAGCTTCTATACTGCTTGTCAGGACACGTGTCACAGTTACACCTTTCTGTACTGATATATACAGTAATATATATCTATTCTATAGCTTCTATACTGCTTGTCAGGACACATGTGTCACAGTTACACCGCTCTGTACTGATATATATATATACAGTAATATATATACTATTCTATAGCTTCTATACTGCTTGTCAGGACACATGTGTCACAGTTACACCACTCTGTACTGATATATATATATATATACAGTAATATATATACTATTCTATAGCTTCTATACTGCTTGTCAGGACACGTGTCACAGTTACACCGCTCTGTACTGATATATACAATAATATATATACTTTTCTGTAGCTTCTAGTATGACAGTGCAGCATTTTGGTGACCAACAGTATACATATATAGTACAGTACAGTAGGCCATTGCTATTGATATATTACTGGCATATAATTTCACACATTAAAAAATGGAGAACAAAAATGTGGAGGGTAAAATAGGGAAAGATCAAGATCCACTTCCACCTCTTGCTGAAGCTGCTGCCACTAGTCATGGCCAAGACGATGAAATGCCATCAACGTCGTCTGCCAAGGCCGATGCCCAATGTCATAGTAGAGAGCATGTAAAATCCAAAAAACAAAAGTTCAGTAAAATGACCCAAAAATCTAAATTAAAAGCATCTGATGAGAAGCGTAAACTTGCCAATATGCCATTTACGACATGGAGTGGCAAGGAACGGCTGAGGCCCTGTCCTATGTTCATGGCTAGTGGTTCAGCTTCACATGAGGATGGAAGCACTCATCCTCTCGCTAGAAAAATGAAAAGACTTAAGCTGGCAAAAGCACAGCAAAGAACTGTACGTTCTTCTAAATCACAAATCCCCAAGGAGAGTCCAATTGTGTCGGTTGCGATGCCTGACCTTCCCAACACTGGACGGGAAGAGGTGGCGCCTTCCACCATTTGTACGCCCCCTGCAAGTGATGGAAGGAGCACCCGCAGTCCAGTTCCTGATAGTCAAATTGAAGATGTCACTGTTGAAGTTCACCAGGATGAGGATATGGGTGTTGCTGGCGCTGAGGAGGAAATTGACAAGGAGGATTCTGATGGTGGGATGGTTTGTTTAAGTCAGGCACCCGGGAAAACAGCTGTTGTCCGTGGGACGAATTTGGCCATTGACATGCCTGGTCAAATTACAAAAAAAAAATCACCTCTTCGGTGTGGAATTATTTCAACAGAAATGCGGACAACAGGTGTCAACCTGTAATAAGTAGGGTTAAGGACGTTAACCACCTAGGAACATCCTCCCTTATACGTCACCTGGAGCGCATTCATCAGAAGTCATTGACAAGTTCAAAAACTTTGGGTGACAGCGTAAGCAGTTCACTGACAACTAAATCCCTTCCTCTTGTACCCAAGCTCCTGCAAACCACACCACCAACTCCCTCAGTGTCAATTTCCTCCTTAGACAGGAACACCAATAGTCCTGCAGGGCATGTCACTGGCAAGTCTGACGAGTCCTCTCCTAACTGGGATTCCTCCGATGGATCCTTGAGTGTAACACCTACTGCTGCTGGCGCTGCTGTTGTTGCTGCTGGGAGTCGATCGTCATCCCAGAGGGGAAGTCGGAAGACCACTGGTACTACTTCCAGTAAGCAATTGACTGTCCAACAGTCCTTTGCGAGGAAGATGAAATATCACAGCAGTCATCCTACTGCAAACGGATAACTCAGATCTTGGCAGCTGCGGTGGTGTTAAACGTGTGTCCGGTATCCACCGTTAATTCACAAGGAATGAGAGAATTGCTTGAGGTACTGTGTCCCCGGTACCAAATACCATCTAGGTTCCATTTCTCTAGGCAGGCGATACCGAGAATGTACACAGATGTCAGAAAAAGAGTCACAAGTGTACTAAAAAATGCAGTTGTACCCAATGTCCACTCAACCACGGACATGTGGACAAGTGGAGCAGGGCAGACTCAGGACTATATGACTGTGACAGCCCACTGGGTAGATGTATTGCCTCTCGCAGCAAGAACAGCAGCGGCGGCACCAGTAGCAGCATCTCGCAAACGCCAACTTGTTCCTAGACAGGCTACGCTTTGTATCACCTCACCGCTTTCCATAAGAGGCACACAGCTGACAACCTCTTACGGAAACTGAGGAACATCATCGCAGAATGGCTTACCCCAATTGGACTCTCCTGGGGATTTGTGACATCGGACACTACCAATATTGGCCCTCATTCCGAGTTGATCGGTCGGTATTTTTCATCGCATCGCAATGAAAATCCGCTTAGTACGCATGCGCAATATTCGCACTGCGACTGCGCCAAGTAATTTAACAATGAAGATAGTATTTTTACTCACGGCTTTTTCATCGCTCCGGCGATCGTAATGTGATTGACAGGAAATGGGTGTTACTGGGCGGAAACACGGCGTTTTATGGGCGTGTGGATGAAAACGCTACCGTTTCCGGAAAAAACGCAGGAGTGGCTGGAGAAACGGGGGAGTGTCTGAGCGAACGCTGGGTGTGTTTGTGACGTCAAACCAGGAACGACAAGCACTGAACTGATCGCACAGGCAGAGTAAGGTTGAAGTTACTCAGAAACTGCAAAGTAGTTTGTAATCGCAATATTGCGAATACATCGGTCGCAATTTTAAGAAGCTAAGATACACTCCCAGTAGGCGTAGGCTTAGCGTGTGTAACTCTGCTAAATTCGCCTTGCGACCGATCAACTCGGAATGAGGGCCATTGTGCGTGCATTACATCTGGGAAAATTCCAGCAGAATGGTGCAGAATTTTTTTTAAAACGTCAGGGGCGTGCAAGAGATGCTGTCGGTGGCCCGAAGAATTGCGGGCCACTTTCAGCATTCAGCCACCGCGTGCCGAAGACTGGAGCACCAGCAAACACTCCTGAACCTGCTCTGCCATCCTCTGAAGCAAGAGGTGGTAACGAGGTGGAATTCAACCCTCTATATGCTTCAGAGGATGGAGGAGCAGCAAAAGGCCATTCAAGCCTATACATCTGCCTACGATATAGGCAAAGGAGGGGGAATGCACCTGACTCAAGTGCAGTGGAGAATGATTTCATGAGTCAGGTCATTCCCCTCATCAGGCTTTTGCAGAAGAAGCTGGAGAGATTGAAGGAGGAGCTAAAACGGAGCGATTCCGCTAGGCATGTGGGACTTGTGGATGGAGCCCTTAATTCGCTTAACCAGGATTCACGGGTGGTCAATCTGTTGAAATCAGAGCACTACATTTTGGCCACCGTGCTCGATCCTAGGTTTAAAGCCTACGTTGTATCTCTCTTTCCGGCAGACACAAGTCTGCAGAGGTGCAAAGACCTGCTGGTGAGAAAATTGTCAAGTCAAGCGGAACTTGACCTGTCAACAGCTCCTCCTTCACATTCTCCCGCAACTGGGGCTGCGAGGAAAAGGCTAAGAATTCCGAGCCCACCCGCTGGCGGTGATGCAGGGCTGTCTGGAGCGAGTGCTGACATCTGGTCCGGATTGAAGGACCTGCCAACGATTACTGAAATGTCGTCTACTGTCACTGCATATGATTCTGTCACCATTGAAAGAATGGTGGAGGATTGTATGAGTGACCACATCCAAGTAGGCACGTCAGACAGTCCATACGTATACTGGCAGGAAAAAGAGGCAATTTGGAGGCCCTTGCACAAACTGGCTTTATTTTACCTAAGTTGCCCCCCCCCCCTCCAGTGTGTACTCCGAAAGAGTGTTTAGTGCTCACCTTGTCAGCAATCGGCGTACGAGGTTACTTCCAGAAAATGTGGAGAAGATGATCATCAAAATTAATTATAATCAATTCCTCCGCGGAGACATTCACCAGCAATTGCCTCCAGAAAGTACACAGGGACCTGAGATGGTGGATTCCAGTGGGGACGAATTAATAATCTGTGAGGAGGGGGGTGTACACAGTGAAAGGGGTGAGGAATCGGACGATGAGGAGGAGGTGAACATCTTGCCTCTATAGAGCCAGTTTGTGCAAGGAGAGATTGATTGCTTCTTTTTTGGTGGGGGCCCAAACCAACCAGTCATTTCAGCCACAGTCGTTTGGCAGACCCTGTCACTGAAATGATGGGTTTGTTAAAGTGTGCATGTCCTGTTTATACAACATAAGGGCGGGTGGGAGGGCCCAAGGACAATTCTATCTTGCATCTCTTTTTTATTTTTTTATTTATCTCTGCATCATGTGATGTTTGGAGCTAATTTTTTTTAGTGCCATCCTGTCTGACACTGCAGTGCCACTCCTAGATGGGCCAGGTGTTTGTGCCAGCCACTTGGGTCGCTTAGCTTAGCCATCCAGCGACTTTGGTGCACCTCTTTTTTTCTTTGCATCATGTGCTGTTTGGGGACTATTTTTTTAAGTGCCATCCTGTCTGACACTGCAGTGCTACTCCTAGATGGGCCAGGTGTTTGTGTCGGCCACTTGGGTCGCTTAGCTTAGCCATCCAGCAACCTTGGTGCACCTCTTTTTTTCTTTGCATCATGTGCTGTTTGGGGACTATTTTTTTAAGTACCATCCTGTCTGACACTGCAGTGCCACTCCTAGATGGGCCAGGTGTTTGTGCCGGCCACTTGGGTCGCTTAGCTTAGCCATCCAGCGACCTTGGTGCACGTCTTTTTTTCTTTGCATCATGTGCTGTTTGGGGACTATTTTCTTAAGTAGCATCCTGTCTGACACTGCATTGCCACTCCTAGATGGGCCAGGTGTTTGTGCCGGCCACTTGGGTCGCTTAGCTTAGTCATCCAGCGACCTCGATGCAAATTTTAGGACTAAAAATAATATTGTGAGGTGTGAGGTGTTCAGAATAGACTGGAAATGAGTAGAAATTATGGTTATTGAGGTTAATAATACTATGGGATCAAAATGACCCCCAAATTCTATGATTTAAGCTGTTTTTGAGGTTTTTTTTTTTTTTAAAACACCCGAATCCAAAACACACCCGAATCCGACAAAAAAATTTCAGGGAGGTTTTGCCAAAACACGTCCGAATCCAAAACACGGCCGCGGAACCGAATCCAAAACCAAAACACAAAACCCGAAAAATGTCCGGTGCACATCTCTAGTTTCCGGACACAGTTCCAACCTGGATTAGACCCTGTTTGCACTGCACATTGGAACCAGACTATTACCGGGTCAGCCCCATTTACACTGAACCCGGGTCTGCCCTGCATGTCACTCACAGACCCTCCCTTAAGGCGGACCTCTTCTTACATCAGCAGCTTTTAAGCATAACCCAGGTCGAGTTGTTTACACTGCATCGTTACCTGGGTCCTACCCTGGTGGCTACCAGGGTCCGATTCCCTGGTCACTCAACCTGGGTTATTTTTCAAAGACCGTTTTACACCAAGCTGTGACCTGGGTAGACTCAGAAATAACCCAATCCCCAGATATGTCAATCTGAAACCGCTGGTCATGTTTCTGGTTACGTCAGCACTTATTGTAAATACACATCTCCTCTGGGGAATCTCGAGCTCTTACAGTTTCCACAAATGATCATTCAAACAACAATGGGGGTAATTCAGATCTGATTGCTGGGCTGCGTTTTTTGCGGCCCTGCGATCAGATAGTCGCCGCCTACAGGGGGAGGGGGAAATCGTTTTGCAAGTGTGCTATCGCTTTGTTAGCAGAGCTGCACAAAAATCAGTTTGTGCAGTCTCTGCGCAGCCCAGGACTTACTCAGCCGCTGAGATTGAATCCTCCTGATCGGGGCCGGATCTGACGTCAGACACCCTCCCTCAAAACGCCTGAGCCCACCTGCGTTTTTCTGGACACTTCCAGAAAACGGTCAATTGCTACCCACAATTGACCTCTTCCTGTCAATCTCCTTGCGATCGCCCGTGCGAATGGATCCTTCGCATCTTCCCGTCGCAGGGCGCCGTTGCACGTTGCAGCCGTGCGGCTCAGACGCATGTGCAGTTCAGATCTGATCACACGGTGTGCGAAAATGCACAGCAGCGATCAGATCTGAATTACCCCCATTGTTACACTATAAGTGATAAGAAAAGTGTTTCACCACAGGTGATGGTACTCATATTTCTCTAACGTCCTAAGTGGATGCTGGGGACTCCGTCAGGACCATGGGGTTTAGCGGCTCCGCAGGAGACAGGGCACAATAATAAAAGCTTTAGGATCAGGTGGTGTGCACTGGCTCCTCCCCCTATGACCCTCCTCCAAGCCTCAGTTAGATTCTTGTGCCCGGCCGAGAAGGGTGCAATCTAGGTGGCTCTCCTGAGCTGCTTAGAATAAAAGTTTAAGTTAGGTTTTTTATTTTCAGTGAGTCCTGCTGGCAACAGGCTCACTGCTACGAGGGACTTAGGGGAGAGAAGTAAACTCACCTGCGTGCAGGATGGATTTGCTTCTTAGGCTACTGGACACCATTAGCTCCAGAGGGAGTCGGAACACAGGTCTCACCCTGGGGTTCGTCCCGGAGCCGTGCCGCCGACCCCCCTTGCAGATGCCGAAGTTGAAGAGGTCCAGAGGTCCAGAAACAGGCGGCAGAAGACTTTCAGTCTTCATAAGGTAGCGCACAGCACTGCAGCTGTGCGCCATTGTTGTCAGCACACTTCATACCAGCGGTCACTGAGGGTGCAGGGCGCTGGGGGGGGGGCGCCCTGGGCAGCAATATATTATACCTTTTTTATGGCTAAAATACATCACATATAGCCCTTGAGGCTATATGGATGTATTTAACCCCTGCCAGATCTCACAAACTCCGGGAGAAGAGCCTGCCGTTTTAGGGGGCGGGGCCTATTCTCCTCAGCACACAGCGCCATTTTCCTGCTCAGCTCTGCTGTGAGGAAGGCTCCCAGGCTCTCCCCTGCACTGCACTACAGAAACAGGGTTAAAACAGAGAGGGGGGGCACTTATTTGGCGATATGATTACATATGTGAAAATGCTATAAGGGAAAACACTTGTATAAGGGGTTGTCCCTGTATAATTATAGCGTTTTTGGTGTGTGCTGGCAAACTCTCCCTCTGTCTCCCCAAAGGGCTAGTGGGGTCCTGTCCTCTATCAGAGCATTCCCTGTGTGTGTGCTGTGTGTCGGTACGTGTGTGTCGACATGTAGGAGGACGATGTTGGTGAGGAGGCGGAGCAAATTGCCTGTATTGGTGATGTCACTCTCTAGGGAGTCGACACCGGAATGGTAGAGATGAGCGGGTTCGGTTCCTCGGAATCCGAACCCGCCCGAACTTCATGTTTTTTTTCACGGGTCCGAGCGACTCGGATCTTCCCGCCTTGCTCGGTTAACCCGAGCGCGCCCGAACGTCATCATGACGCTGTCGGATTCTCGCGAGGCTCGGATTCTATCGCGAGACTCGGATTCTATATAAGGAGCCGCGCGTCGCCGCCATTTTCACTCGTGCATTGAGATTGATAGGGAGAGGACGTGTCTGGCGTCCTCTCCATTAGAATAGAGATAGATTAGATAGAGAGAGAGAGATTGTGCAGAGTCGCAGACAGAGTTAGTTTACCACAGTCAGTGACCAGTGCAGTTGCTAGTTAACTTTTATTTAATATAATATATCCGTTCACTTCTCTCTGCTATATCCGTTCTCTGCCTGAAAAAAAAAACGATACACAGCACAGTCAGTCACACAGTGTGACTCAGTCTGTGTGCACTCAGCTCAGCCCAGTGTGCTGCACAGTCATCAATGTATAAATTAAAAGCTTATAATTAATTGTGGGGGAGACTGGGGAGCACTGCAGGTTGTTAGCAGGAGCCAGGAGTACAATTATATTAATTAACAGTGCACACTTTTGCTGCAGGAGTGGTGACCAGTGCCTGACCACCAGTATAGTATTGTTGTATACTACTAATATCTCTTTAAATATCAACCAGTCTATATTAGCAGCAGACACAGTACAGTGCGGTAGTTCACGGCTGTGGCTACCTCTGTGTCGGCACACGGCAGGCAGTCCGTCCGACCAGAATTGTATTATTTATTATTATATACCTACCACCTAACCGTGGTTTTTTTTTCATTCTTTATACCGTCATAGTGTCATCCTAATTGTTACGAGTATACTACTATCTCTTTATCAACCAGTGTACAGTGCGGTAGTTCACGGCTGTGGCTACCTCTGTGTCGGCACACGGCAGGCAGTCCGTCCGACCAGAATTGTATTATTTATTATTATATACCTACCACCTAACCGTGGTTTTTTTTTTCATTCTTTATACCGTCATAGTGTCATCCTAATTGTTACGAGTATACTACTATCTCTTTATCAACCAGTGTACAGTGCGGTAGTTCACGGCTGTGGCTACCTCTGTGTCGGCACACGGCAGGCAGTCCGTCCGACCAGAATTGTATTATTTATTATTATATACCTACCACCTAACCGTGGTTTTTTTTTTCATTCTTTATACCGTCATAGTGTCATCCTAATTGTTACGAGTATACTACTATCTCTTTATCAACCAGTGTACAGTGCGGTAGTTCACGGCTGTGGCTACCTCTGTGTCGGCACACGGCAGGCAGTCCGTCCGACCAGAATTGTATTATTTATTATTATATACCTACCACCTAACCGTGGTTTTTTTTTCATTCTTTATACCGTCATAGCGTCATCCTAATTGTTACGAGTATACTACTATCTCTTTATCAACCAGTGTACAGTGCGGTAGTTCACGGCTGTGGCTACCTCTGTGTCGGCACACGGCAGGCAGTCCGTCCGACCAGAATTGTATTATTTATTATTATATACCTACCACCTAACCGTGGTTTTTTTTTCATTCTTTATACCGTCATAGTGTCATCCTAATTGTTACGAGTATACTACTATCTCTTTATCAACCAGTGTACAGTGCGGTAGTTCACGGCTGTGGCTACCTCTGTGTCGGCACACGGCAGGCAGTCCGTCCGACCAGAATTGTATTATTTATTATTATATACCTACCACCTAACCGTGGTTTTTTTTTTCATTCTTTATACCGTCATAGTGTCATCCTAATTGTTACGAGTATACTACTATCTCTTTATCAACCAGTGTACAGTGCGGTAGTTCACGGCTGTGGCTACCTCTGTGTCGGCACACGGCAGGCAGTCCGTCCGACCAGAATTGTATTATTTATTATTATATACCTACCACCTAACCGTGGTTTTTTTTTTCATTCTTTATACCGTCATAGTGTCATCCTAATTGTTACGAGTATACTACTATCTCTTTATCAACCAGTGTACAGTGCGGTAGTTCACGGCTGTGGCTACCTCTGTGTCGGCACACGGCAGGCAGTCCGTCCGACCAGAATTGTATTATTTATTATTATATACCTACCACCTAACCGTGGTTTTTTTTTTCATTCTTTATACCGTCATAGTGTCATCCTAATTGTTACGAGTATACTACTATCTCTTTATCAACCAGTGTACAGTGCGGTAGTTCACGGCTGTGGCTACCTCTGTGTCGGCACACGGCAGGCAGTCCGTCCGACCAGAATTGTATTATTTATTATTATATACCTACCACCTAACCGTGGTTTTTTTTTTCATTCTTTATACCGTCATAGTGTCATCCTAATTGTTACGAGTATACTACTATCTCTTTATCAACCAGTGTACAGTGCGGTAGTTCACGGCTGTGGCTACCTCTGTGTCGGCAGTCGGCAGGCAGTCCGTCCATCCATAATTGTATTATTATTATAATATATACCACCTAACCGTGGTTTTTTTTTCATTCTTTATACCGTCGTCATAGTGTCATACTAGTTGTTACGAGTATACTACTATCTCTTTATCAACCAGTGTACAGTGCGGTAGTTCACGGCTGTGGCTACCTCTGTGTCGGCAGTCGGCAGGCAGTCCGTCCATCCATAATTGTATTATTATTATAATATATACCACCTAACCGTGGTTTTTTTTTCATTCTTTATACCGTCGTCATAGTGTCATACTAGTTGTTACGAGTATACTACTATCTCTTTATCAACCAGTGTACAGTGCGGTAGTTCACGGCTGTGGCTACCTCTGTGTCGGCAGTCGGCAGGCAGTCCGTCCATCCATAATTGTATTATTATTATAATATATACCACCTAACCGTGGTTTTTTTTCCATTCTTTATACCGTCGTCATAGTGTCATACTAGTTGTTACGAGTATACTACTATCTCTTTATCAACCAGTGTACAGTGCGGTAGTTCACGGCTGTGGCTACCTCTGTGTCGGCAGTCGGCAGGCAGTCCGTCCATCCATAATTGTATTATTATTATAATATATACCACCGTGGTTTTTTTATACCACCTAACCGTGGCAGTCCGTCCATAATTGTATACTAGTATCCAATCCATCCATCTCCATTGTTTACCTGAGGTGCCTTTTAGTTCTGCCTATAAAATATGGAGAACAAAAAAGTTGAGGTTCCAAAATTAGGGAAAGATCAAGATCCACTTCCACCTCGTGCTGAAGCTGCTGCCACTAGTCATGGCCGAGACGATGAAATGCCAGCAACGTCGTCTGCCAAGGCCGATGCCCAATGTCATAGTACAGAGCATGTCAAATCCAAAACACCAAATATCAGAAAAAAAAGGACTCCAAAACCTAAAATAAAATTGTCGGAGGAGAAGCGTAAACTTGCCAATATGCCATTTACCACACGGAGTGGCAAGGAACGGCTGAGGCCCTGGCCTATGTTCATGGCTAGTGGTTCAGCTTCACATGAGGATGGAAGCACTCAGCCTCTCGCTAGAAAACTGAAAAGACTCAAGCTGGCAAAAGCACCGCAAAGAACTGTGCGTTCTTTGAAATCCCAAATCCACAAGGAGAGTCCAATTGTGTCGTTTGCGATGCCTGACCTTCCCAACACTGGACGTGAAGAGCATGCGCCTTCCACTATTTGCATGCCCCCTGCAAGTGCTGGAAGGAGCACCCGCAGTCCAGTTCCTGATAGTCAGATTGAAGATGTCAGTGTTGAAGTACACCAGGATGAGGAGGATATGGGTGTTGCTGGCGCTGGGGAGGAAATTGACCAGGAGGATTCTGATGGTGAGGTGGTTTGTTTAAGTCAGGCACCCGGGGAGACACCTGTTGTCCGTGGGAGGAATATGGCCGTTGACATGCCAGGTGAAAATACCAAAAAAATCAGCTCTTCGGTGTGGAGGTATTTCACCAGAAATGCGGACAACAGGTGTCAAGCCGTGTGTTCCCTTTGTCAAGCTGTAATAAGTAGGGGTAAGGACGTTAACCACCTCGGAACATCCTCCCTTATACGTCACCTGCAGCGCATTCATAATAAGTCAGTGACAAGTTCAAAAACTTTGGGTGACAGCGGAAGCAGTCCACTGACCAGTAAATCCCTTCCTCTTGTAACCAAGCTCACGCAAACCACCCCACCAACTCCCTCAGTGTCAATTTCCTCCTTCCCCAGGAATGCCAATAGTCCTGCAGGCCATGTCACTGGCAAGTCTGACGAGTCCTTTCCTGCCTGGGATTCCTCCGATGCATCCTTGCGTGTAACGCCTACTGCTGCTGGCGCTGCTGTTGTTGCCGCTGGGAGTCGATGGTCATCCCAGAGGGGAAGTCGTAAGCCCACTTGTACTACTTCCAGTAAGCAATTGACTGTTCAACAGTCCTTTGCGAGGAAGATGAAATATCACAGCAGTCATCCTACTGCAAAGCGGATAACTGAGTCCTTGACAACTATGTTGGTGTTAGACGTGCGTCCGGTATCCGCCGTTAGTTCACAGGGAACTAGACAATTTATTGAGGCAGTGTGCCCCCGTTACCAAATACCATCTAGGTTCCACTTCTCTAGGCAGGCGATACCGAGAATGTACACGGACGTCAGAAAAAGACTCACCAGTGTCCTAAAAAATGCAGTTGTACCCAATGTCCACTTAACCACGGACATGTGGACAAGTGGAGCAGGGCAGGGTCAGGACTATATGACTGTGACAGCCCACTGGGTAGATGTATGGACTCCCGCCGCAAGAACAGCAGCGGCGGCACCAGTAGCAGCATCTCGCAAACGCCAACTCTTTCCTAGGCAGGCTACGCTTTGTATCACCGCTTTCCAGAATACGCACACAGCTGAAAACCTCTTACGGCAACTGAGGAAGATCATCGCGGAATGGCTTACCCCAATTGGACTCTCCTGTGGATTTGTGGCATCGGACAACGCCAGCAATATTGTGTGTGCATTAAATATGGGCAAATTCCAGCACGTCCCATGTTTTGCACATACCTTGAATTTGGTGGTGCAGAATTTTTTAAAAAACGACAGGGGCGTGCAAGAGATGCTGTCGGTGGCCAGAAAAATTGCGGGACACTTTCGGCGTACAGGCACCACGTACAGAAGACTGGAGCACCACCAAAAACTACTGAACCTGCCCTGCCATCATCTGAAGCAAGAAGTGGTAACGAGGTGGAATTCAACCCTCTATATGCTTCAGAGGTTGGAGGAGCAGCAAAAGGCCATTCAAGCCTATACAATTGAGCACGATATAGGAGATGGAATGCACCTGTCTCAAGTGCAGTGGAGAATGATTTCAACGTTGTGCAAGGTTCTGATGCCCTTTGAACTTGCCACACGTGAAGTCAGTTCAGACACTGCCAGCCTGAGTCAGGTCATTCCCCTCATCAGGCTTTTGCAGAAGAAGCTGGAGGCATTGAAGAAGGAGCTAACACGGAGCGATTCCGCTAGGCATGTGGGACTTGTGGATGCAGCCCTTAATTCGCTTAACAAGGATTCACGGGTGGTCAATCTGTTGAAATCAGAGCACTACATTTTGGCCACCGTGCTCGATCCTAGATTTAAAGCCTACCTTGGATCTCTCTTTCCGGCAGACACAGGTCTGCTGGGGTTGAAAGACCTGCTGGTGACAAAATTGTCAAGTCAAGCGGAACGCGACCTGTCAACATCTCCTCCTTCACATTCTCCCGCAACTGGGGGTGCGAGGAAAAGGCTCAGAATTCCGAGCCCACCCGCTGGCGGTGATGCAGGGCAGTCTGGAGCGACTGCTGATGCTGACATCTGGTCCGGACTGAAGGACCTGACAACGATTACGGACATGTCGTCTACTGTCACTGCATATGATTCTCTCAACATTGATAGAATGGTGGAGGATTATATGAGTGACCGCATCCAAGTAGGCACGTCACACAGTCCGTACTTATACTGGCAGGAAAAAGAGGCAATTTGGAGGCCCTTGCACAAACTGGCTTTATTCTACCTAAGTTGCCCTCCCACAAGTGTGTACTCCGAAAGAGTGTTTAGTGCCGCCGCTCACCTTGTCAGCAATCGGCGTACGAGGTTACATCCAGAAAATGTGGAGAAGATGATGTTCATTAAAATGAATTATAATCAATTCCTCCGCGGAGACATTGACCAGCAGCAATTGCCTCCACAAAGTACACAGGGAGCTGAGATGGTGGATTCCAGTGGGGACGAATTGATAATCTGTGAGGAGGGGGATGTACACGGTGATATATCGGAGGGTGAAGATGAGGTGGACATCTTGCCTCTGTAGAGCCAGTTTGTGCAAGGAGAGATTAATTGCTTCTTTTTTGGGGGGGGTCCAAACCAACCCGTCATATCAGTCACAGTCGTGTGGCAGACCCTGTCACTGAAATGATGGGTTGGTTAAAGTGTGCATGTCCTGTTTTGTTTATACAACATAAGGGTGGGTGGGAGGGCCCAAGGATAATTCCATCTTGCACCTCTTTTTTCTTTTCTTTTTCTTTGCATCATGTGCTGATTGGGGAGGGTTTTTTGGAAGGGACATCCTGCGTGACACTGCAGTGCCACTCCTAGATGGGCCCGGTGTTTGTGTCGGCCACTAGGGTCGCTAATCTTACTCACACAGTCAGCTACCTCATTGCGCCTCTTTTTTTCTTTGCGTCATGTGCTGTTTGGGGAGGGTTTTTTGGAAGGGACATCCTGCGTGACACTGCAGTGCCACTCCTAGATGGGCCCGGTGTTTGTGTCGGCCACTAGGGTCGCTAATCTTACTCACACAGTCAGCTACCTCATTGCGCCTCTTTTTTTCTTTGCGTCATGTGCTGTTTGGGGAGGGTTTTTTGGAAGGGACATCCTGCGTGACACTGCAGTGCCACTCCTAGATGTGCCCGGTGTTTGTGTCGGCCACTAGGGTCGCTAATCTTACTCACACAGTCAGCTACCTCATTGCGCCTCTTTTTTTCTTTGCGTCATGTGCTGTTTGGGGAGGGTTTTTTGGAAGGGCCATCCTGCGTGACACTGCAGTGCCACTCCTAGATGGGCCCGGTGTTTGTGTCGGCCACTAGGGTCGCTTATCTTACTCACACAGCGACCTCGGTGCAAATTTTAGGACTAAAAATAATATTGTGAGGTGTGATGTGTTCAGAATAGGCTGAAAATGAGTGTAAATTATGTTTTTTGAGGTTAATAATACTTTGGGATCAAAATTACCCCCAAATTCTATGATTTAAGCTGTTTTTTAGGGTTTTTTGAAAAAAACACCCGAATCCAAAACACACCCGAATCCGACAAAAAAAATTCGGTGAGGTTTTGCCAAAACGCGGTCGAACCCAAAACACGGCCGCGGAACCGAACCCAAAACCAAAACACAAAACCCGAAAAATTTCCGGCGCTCATCTCTACGGAATGGATGGCTTATTTAGGAATTACGTGATAATGTCAACACGATGCAAGGTCGGTTGACGACATGAGACGGCCGGCAAACAAATTAGTACCTGTCCAGGCGTCTCAGACACCGTCAGGGGCTTGTAAAAACGCCCATTATTTACCTCAGTTGGTCGACACAGACACAGACACGGACACTGACTTCAGTGTCGACGGTGAAGAAACAAACGTATTTTCCTTTAGGGCCACACGTTACATGTTAAGGGCAATGAAGGAGGTGTTACATATTTCTGATACTACAAGTACCACAAATAAGGGTATTATGTAGGGTGGGAATAATCTACTTGTAGTTTTTCCTGAATCAGATAAATTAAAGTGTGTGATGATACGTGGGTTTCCTCCGATAGAAAATTATTGGAGGTATACCCTTTCCCGCCAGAAGTGAGGGCGAGTTGGGAAACACACCTTAGGGTGGATAAGGCGCTCACACGCTTATAAAAACAAGTGGCGTTACCGTCTCCAGATACGGCCGCCCTCAAGGAGCCAGCTGATAAGAAGCTGAAAAATATCCTAAAAAGTATATACACACATACTGGTGTTATACTACGACCAGCAATCGCCTCAGCCTGGATGTGCAGCGCTGGGGGGGCTTGGTCGGATTTCCTGACTGAAAATATTGATACCCTTGACAGGAACAATATTTTATTGACTATAGAGCATTTTAAGGATGCATTTCTATATATGCGAGATGCGCAGAGGGATATTTGCATTCTGGCATCAAGAGTAGATGTGATGTCCATATCTGCCAGACGATGTTTATAGACACGACAGTGGTCAGGTGATGCAGATTCCAGACGGCACATGGAAGTATTGCCGTATAAAGGGGCGGTCCATCGGACCTGGTGGCCATGGCAACAGCTGGAAAATCCACTTTTGTTACCCCAAGTCACATCTCAGCAGAAAAGGACACAGTCTTTTCAGTCTCAGTCCTTTCGTACCCATAAAGGCAGGCGGGCAAAAGGCCAGTCATATCTGCCCAGGGTTAGAGGAAAGGGAAGAAGACTGCAGCAGGCAGCCCATTCCCAGGAACAGAAGTCCTCCACAGCTTCTGCCAAGTCCGCAGCATGACGCTGGGGCCATACAAGCGGACTCAGGTGCGGTGGGGGGGTCATCTCAAGAGTTTCAGCATGCAGTGGGCTCACTCGCAAGTGGACTCCTGGATCCTACACGTAGTATCCCAGGTGTACATTGGAAATTCGAGACGTCTTCCCCTCACAAGTTCCTGAAGTCTGCTTTACCAACGTCTCCCTCCGACAGGGAGGCAGTATTGGGAAAAAATTCACAGGCTGTATTCCCAGCAGGTGATAATCAAAGTACCCCTCCTACAACAAGGGAAGGGGTATTATTCCACACTATATGGTGGTACTGAAGCCAAACGGCTCGGTGAGATCTAAAAGATTTGAACAATTACATACAAGGGTTCAAATCAAGATGGAGTCACTCAGAGCAGTGATAGCGAACCAGGACGATATGGTGTCACTGGATATCAGGGACGCTTACCTACATGTCCAAATTTTGCCCTTCTCACCAAGGGTATCTCAGGTTCGTGGTACAGAACTGTCACTATCAGTTCAGACGCTGCCGTTTGGATTGTCCACGGCACCCCGGGTCTTTACCATGGTAATGGCCGAAATGATGATTCTTCCTAAAAGAAATATGGACGCTTTCCTGATAAGGGCAAGGTCCAGAGAACAGTTGGCGGTCGGAGTAGCACTATCTCAAGTAGTTCTACGACAGCGCGAGTGGTTTCTAAATATTCCAAAATCGCAGCTTTTCCGACGACACGTCTAATGTTCCTAGGAATGATTCTGGACACAGTCCAGAAAAGGATGTTTTCTCCCGGAGAAGAAGGCCAGGGAGTTATCCGAGCTAGTCAGGAACCTCCTAAAACCAGGAAAAGTATCAGTGCATCATTGCACAAGGGTCCTGTGAAAAATGGTGGTTTCTTACAAAGCGATCCCATTCGGTAGATTTCACGCAAGAACCTTTCAGTGGAATCTGCTGGGAAAATGGTCCGGATCGCATCTTCAGATGCATCAGCGGATAACCCTGTCTCCAAGGACAAGGGTGTTTTCTTCTGCGGTGGCTGCAGAGTGCTCATCTATGAAAGGGCCGCAGATTCGACATTCAGGACTGGGTCCTGGTGACCACGGATGCCAGCCTGAGTGGCTGGGGAGCAGTCACACAAGGAAAAAATTTCCAGGGAGTGTGATCAAGTCTGGAGACTTCTCTCCACATAAATATACTGGAGCTAAGGGCAATTTACAAGGCTCTAAGCTTAGCAAGACCTCTGCTTCAAGGTCAGCCGGTATTGATCCAGTGGGACAACATCACGGCAGTCGCCCACGTAAACAGACAGGGCGGCACATGAAGCAGGAGGGAAATGGCAGAAACTGCAAGGATTCTTCGCTGGGCGAAAAATCATGTGATAACACTCTCAGCAGTGTTAATTCCGGGAGTGGAAAACTGGGAAGCAGACTTCCTCAGCAGGCATAACCTCCACCCGGGAGAGCGGGGACTTCAGCGGGAAGTCTTCCACATGATTGTAAACCGTTGGGAAAAACCAAAGGTGGACATGATGGCGTCCCGCCTGAACAAAAAACTAGACCGATATTGCGCCAGGTCAAGGGACCCTCAGGCAATAGCGGTGGACGCTTTGGTAACACTGTGGGTGTACCAGTCAGGGTATGTGTTCCCTCCTATGCATCTCATACCAAAAGTACTGAGAATCATAAGAAGGAGATGAGTAAGAACGATACTCGTGGTTCCGGATGGGTCAAGAAGGACTTGGTACCCGGAACTTCAAGAGATGCTCACGGAAGAACCGTGGCCTCTACCTTTAAGAGAGGACCTGCTCCAGCAGGGGCCTTGTCTGTTCCAAGACTTACCGCGGCTGCGTTTGACGGCATGGCAGTTGAACGCCGGATCCTGAAAGGGCATTCCAGATGAAGTCATCCCTACCCTGGTCGAAGCCAGGAAGGATGTAATCGCAAAACATTTTCACCGCATTGGGCGAAAATATGTTTCGTGGTGTGAGGCCAAGAAGGTCCCTACAGAGGAATTCCAACTGGGTCGTTTCCTACATTTCCTGAAAACAGGACTGTCTATGGGCCTAAAATTAGGGTCCATTAAGTTTCAAATTTCGACCCTGTCGAAATTCTTCCAGAAAGAACTGGCTTCAGTGCCTGAAGTTCAGACGTTTGTAAAAGGGGTACTGCATATACAGCCTCCTTTTGTGCCCCCAGTGGCACCTTGGGATCTCAATGTTGTTTTGAGTTTCCTAAAGTCACATTGGTTGGATCCACTCACCACTGTGGAATTAAAATATTTCACATGGAAGGTGAAGATTCTATTAGCCCTGGCTTCAGCCAGGCGTGTGTCAGAATGGGCGGCTTTATCATATAAAAGCCCTTACTTAATTTTTTATTCTGACAGGGCAGAATTGAGGACTCGTCCTCAATTTCTCCTTAAGGTGTTTTCTGTTTTTCACATGAACCAACCTATTGTGGTACCTGCGGCTACTAGGGACTTGGAGGACTCCAAGTTACTTGACGTTGTCAGGGCCCTGAAAATATATGTTTCCAGGACGACTGGAGTCAGAAAATCTGACTCGCTGTTTAGCCTGTATGCACCCAACAAGATGGGTGTTCCTGCTTCTAAGCAGACGATTGCTTGCTGGATTTGTAGTACAATTCAGCTTGCACATTCTGTGGCAGGCTTGCCACAGCCAAAATCAGTAAAAGCCCATTCCACAAGGAAGTGGGCTCATCTTGGGCGGCTGCCCGAGGGGTCTCGGCTTTACAACTTGCCGAGCTGCTACTTGGTCAGGGGCACACCCTGACTGAGGAGGACCTGGAGTTTTCTCTTTCGGTGCTGCAGAGTCATCCGCACTCTCCCGCCCGTTTGGGAGCTTTGGTATAATCCCCATGGTCCTGACGGAGTCCCCAGCATCCACTTAGGACGTTAGAGAAAATAAGAATTTACTTACCGATAATTCTATTTCTCGTAGTCCGTAGTGGATGCTGGGCGCCCATCCCAAGTGCGGATTGTCTGCAATACTTGTACATAGTTATTGTTACAAAAATCGGGTTATTCTTGTTGTGAGCCATCTTTTCAGAGGCTCCTTCGTTGTTATCATACTGTTAACTGGGTTCAGATCACAGGTTGTACGGTGTGATTGGTGTGGCTGGTATGAGTCTTACCCGGGATTCAATATCCTTCCTTATTATGCACGCTCGTCCGGGCACAGTATCCTAACTGAGGCTTGGAGGAGGGTCATAGGGGGAGGAGCCAGTGCACACCACCTGATCCTAAAGCTTTTATTATTGTGCCCTGTCTCCTGCGGAGCCGCTAAACCCCATGGTCCTGACGGAGTCCCCAGCATCCACTACGGACTACGAGAAATAGAATTATCGGTAAGTAAATTCTTATTATTAAGAGGGAAGTCAAGGTGCAGAGCATTTTGCATCTGGTGGAAGGGGTCATGTTGGAGGGTCTCCCATCATTGCCCCAGTCTTGATACTGAAGCAATATAATCATCTGGTCTCAAGACACTCCTAGGTCTTGAGTCAGTAGATCACTAAGGGTAAATGGTCACCCAAGTGACACCCTAAAACAGTTACTAACCCCATCTCACCTAAAATGATATGAATATATTTGTAATTTTGCAGTGCAAGGAATATGAAGATGGACAATACATATGTCGGTGTAGGAAATGCATTATAAATGTAAGTTTTGGCACACAGACTAGCTGAGAATGCTGCGGAGGGTTTGTATAGTCACTCTGCTTCATAAGCTGGAAATAAATTGGGTGTGCTGTGTTTTTCAGGGAGCAGATTTGTTTGGTGAGTTGGTAAATCCGGGTTTGTGGCAATGGGATCATAGGTGACAAGAAGGTTGGGTGGGCCATAAAGTTCCAGGTTTTAGGCAGATCCCTCAGTCAGCCCAACTACTAGTTACTGGCCTATAATCACAGCCGGCCCTAGGCATAGGCAAACTAGGCAAATGCCTAGGGGCACAAGCAGCTTCTGTTGATTAAAATGATATGCAGCATGCCTATATTCTGTGCGTGACTGCGACTGTATCTGCATACGAAATGCTACATTAGTGTATTCCTGGAAATCACTGTAACGTATTATTATTGGGAGGCGGTCAAGATCCCGCCGGACGGAATCCCAGCGGTCGAAATACCGACGCCGGAATCCTGACCGGCACAATCCCGATATATAATAGTGTGTCGAGGTAGCGAGGCACTGTGCCCGCAGCGTGGCGAGCAAAGCGAGCCCGCAAGTTGCTGCGTTCAGCTCGCCCACCCCTGTCGGGATGGTGTGGTCGGGATTCCGGCGACGGTATTTCGACTGCCGGGACCCCGTCCAGCGGGATTTAGTACTGATCCCTTATTATTATTATTATTATTATTATTATTATCATTACATTTTATTTATAAGGCACCACATGTGTTTCGTAGCGCCGTACAAAGGACAGTACAGGGAGACAAAACTTAGTATTACAGTAATTAAATAACAAAGATAGAGTACAGGTAACAAAGAGCACCAAACTTCTCAAGACATAAAATAGCTAAGATATAAGTAGTGAGGGAGTGATCAGCCTACTACTAGGGGCTGGTGGCCATAGATGGAGATGATCCTTAACAGCAGGAGAAAAAGCGGGTAAAGATGGTCGCTGAGTAGGGGAGAGCTGCGAGTGAAATGTGTCGAGAAGAGGGCTTAGATAACAAGAGGAAAGAGGGCCCTGCTCTAAAGAGCTAACAATCTAGTGGGAAGGGTCGACAGGCAGATGACATGAGGTGCAAGCAAGCGGGAGGTAGCCTGATGGCAGGATGTAATAAGCAATGCTGATATGTTCAAGGCAGGAGGATGGAGGAGCAGCCTCAGGACTAGGTTATGCATTGGGAGGGTATGCTTTAATGAATAGGTGGGTTTTTACTGCCAGTTTGAAGCTTAGCAAGGTCGGGGAGAGACTTATGGTGCGGGGGAGTGCATTCCACTGAAGAGGTGCAGCACGGGCATTTCATATGCAGATACAGCCACAGTCGCACACAAAATATAGGCATGCTGCATATTATTTTAATCAACAGAAGCTGCTTGTGCACTCTAACCATTTAAATGCAATTAGACGCATATTCATCAGAAAAGGTGCCCGACATTAGCAGAGCTGCCAGCTGACCCACGCCACACATCTCCTACTGCATGGCGTATTGAGGCAAGATATATGTGGACACATCTGTATCCAAGCAGAGGCAGAGGTCACAGTCAGTGTTAGCGACCATGTGAGTGCTGTGTGTGTGTGTGGGTTGGTTGTGCAGTAGTGTTCGGCATATGTGTAAGAGGCATTATGTGTGTCGTGTATAAATGCATTAATAATGTGCAGCAAATGTGTAAGGGGCACTATGTGTGTCATTACAGTATGTGTATAAGTACACTAATAATGTGTGGCATACAGTATGTGTAAGGGGCACTATGTGTGTCATTATGTGTATAAGTGCACTAATAATGTGCGGCATATGTGTAAGTGTCATTATGAGTATAAGGGCATTAATTAAGGTTGGCATAATGTGTAAGGTGCATTATGTGTATAAGGGCATTAATAATGTGCGGCATATGTATAAGGGGCATTATGTTTATAAGGACATTAATAATGTGTGTCATATGTGTAAGGGGCATTACTGTGTGGTATTATGTGTATAAGTGCATTACTAATGGGTGGCATTATGTGTTTAAGGTCCGTGTGTGGCGTAATGTATAGAAATGGCACTACTGTGTGGTCTAATGTGAATAAAGAGCAATATGGTGTGATTTAATGTAAATAAAGAGCAATTCAGTGTGATGTAATGTGAAGAAGGGGCACTACTGTGAAAAGTAAAGTATGTAAGGTAAAGGGGTACTACTGTGTGATGTAATGTGAATAAGGGGCACTATCGCATGATATAATGTGAAAAAAGTTGTACTACTCTGTGACGTAATTTGAATTGGGGGTACTATTGTGTAGCCATGCCCCTTCCCATCAAGAATACGCACCTTTCTCTTACGTCCTAGAGGATTCTGGGGTCCATTTTAGTACCATGGGGTATAGACGGTTCCGCAGGAGCCCTGGGCACTTTAAGACTTTTCTACAGTGTGAACTGGCTCCTCCCTCTATGCCCCTCCTTCAGACCTCAGTTTAGAAAATGTGCCCGGGAGACTGGCTGCACATCAGTGAAGCTCTACTGAGTTTTGCTGGAAAAGACTTTGTTATGTTTTTTATTTTACAGGGAAGCTGCTGGCAACATCTTCCCTGCTTCGTGGGACTTAGGGGGGGCAGTAGGAACCAACTTCTCCATTAGTTCAATGGCTCTGCTTCCGCTGACAGGACACCATTAGCTTCTGAAGGGTACTGAACACAGCCCTTGCCTGGCTGCTGCTCACCCCCACAGCACTGCCGCCACCCCCTAACAGAGCCAGAAGTCAGAAGGCTGGTGAGTATTTACCGGAAGCCTGCAGAGAGGGGTTCTCCGGTCATCATGGCGGGAAAAAAGATACCAGCGCAGCGCGGGACGCTGCACAGCAACATGTCTCTCAGCACAGAGTGCAGAGCGCGCGAGGGGGGGGGGCGCGCTCTGAGGGACATATAAAATCCTTACTCTCACTGGCAAAATGTACATACATGTGAGCCGCTGATGTGCACTACCCCCACCAGTATAAAAAAAATTGTTCTCTGAGGTAAAATCGCGCCATTACAAGGGGGCGGGCTTTCTCCTCAGACTTGCCAGTAACACTCATGGGCGCCATTTTCTTCAACAGAAACGCCAGTGTGCTGATCCTGAAGCTGCTTCTCCTCACACATCGCTGATACAATACAAGTACCAGGGTGTTATAGAAGGGGAGGGGAGCAACATATTACATTAGGTCTGAGGACTTAATATTGAATTATACAGCGCTGTGATTGTGTATACTGTATACAATACTTATAGGCGCGTGGTGTGGATTGGCAAATCCCTTTGGGTCCCTCTGACAGACATTAGTGTAGGTCTGTTCCCATTAGCTCCCCGGTGTGGAAGTGGTGTGACTGTACAAGTGTGTACCATGTCTGGAGAAAGTTCTTCCCCAGAGGAACCCAATTTGAATGAACAAGAGTGTTCTGAGCCTGTGTGGGTGAGAAAGCTGCAGAATAATATGTCTAAGCTTGCAAAGAAATTTTCTGAGTCTGAACAGCAGACAAAGTACTGGAGACAGTCTGTGGAGGATGCACTGTTTGCTGACTCCTCCACGTCATCCACTCGGGATCCCTCCAGTTCCCAAAAAAAGTCTCTGGCGCAGATTATGCAAAGGGACACTGACACAGATTCCGACACGGAGGTCGACACTGGGGATTTGAGATGGTAGACCCCAAACTGGCTAAGAGCATTCAATGTATGATAGTCGCTATAAAAGAGATGTTGGGATTTACTGACACAACACCTACACCTGAGGAAAAAGATTATTTTAAATTAAATAAAAAACAGGTGGTGACTTTTCCTCCGTCTAAGGACTTAAATGCATTCTTTGAAGAATTCTGGTCTAACCCGGAAAAGAAGTTTGCTGTCCCTAAAGGTTGCGTGTAGCGTACCCGTTCCCTGAAGAGGGCAGGCGTAAGTGGGAGTCACCCCCAATGGTAGACACCTCAGTCTCTAGGCTGTTGAAGAAAATCATTTTACCTGCCCCAGGGTCAGCTTCCTTAAAAGAACCTGCTGACCGCAAATTAGAGACGACTTTGAAGTCTATCTATATAGCTACGGGTACGTTACTCAGGCCCACAATTGCTTCTGCGTGGGTTGGTAACGCTGTGGAAAAATGGGCAGACAACTTGATTATTAATATTGACACTGTTGATAAGGATGATATGCTTCTAATTTTAGGTCATATAAAAGATTCTGCAGGTTACATAGTTGAGGCTATGAAGGATGTTGGCTTAATGGGCTCAAGAGCCTCTGCTATGGCAATTTCAGCTCGCAGGGCGCTCTGGATCCGCCAATGGAATGCTGACGCAGAATCCAGAAGAAATATTGAGGCACTCCCCTACAATGGTGAGGCACTTTTTGGTGAAAATCTGGATGCCATGATATCAACTACTAGATCTGGCAAATCAGCATTTCTGCCGTCTGCAGCTGCACCGCCTAAAAAAGTATATCATTCTCATACTATGCAGTCCTTTCGGCCCAACAAGTACAAAAAGGGTACTCCCGTCTTCGCAGGAAGAGGGAGAGGAAGAGGTAGGAAGTCTACAACACCATCAGGCTCGCAGGAGCAGAAGTCAACAACTACTGCCAAAACTACAGCATGACACTGGGGCTCCCCTGCGTGAGAGCGATCGGGTGGGGGCGCGTCTTCTGTTCTTCAGCCAGGTCTGGGATCACTCAGATCTGGATCCTTGGATATTACAAATAGTATCCCAAGGTTACAAGCTAGAATTTCAAGACCTTCCCCCATGCCGATTTTTCAAATCAGCCTTGCCAGTTTCTGTTCAGGACAGAACAAAAGTGCTGAACGCCATACAGAAATTAGTTCAAGACGAAGTAATTTCCTTGGTTCCTGCCGAACAACAGGGCAGGGGATATTATTCAAGCCTGTTCGTAGTGCCGAAGCCGGATGGCTCGGTCAGGCCGATTTTAAACCTAAAAACTCTGAATCTTTATTTAAAAAGATTCAAATTCAAGATGGAGTCCCTGAGAGCGTTGATCTCTAGCTTGAGGGAAAGGATTTCCTGGTGTCAGTGGACATCAAGGATGCCTATTTGCATGTTTCCATTGTTCCTCTGCATCAAGCATACCTGAGGTTTGCGGTTCATGACTCTCACTACCAGTTCCAGACGTTACCTTTCGGGCTCTCCACGGCTCCGAGAATATTCACCAAAGCAATGGCGGAAATGATGGAGTCAACATAATTCCTTACTTGGACAATCTCCTCATAAAGGTGAGATCGAGGGAGAAGTTGGTCCAGGACATAACACTATCCCTGACGGTACTGCAAAAGCACGGTTGGATCATCAACTTCCAAAAATCGCAATTGGAACCGACAATGAGGTTATCATTTCTGGGAATGATACTGGACACCGAAGAACAGAGAGTACTTCTACCGGTGGGAAAAGCTCAGGAGATCAAGAGCATGGTCAGACAAATTTTGAGACCAAAGTGTGTATCCGTTCATCAGTGCATTCGTCTGCTGGGGAAGATGGTAGTGGCTTACAATGCTCTACAATATGGCTGATTCCATGCCAGGGTTTTCCAGCGGGACCTACTGGACAAGTGGTCTGGATTGCATCTGCACATGCATCAATGGATAACCTTATCTGCGAAAGCCAGAATTTTGCTCCTGTGCTGGCTACAAAGTTCTCACCACCTAGAGGGACGCAGGTTCAGGATTCAGACTTGGATCCTGGAGACCACAGATGCAAGCCTCCGAGGTTGGGGAGCAGTCACACAAGGGGAAAGCTTCCAAGGAAGATGGTCAAATCAAGAAGTACTCCTTCATATAAACATTCTGGAGCTGAGAGCTGTGTACAACAGCCTTCTTCAAGCGGCACACCTTCCACAAGGCCGTCCCGTACTGATCCAGTCAGACAATGTAACGGCAGTAGCTTACATAAACTGCCAAGGCGGAACAAAAAGCAGAGCGGCAATGGCAGAGGTGACAATAATTCTCTTCTGGGCAGAGAGACATGCAAAAGCCCTGTCAGCAATTTTCATTCAGGGAGTGGACAACTGGGAAGTGGACTTCCTCAGCAGACACGATCTCCATCCAGGAGAATGGGGCCTCCATCCAGAGGTCTTTGCAGAGGTAGCAAATCGTTGGGGCGTTCCTCAAGTAGATGTGATGGCATCATGTCTCAACAAGAAGCTTCAGAAATATTGTTCCAGGTCGAGAGACCCACAAGCAATAGCAGTGGATGCACTGGTGACCCAGTGGGTGTTTCAGTCGGTGTATCTGTTCCCTCCACTTCCACTAATACCAAAAGTTCTCAAGATCATCAGAAGAACAAGGGTTTGAGCAATTCTCATTGCTCCAGACTGGCCAAGGAGGGCTTGGTATCCAGATCTTCAGGAGTTATTACTGGAAGATCATCGGCCTCTTCCTCTTCGCGAGGACCTGCTTCAGCAGGGGCCGTTTGTTTATGAAGACTTACCGCGGCTGCGTTTTACGGCATGGCTGTTGAGCACCAGATCCTAGTCCGTAAGGGTATTCCCAATGAAGTCATTCCCACACTTATTCTGGCCAGGAAAGGGGTAACGTCCAAACATTACCATCGTATTTGGAGAAAATATGTATCTTGGTGTGAATCCAAGAAGTCTCCTGCGGTGGAGTTTAAATTAGGACATCTTCTCCTATTTCTACAGGCGGGTGTGGATGCTGGCTTTAGATTAGGGTCTATCAAGGTCCAAATTTTGGCCTTGTCCATTCTCTTTCAGAAACCTTTGGCTTCCCTTCCTGAAGTCCAGATGTTCGCAAAGGGGGTTCTGCGCATCCAACTTCCCTTTGTGCCTCCTGCGGCGCCATGGGATCTTAATGTGGTGTTGCAGTTCCTTAAATCAGACTGGTTTGAACCTTTACAGGAGGTAGAGTTGAAGTTTCTCACTTGGAAAGTGGTCATGCTGTTGGCCTTGGCCTCAGGCAGAGAGTTAGGAGCTGTCTCACAAGAGTCCTTACTTAATGTTTCATGAAGATAGGGCTGAACTGAGAACGCGTCAGCATTTTCTTCCAAAGGTTATGTCGTCTTTCCATATCAACCAACCTGTGGTGGTGACAGTGGCTTCTGACACTTCAGCTGTTTCAGAGTACTTGGATGTCGTCAGAGCATTAAGGATTTATGTTGCTAGAACGGCTTGGATTAGGAAAACAGAAGCTTTGATTGTCCTCTATGATCCCAACAAGATTGGGGGTCCTGCTTCTAAGCAGACTATTGCGCACTGGATCAGAGGTACCATTCAGCACGCTCATTCCACGGCAGGGTTGCCGTTACCGACTTCGGTAAAACCCCACTCTACTAGGAAAGTGGGTTCGTCCTGGGCGGCTGCCCGGGGTGTCTCGGCATTGCAAATCTGCCGAGCAGCTACTTGGTCAGGGGCAAACACGTTTGCTAAGTTTTACAAGTTTGATACCTTGGCTGCTGACGACCTTAAGTTTGGTCAGTCAGTTCTGCAGGAACATTAGCACTTTCCCGCCCATACTGGGAGCTTTGGTACATCCCGATGGTACTAAAATAGACCCCAGCATCCTCTAGGACGTTAGAGAAAATAGGATTTTAATAACCTACCAGTAAATCCTTTTCTCGTAGTCCGTAGAGGATGCTGGGCGCCCGCCCAGTGCTAATTTTTTCCTGCGGTTTTACGTTTATCTTTTTACACAGGTTCTCATGCAAGATGTTTTTACAGCAGTTGCTGTTATGTTAAGCATGCACGTTAGCATGGGTTATGTTGAAGGCCATGTTTTGCGGCATGTTTGTTGTATGGTGTGAGCTGGTGTGAATCTCACCACTAGTTTAATAAAAATTATTCTCTGAAAGAAGTCCGTCTCCTCGGGCACAGTTCCTATACTGAGGTCTGGAGGAGGGGCATAGAGGGAGGAGCCAGTTCACACTGTAGAAAAGTCTTAAAGTGCTCATGGCTCCTGCGGAACGGTCTATACCCCATGGTACTAAAATGGACCCCAGCATCCTCTACGGACTATGAGAAAAGGATTTACCGGTAGGTTATTAAAATCCTATTTTTTCGGCTTTGCGCCGAATGTGCACACTGTTCTTATTTAAAATATAGGGGCTAGGAGCACCAAAATGAGGACTGCTATATGTGAGGGGTGATGGTGCTGGAAAGGGGGTGCAGGGTTTAGAGGCAGAACTAGTGGCGGTGCTAGGTGGTACCAGCCAAAATCTTGCCTAGGGCATCATATTGGTAAGGGCCTATAATGTAACTATAGTCCGTGCAGCTCAGGGTCACAACACACAGCAAACGCCTGTCAGTGTAATGATGACTTCTACTGTACATATAGATGAGGTCACCTGTCTAACAGAAGAGAAAACAGCGATATAAGTTATAAGTACCACAATCAGTAGACCATAAAATATATAAGCAATGCGGTTTGGTTAATATAGACAAAAAATGTTATATCAAATAAAATGAAATTGCAAACATAAAAACGCTACCTAAAAAAATCTGCGTTTGTGACATATAGTCCAGAGACCGGTCTATTTTGATAAGAATGACTATAATAATGTTCATTCTCCTTGTGCACTTTTATATAAGGGTTAGAATGCCCCTTTAAAGTATAATATCCAGGAAACAGGAGTGAGTTACCCAGTTCATAGATTAGCAAGCCGTGCAGTTCCTGTTGGTAGAGGGTACTTGCCACAGTGTTGCAGGTGGACAGCGGTTCGGGAATATAGATGTCCTCCAATAAGCAGAGCTGGTCCGGTTTATTGAGGTCCGCAGTAGGTGTCTGTAAGGGGAATCAAGTGCGTTTCAGTGTGGAAGTACCCACATCTTCCTCAGGAGCTATTTAAGTCTATGTATCTTTTACTGACTCTTACAAGTGCCCTTAATTCTCAGTCTTACTTTTAACGACATACAGTAAGATCCCAACATATGAGTAAAAATATTGGTATACTGTTGGACATTTAAAAGATGTACACCTGAAAACTGGATGAATAACATAAAGCTTCAATAGCCATTGGTATCAAAATACCCACGTTTAATACTATTTGGAATAGCACAATGCGGGTAAAAGGGGGTGACAATGGAACATACTTTATTCTACCACATTATTTTTTTATATTTGATTTTCCTGCACTACAATTACATATTCATATTAGCACATTCTTTTCAAATCACACTACATCTAAGTTACATCCACTCGTTTTCTCTCACCAACTTTTACAATATTTTAAGCAAATTAATGAAACTATATAATAGCAGCTGTACCTCAAGGAAAGAGACTGAAGTTGATTATTACATTATTTTCAGGAATTCCTGTATCTCAATGAACGTTCTTTTAAAATGAATGTTAGTTAATGTTAAAATTAAATTAAAATTAAATTAAATGAAAATTAAATTAAGTTAAATTAAAATTAATGTTAGTTTAGGTTCCCTGTCCATTATATAAGGAAGGACACCTCAAGGGGTTGCAGGCTCCTAAGGTCTCATTAATTCATTAGCCAGACCCATATAGCACAGGAGGTTTTGGAGAAGCCCCACTTTTTTTTCTAGGACTTGTATAGTAAGCTTGAGGGGCTAGGCTGTCACCTTATTGCTTTGCCCCCCTGCCTTAATAGAGACAGCAGCCCTGACAGCTATCAATATAATACATACCACCTTGTGGTTTATTTTCTACATTTCCTCCTCCCGAAACAAAAGTCCAGAAAAGGTATATTTCAACGTGAATCACCAATTTTCAAAGAGTAGACAGTGACCTCTTGTGGCCATAGTCTATACTGTCATTCAGGATAGGCATATTTGTTTAATCTCCTCAGTTTTTAATAATGTATGACATGGTGAATCTGCTCAACTCAAAGGATGATTGTTTCCTAATTACATGTATTTCCTCAGTTACAAAGTGCAAAGACTTCTACCAAGGTCCTATTACATTTACCCAAATATGTCTTTTCTGCATCTCAGCCGGCTCCTACGGAAGGGGCTGCGTTGTTTTGAATCCAAGATGGCCAATATAAAACCGCTCTGAGATTTATGTTCATGCTTTTGCTGGGGCCATGAGTGTACTCTGTGCCACCTGTCTGGATGATTAAATGAATGAAGAGTACCTATAAATGAAAATGGGAAAAAATGTTAGGGGCATATAGAGGGTAAGTACTGTAAACTGAATAGTGATGTCAAGGAATGCCATTGCAAATTATTATGGCATGGATGGATCCACGAATAGTATCTACTATCTAGTCTAGAGACCAATAGCCCAATTTGGGGTTAGAAAGACTACACAATATTCTTGGTCCAAAATATTTGTCATTGATGATTGCATCTGTAGGTTGACAGGCAAATTCAAATAACAATTAAACCGATTTGGCATGGCTTTTCTTATGCATGAGTTATGATAACCTAATATATGATTTTTTCTTTTATTAGTCATCAGGGCTTATAAAAACACATACAACTTTTTTTAAACTGTAAGATTAAAGAAGGTATACATGTATCCACTTGAGTGGACAATTTCCAACTGCAACATAAAAAAATATTGTGGAACTGTATTTTAACCATGAAAGTATATATATACATTCTACGTCCACAGAAAGCAGCAGGCACAGCACTATATATATATTAACTCCCGTATTCTCTCACACCCTCATTTTAACATTACTGAGTTCTAAACTTTTGGTGCTAAAAGTTATTCCCCAGGGAAGCCATAATCAGACAGGAAATCCATACAGTTCCCGCTTCTTGGATATTACAGTTAGTATTACTTTGATAAAATTATGTGCATTGACTTGTGGGTCAGAGGTTATTGGGCCTAATGCAAGGTTGATTGCAAAACAACATTTTCCTCTAATGGGCAAAACCATGTGCACTGCAGGTTGGGCAGATATAACATGTGCAGAGAGAGTTAGATTTGGGTGGGGTGTGTTCAAACTGAAATCTAAATTGCAGTGTAAAAATAAAGCAGCCAGTATTTACCCTCCATAGAAACAATATAACCAACGCAAATCTAACTCCCTCTGCACATGTTATATCTGCCCCACCTGCAGTGCACATGGCTTTGCCCATCAGAAGCAGGGCTGTTTCTAGCCAATTTGGCTCCCAGTGCGAGATTTCAAAATGCGCCCCCCCCCCCCCCCATTGACATTAAAAAAATGCCCCCCCCCCCCCTAGATATATAAAAAAAAAACATGGGCGTGGTCTCATTAAAATGGGCGTGGACTCATCTGATCTCATCACGGCCACCAAAGGGGGGGGGGAAAGTCCACATTTTACACATTACGCAGGCAAGAGTCCCCATTTTACACATTGCGGCAGGCACGAGTCCCCATTTTACACATTACAGCAGGCAAGAGTCCCCATTTTACACATTACGGCAGGCAAGAGTCCCCATTTTGCACAGTACGGCAGGCAAGAGTCCCCATTTTGCACAGTACGGCTGGCAAGTGTCCCCAATTTACACAGTACGGCAGGCAAGTGTCCCCAATTTACACAGTGCAGTAGGCAAGTGTCCCCAATTTACACAGTGCAGCAGGCAAGTGTCCCCAATTTACACAGTACGGCAGGTAAGTGTCAAGTGGGGTGGAAGGAAGAGAGAGAGAGACACAACTTACATATGAAGGACCTTTCCGCTCTTCGGGTCGGCCGCCTCTCCTTCCGCGCGCCTCCTCCTTCCAGCTTCCTCGCGCCACCTCCTTCCAGCCCTCCTCCGTCTTCCCGAGTACTCCTGCTCGGGGGGCGGAGTTTCGCGGAATGACGCGATTGCATCGTGATGTCACGACGCAGCCGCGTCGTTCCGCGAAACTCCGCCCCCCCCGAGCAGGAGTACTCGGGAAGACGGAGGACAGGGAAACAGGGACCAGCAAAGTGCCGCGGCGGGCGCCCCGTGCGGTTGCACGGCTCGCCCGCCGCAAGGAAACGCCACTGATTAGAAGAAAATGTTGTTTTGCAATCAACCTTGAATTAGGCCCATTATGCGCATTGCCTACAAGTTATGTTGTAAAGCAGCACATTTATTTTCCTTCAGCGCCAGCTCTGGGACCACTGAATACAATATGAATAAAAGCACGCCTTTGAAAATATCTGCTTTGTTAGAAAAGTAAAGATAGATGTCATTAACCGGTAAACATGGGGGTATATTTACTAACATTCGTAATTCTCCCGATTTGGTGGGAGAATAATCACGAATGACATCGAAAGTGTAAAACTGCAACTTTTTGAATTTATTACGACTAATTTACTAAGCTGTCGTATTCTGCATTTTCGTGTTTTCCGATGTCGATGTCATTCGTGATTTTCTGGTGTGTAATGCGGCCGATTTGGTAGTTTTGCGGCCGTGTTTTCGTGTTTTTTTTACGAATGCGTCACATGTTTGTTACGGCAGTGTTTGTCCGTGCACGGCCGCGTTTTTTTCCTAAGTTTCGTTTTTGTCACTCGTCCGTGATTGGTTGTATTCGTGATGGAGGAGTGTCTGTGCACATTACTATAAAAACGCCCCAAACACACCGCACCTCGTGGGTTTAGCTAGTGGAGAGGAGAGAGGAAGGTGTATTTGGAGTTGGTGAGTTTGGTGGAGTTTTTGGTGGTTTTTGTGAGGAGTTTAGCGATTGTTGAGTGCTGTACTGTGTGTGTAAGTAGTCTTGTCATACTTGTTGTGGTGTTTTTTCAAAGTTTGTTAATTTTTTTGTCCTTGTTTTTTTTTCCAAGTCTATTGTCATTGTTTGTGAGTGAGTGAGTGAGTGAGTGAGTGAGTGAGTGAGTGAGTGAGTGAGTGTGTGTGTGTGTGTGTGTGTGTGTGTGTGTGTTGGCTGTGTGGTGTGTAGCGGTAGTGGAGGAGTGTGTTTTCTGTTTTGATTTTTCTGTGTTTTGTGTAGTTTGTCCTGGTTATGTCTGACTCAGAGGTCAGTGTGGTGGAGGAGGTTAGTGAGAGGGAGGAGGTGAGTGAGGTGGAGGAGGTCAGTCTGGTGGAGGAGGTTAGTGAGAGGGAGGAGGTGAGTGAGGTGGAGGAGGTGAGTGAGGTGGAGGGGGTTAGTGAGAGGGAGGAGGTTAGTGAGGAGGAGGAGGGGGTGCCTGTTGCTGCGTCCTCCAGTGATAGCGATGGTGCTGTGGCTCCGCAGCCACGCACCACTACCAAGACTGGGCGCAATGTAAAGTTCAGCTATGCTGAAAACATGGCGTTGGTGCGGGAGCTGATGAGGCATCATCGCCAATTGTTTGGGCAGGATGCTGCCAAGGTGTCCTCCCGCAGGAAGTCTGTCCTGTGGGGGAAAGTTATCCAGGCAGTTAATAGTGAGGGTGTGGTGAGGCGGACTGAGGACACGTGTCGCAAAAGGTTTTACGACATCAAGCGCCGTGTCAAGGCCAAGATGGCCAAGGAGGCAAAATCAGCCCGCCAAACCGGGGGTGGCCCCCCTTTCCGGGCCACGTATCGTGATTGGGAGGAGCCTGTGCGGGCACTGATTCCTGCAGAAGTGGTGTCTGCAACTCATGTCCGGGATTCGGACCGTCCAAGGCAGGATGGTGAGTTTTTTATTTATATTTTAATTTTAAACATTCAAAACTGATCATGCTGCAAAATGTAAATGTTTTTTTTAAGTATGCATACATTGTGTTGGTCATGTCGTGCAGGCCTGTGCACCCTTAAGCTGTAATTGTGTTTTTAAACTACATTTCACATCATGCCTTGGCTGAGTTTTTAGATTAGTGAATGTTAAATAAGGTGCAGTGCATGCTGGTATGTGTAGTTCCAATACTTAATCTGAGATATTGCTTGTCCATAGCTGTTGTATCTAATTGCAGTTTTTTTGGATTTGTTCGTGTGTTTTGAATTCTTTTGCATATCTACATTTTTTTATGATGTTTGGGTCAATTAGCAATTAATCAATCTCTGCAATATATTGCACACAATTCCTCAATGTTTCTGGATTATTTAGTGCAACACCATGTTCATTTTTAAATATACACCAAATTAAGTAATCCAGATTAGTTTAAGCAGAAATTAGTTTACTTTACATTACGTACAAAATGGTTACAGTACACTAAGGTTTTGCAGTTAACAATGTGTTTTCCAAGTATGGTCATAATGTTTTTTTCACTTTTTCAACAGTACGCCAGACCAGCGCTCCAGACAGGCCACTGCCAACTGATGTGGGTGCTGGGATTGCAGGTAAGAATTCACTGTAGTCACATATTCTGCAAACACATAGAAGTACAAAATATTAATGTTTATCTATTCACATAGGTTCTTCTTCTGCAAGCCGCCCTCTAAGGCGCCCATCACAGGGCTCTGTAAACTTACCCAGGAGGCCAAGTAAGACGCGCCGTGTGGATTTGGAATCAGCGGATCCATCTTCCCCACCCAGGCGGCGCATCTCCGCAGTCTTGTCCCAGCCACCACAGGCACTATTGGCTAGTCCCCAAAGTGATGAGCCCCGATCACCTCAGTTATCTGGTGAGTAAAAACATACAATAAACACATTCAAAAATTTTGACACACTACATTTACTATGATGTGAGTTGTAGTTGAGATGACATGTTTGCCATAACAACCAATATGATTTCACGTATTAACTTCTTGAAGGTGCAAATGCAAAAATTAACAAAGTCTTATTGTTTGCTATGGCCAACATCACATTTAAAAATGACCACCCATTTTACTAAATTTAGTCCACACACGTGCACAGAAAAAGAAGAGCAACTTACTCACCGAACTAAATCCACCACCACCCCCTCCACACCATTATAGTGTTCACACACCTCCCCTGTCCTGGATGTAGACTGCTTACTTGATCCGCTCCTCTGGACCATCCAGGTGAGCAGTCTATATCCTGTACAGGGGAGGTGAGAGAACACTATAATGCTGTGGAGGGGAGGTAGTTAGGTGTGGAACCCGCCAGTCAGTCTATTTGCACGCCTGTGATGGGACATATGTTTTTCAAAACAAAAGATTACTCGTTTAGAAATACACAACTCAAATATAAAAATGTCCGGAGTATTATTAAGTTTGAAATGTTTAGGACTACCAAATATATTAAATGTAAACTAAACAGTGCATGTTGGCCACCCCATACAGAACGAACCTTCATGCCCGACGTTGACCAGCAGGAACCAGACCAACAGGCCACCTATACACTGCACCTAACACCCGTTGTTCCGACCCAGGCAACCCAGCCGCAGGATATCCCCCAACCCTCCATTAGTCCACAACTGCTCCAAGCTCCACCCCAGCAACAAATGTCCGCTGACTTTTGGTCCAGTTTGGCAACCCAACAGAGCCAAAACACTGCCTGCCTGAACGCCCACACCCAACACCTTGCCAGTCTGCCCCATCATCTGCCGCGCATTAGTAGGAACTCGGGCAGACTGATTGTCCAGGTAGGCAGAATTGCCACTTCTATGGAGCAAATCCGGACCGACAACACTCAAATGCTGGCAAATTTGACGCGCATCATTGATGAGCAACAGCGCCAGCAGCAAGCACTCATCCAACTGGTCCAACACAATCAGGTGGTGAATGAGTCATTGTCGAGGATTGTGGCCAGCCACACTGCAAGTAACAACCAACTGAATGCCAGCATCCACAATTTAAGCCAAAGCATCACTTTGATGGCAGCACAACAAGTGAGCTCCAACTCAGGAACCACGACCCCTAGCCAAACCCCAGTAACCTCCCCTGTTCGTCGATCCTCCCGAGCACGTGCCAGCGAGCCAGCACAAAGCACGGCACCCAGCACACACAAGAAAAAAAAATAACACCAAAATATAATTTTAGTAACACAATAAAACTTTGATTATTGAAATCACACAACTTCCGGTGCCCGTGTCAAACATTGTAGAACACGCTATGTGTGTATTATTTACTGGGGTAATGAATGACAATGTATTTTGAACAATCACTAACTAAAATGTACATACCACTATAAAGAACAAACACTAAGTAAGAAAACACACATTCACACTTACAAAAATGTATTGCAAAGTGTTTAGTCAAGGTTAATTACATCCAAAAAAAACTTACCGGTAAAATACCGCAGAATCACTTCTTGCCTTACCTGCCTCCCTACATCTGTACTCACACTGTCACCAGATGTTTCTAACTCCTCTGCTTGCTGACTGTTTTCTTCATCATCATGTGCCAGATGTTGATTCAAACACAGATTATGTAGAAAACAGCAGCAGAACACAATCCTAGTCACCTTGGAGGGACTATACAACAAAAGGCCTGCAGATTTATCCAGACACCGAAACCTAGATTTCAGCACCCCAAAACATCTTTCTATCACATTCCGCGTAGCCTTATGTGCATGATTGTAACTGTGTTCAGCAGGAGAATCAGGTTGGGACAATGGAGTCAGTAGCCAAGAGTAGCAGCCATAACCCCCATCACCTGAAATACAGATATAGGCAACATTAGTACATGTGTCTGATGAATAATTACCCCAAACAAAAATGGTGTTTGTAGTTAACACACATACACACAACACACTTTGAACATACCCAGCAGCCAGCCATCAGGCATTTGTCCGTCCTCAAATTTATCAAAGAGAGATGACTGACTGAGGATGAAGGAGTCATGGCAGCCGCCAGGGTAACCTGCAACCACACTCATAATTTTGAGATTTGCATCACAAACCACCTGGACATTAGTTGATTGGCTAGAATGCCGATTAGTATATATATATTGTCGGCCCCTAGGTGGTCTCAGCTCAACGTGTGTGCAATCTATGGCCCCCAGCACATTGGGCATGTGAGCAAGCTCATAGAAAGCTACCCTGACAGCATGCCACTGCGACTCCTGGGTAGGGAAGCAGATAGAGGCATTTATATGTGGTTCCAAGACATCCAAAACCTGAGTGGACATTAATAAATCTAAGGTGAGTGTCATGATCTGTATTCAATACAATACTGTGTTATAAGACCTTACAGAAGCAACACTTAGACATAGACGTGTATGTATTTTTCAACTCACCTGATTCAAATATTTAGAAAAGGTGGGCTGGGAGATACCAATAACGTCGCCTGTCACAGCCTGGAAGCTCCCAGTAGCCATAAAGTGTAACACAGCCAGGAGTTTGTGCAGGCCTGAGACAGAGCGAGAGCGTGCTGTCTCAGGGTCTAGTCCCAGTTTGACAAGGTCATACAGTCTGAAAATGTTGTTTCTATTTAGGCGAAACATCTGTATGACCCTATCATCAGACAATGCGTTTAAGTTTAAACGACCCCTAAAAAAACGTGGCTGGCGCAGCCTCCGCGGCACCTGTACAACCTGCTGACCATGTTCACTTACCTGGCCCTGATTTCTTCCAGACTCATGGACCAGTCTCAGGTATCCCCCAGCAACCAGTAAATCTGTAGCACACACCACAGCCGCCATTTCAGAGTGAGAGAATTTCCAATTGTGCCTGGGACCCTTTTATAGGGCCAAACATTCAGGTGTGAGTAATGGATAATTGACTACACATGTAAACACGCTTCTCAAAAGCAGGTCTGTTTTTTTTTAGGACTTTTTTACGATTTGTATTTTTTCACGGCCGCAAATGCATTTTCACGGTAGACATTACAAATACGAATTGTTAGTAAATGACCGAGATTCATATCTAAACAGCCGCGTTTTGACCGATGGTGTATTCATTCGTATTTTTTTTCTTGGACTTGCAAAAAAATACGAATGGCCTCATCACTGCCGTGATTTGAGTTTAGTAAATGACCGAGATGACACTTTGAAGAAAAAACGGCATCTCGGTCAAAATCGGGACCTTAGTAAATATACCCCATGGTCTCAAATCAAAGTCCCTACAAGTCTGTATAAGCTATTAAAGTAACGTGTCTGCAGACACATCGCTGTATTGTATTTTAGGGTCCCAAACAATGTTCTGATATTTATATTTGCGTTAATTCAGCTTCGATTTCTGTACTGATCTCCAGATTTCCTAAATGTATAAATGTATACCATTAATCTATCTTGTTAAATAATCATAGCTCACACAAAGCCTTCAGTTCTCTCAACTACAGACAAAGGAGAGGAGAACTTAGCCCCAGCTGTTCTATTAATAACGCTGAATTAACCTTATTGTTCAGGTGAACTGTGAGATGAAAAGAGCCACAAGGGATATAGAGAGATATGCGTCTACAATTAATTGGCAGTTTATGTCATTGCTGTAAGAGTGCATCCTTGAAAGAATGAATATGTCAATATTAATTCTAAATTCAAGTCAATTAAAATGAGAAAAATAAAATGAATATTTTATATTTATTCTATATAATAAGTGAGTTCACCAGCAATGATAAACTCTTTTAAACTACATTGTATTTTAATACATATTTTTAAGGGCATTCTTGGCTAGAGTGCTTCAGTTAGAGCAGCGGTTCTCAAATTGTGTGCCGTGGCACCCCCCGGGACACTTGCAGGGGTGCCTTGGATTGGTGGTCCAGGACCAATTCAAATTATTTATGGTCAGTGTAATAGACAAAACCAGTGCTGGTGGCTGCCAGTCATAAAATATGTGGAGCAAATCCTGTCCCTCACCACATAACTGAACATAAGGATGACATATAAACACAATTTACTTAATTTAATATATCTTTCTAAGGGGGTACATTTACTAAGCAGTGATAAGAGCGGAGAAGTGAGCCAGTGGAGATATTTCCCCATCAACCAATCAGCACTGAAGTAACATCTATAATTTGCATACTATAAAATGATACAGAGCTGCTGATTGGTTGATGGGGAAATATCTCCACTGGCTCACTTCTCCGCTCTTATCACTGCTTAGTAAATGTACCCCTATGTTTCTCAATAAGAAACTTTTGGCCCAGGGGTGCCGTGAACAAAATTGTGATGCTCTAGGGAGCCATGATTCAAAAAGGTTGGTAACCACTGAGTTAGAGCAAATTATAGAGTGTGTGTGTTTCAGGTATTGCCGGGTCTAGCAGCCGGGAAATTCCAGGGTCACAGCCCCGTGACCATGGCCGGTAGCAGGGTTGGGGACCCAGGACTTAAGGGGGGTACACACGGAGCGATAATCTAAGCAATCTGACTAGATTGCTTAGCTTTTCAGCAAGATCGCTCCGTGTGTAGCCCTAACAGCGATAGCGATGCGCAGCCCCGCGCATCGCTATCGCTGCTGCTAGATTGGCCTGCATGCAGGCCAATCTAGCGGGTCGCTCACTTCACCCGCTGGGTGAAATGAGCATTTCCCCCGTCTCCCCCCACACGCTCAGCACAGATCGCGCTGTGCTGAGCGCCGGGAGAAATGTGTGCTGAGCGGTTTGCTCAGCACACATCTCTCCAGCATCGGCCCGTGAGTACTGGCCTTTACTCCTAGGTTGTGTTCTTTCACACATGCAGTAATCCCGGGGGTTGATGCACGTTCATGCGTTCATGTGCATAAACTCGTGATTTAGCTGCGTGTTTGAAAGGAGCATTTGTGCAAACTTGCTTGTTCATAAGACTATTGAGGGCCTGAATAAGAATTGGACGTGGACCCTTTTGTACCATGCAAAAATGCAACTTGTGTAAAATTTGTTGCACCATGCATATGTACACCTTGCGCTTCTATTTTCAGTTCAGTGTGTGAGTGGGCAGGGAAAACAGGGCGCCATAGCGGCTTGCCCACCTGTATAGCTTTTCAATACCAAAATGACCAATGAGGACTTTTCACTGTGATTTACAATGTACTGTTTCAATACTCAGTAATAAACGCCAAGCCTATCAAGCTGGATTTAATGTCCCTGTCATGCTTATTTTTTGGAATATTGTTTTTTCCCCCCATCTTTTTAATTTACTGACAGCTGCACCACTATGGGCACGTACAGTACATCTATATGCCATCTGAGGATAGCTATCTGTACATTATACTAGTATGGATTAACCAGCTACAAGTGCCACTTATTGAAAATAATATAAAGGTAATACATCCAGTGCGCCAGCTAACAATTGAAATCTCAAAACAGCTCCTTATGGTGATCATTCCGAGTTGATCGCAGCCAGCAACTTTTTGCTGCTGCTGCGATCAACTAGTACACACCTATGGGGGAGTGTATTTTAGCTTAGCAGGGCTGTGATCGCTTGTGCAGCCCTGCTAAGCTAAAAAAATTTCAAGCAAAAGAAGACTAGGCCTATACCTAGTTACTTACCCTGTGCGACGATCTTTGCGATGCTGGGTCCGGCTTTGACGTCAGATATCCGCCCTCCGTTCTCCTGGACACGCCTGCGTTTTCCTCACCACTCCCCGAAAACGTCAGCCAACGGTCCGGATCCGCCCTGGAACGCCTTCTTCCTGTCAATCTTCTTTGTGGTCGGCTCTGTGACCGCTTCCTTCGTTAGCCGCGATGTAACCCGGCGACCCCTGTCGCCAGGCAACGTCGTGCACTGTGGCCGCTGTGCATGCGCATTACGTACCCGTTCGCACCGCAGCGATAAACCGCTGCGTGCGAAAGGGTTGGAATGACCCCCAATGTTTCTTCTAATGCCAAACAGGGGATCTTTGCTGTTACTATATGGGAGATCAGCGATGAGTTTATGAAATCAAGTGTTCCGGAAACAATAGGGTCAATTCAATTGAATGCGAATTGAATTGCGCCGGGAAGGAGTTCCCACCGCTATTCAATTCAGCGCGTTGTTTAGTCAAACCAGTGGATTTCTGCCCGCACCCCTCTGGTGATGCAGGCATAAATCCGACAAAACTAATGCCTCAATGCTGTTTTGTGCCCTAGCGAGGCGCAAATAGCATCGCTGCGGGGCACTTATGTTGGAGAATGCTCTCACCCTATCTCGACACCCTGTTTAGGGCGCGAGAATAGGCATTTTCTGACAAAGCAGCGCGCTGAATCAAATAGCGTAGGGACCTCCTTCCCGTCAATATTCAACTCGCCTTCAATTGATTCGACCCCCTTGTCTGTTCTAGGTAAGGGATTAAAGTGCCAGTGTTAAGGCAGAGGTTATAATAAAATAAATACATAAATATAAATACAGAATATTGTGAGGTAAAACAATACTCGTTTAATACCTTTAAGGACAAGCAGTGTATAAATTGATGTGAACTATATATATATAAAATTTATATATGTACACAGAAAGGGTGGAAAAAAAACCTATGGATGTTTATTTTTAGAAAAAAGTATGTAAATAGACACTGGGAGTAATTCAGAGTTGATCATAGCAGCAAATTTGATAGCAGAGGGGCAAAACCATGGCCCTCATTCCGAGTTGTTTGCTCGCTAGCCGCTTTTTTCGCAGCAGTGCACACGCTAAGCCGCCGCCCCCTGGGAGTGAATCTTAGCTTAGCTGAATTGCGAACGAAGTATTCGCAATATTGCGAAAAGACTTCTCTGTGCAGTTTCTGAGTAGCTCGAGACTTAAGGTCCCCATCCACTAGTCCAATTTGGGCAGTTTTCTTCAGATTTCGACACATCTGACCGTCGTATCTGAAGAAAAGTGTCACATCGGATGGCTCTTCCGATCCGATGCACACTCCCGTGTCAGATATATCTGAACTACAGATCTCTGAGGCTGCCCCAACTATTTATCTGAATCTGAAGAAAACAGGTGCACATCGGATTGTTTTTTTTACTTCAGATGTATCTGATCAGATTCATCTGAAGCGTCACTTGACTGGCATCTCCCTAGCCACTCCCACCCACCAAGAGGGGGAACAGCGGCAGCAGCAGCATCAGATCAATCGCATGTAGCATGTGTGCATCAGATATATCTGATGCGATCTGGCACATGATATATCGCATCAGATATATCTGAAGTGAATGTAATTAAAATTAAAGCCAGGGTCTGATCCAATTCCCGGGACGCTCCCGGGAGAGTTCAAGAGAAATCTGATGCTATCTGCAGTTCAGACAAGTCTGAGTAGTGGATGGCCACCTTTAGACTTAAAGGCCCCCATCCACTAGTCAGATTTGGGCAGTTTTCTTCAGATTTTGATGCATCTGACCGTCATATCTGAAGAAAAGTGTCACATTGGATGGCTCTTCCGCTCAGATGCTCACTCCCGTGTCAGATATGTCTGAACTACAGATCTCTGAGGCTGCCCCAACTATTTATCTGAATCTGAAGAAATCAGGTGCACATCGGAGTGTTTTTTTTACTTCAGATGTATCTGATCAGATTCATCTGAAGCGTCACTTGACTGGCATCTCCCTGACCACTCCCACCCACCAAGAGGGGGAACAGCGGCAGCAGCAGCATCAGATCAATCACATGTAGCATGTGTGTATCAGATATATCTGATGCGATCTGGTACATGATATATTGCATCAGATATATCGGAAGTGAATGTAATGAAAATTAAAGCCAGGGTCTGATCCGATTCCCGGGACGCTCCCGGGAGAGTTCAAGAGAAATCTGATGCTATCTGCAGTTCAGACAAGTCTGAGTAGTGGATGGCCACCCAGGGCCGGTGCTAGGGTGTCTGGCGCCTCCCTGCAAACTAAAAATTTGCGCCCTCTCTCCCATACTTAATAAAGGAACAGCATACGCTGAAGGCGCGCGTCGCATAAAGTAGTGTGGTCTCACAAGAAAGGGACGTGGCCACATAATAGTATCCCCAATTCTAATTACGCCACACAGAAGCACAATCGTACATAACACTGCACATAGGGGGTAATTCCAAGTTCTGATCTCTGCTGTGCATTTTTGCACAGGGGGCGATCAGATCCGAACTGCGCATGCATCTGAGTCGCATTGCGCAGGCGCATCGGATGGCTACAATGGGCATTGACAGTCAGTGACGGGATGGTGCGAAGGATCCATTCGCACGGGCATTCACAAGGTAATTGACAGGAAGAGGCCATTTGTGGGTGGCAACTGACCGTTTTCAGGGAGTGTCCGGAAAAACGCAAGTGGGCTCGAGCGTTTTGAGGGAGGATGTCAGACGTCAGCTCCGGCCCTGATCAGCAGGAGTCAGTCGCACTGGAAGAGTAAGTCCTGGGCTGCGCAGAGACTTGCACAGCGAAAATACACTCCCCTGTAGGCTGTGACTATCTGATCGCAGGACAGCAAAAAACGCAGCCAAGCGATCAGGTCTGAATTTCCCCCATAATGTTTACAGTAAAAGTGGCCGTTACACATAATGCCCACAGTAGTAATGCCGCTTATAGACATAATGCCTACAGTAGTACTGCCCCTAATACACATAATGTCCAAAGGACTAGTGCCTCTTACACATGATACCTACCGTAGTAGTGTCCCTTACACATAATGTCCACAGGAGAGAAGGGAAGGAGGGGGCAGTGCTGAAGAATGAAAGTGCCTGCCGCTGCTGCCTGTCTGTCATACAGGTGCAGGGGGGAAGGGAGGCCAGGGGCAAATTCAGGATAATTAAAGGAGGGTTTCCAAATCTTGAATCATGGGGGAAAAAAATAAAAAATAAGGGGTGCGTATTATTCCTAATAAACATTTAAAATCATAGTTATTTTAATTTGGAATGAACAGAGATAAGCATTCAGGCAGAACCAAGGTCAGAACTGCACTGTAAAGAATACTATTTCCTCCACGTTTTTCTTTTTGTTAGTTACTGCCATTAATGCTCACTTACTAGAGTGTAAATGCACAATGTTGTGGTGCAAATGCCTTTGTGATTAAAATCAGGCATATTGCTATTCCTGTCTTCTGGGCCCCATATACTAGGACAATAATGCCCGATTTCATCCGATTTCGGGCATTTGGCCCAATATATCGGATGAAATCGGGCATTTTGGAGGCGTTTCGATCTGATCTGATGCGCGTTCCCGTGAGCATCGGATCGGATCCACCAGATTGAATGTGCTGCACATTCAATCTGGTCCGACCCCGCAGGAGTGGCTGGGATCGGCCAGGATCCCCCAAGATATATTGTATGCAAAAGGACAGCATACGATGTATCTTGGGCAATCCTGCCCCCCCGGGAGGCTGCCAGGGTGATTGCCTGTGACATGTCAGAGGGACATGTCGCAGAGGTGTATGGGGCCCTTTATACCATTCCTCCCAACATGACCTCTCCAGGAGGGACACAATGCTCTGCTCATGGACTTCCCTCTTACTGTATGATTGCCGGCACCTGTGTTGAACAGGATAATGGATAAGAAAGGTGTTTCAGCACAGGTGATGGCAATCATACGTTAAGAGAAAAGTCCAGAAGCAGAGCATTCTGTCCCTCCTGGAGAGGGTCATGTTGGGAGGTATGACATAGGTATGAGCACTGGGTCAGTATTAGGGTACAGCACAGGTGATGGTAAACATACAGTAAGAGGGAAGTGCAGGAGCAGAGCATTGTGTCCCTCCTGGAGAGGGTCATGTTGGGAGGTATGCTTATATACTCAGCCCACTTCGTCCATCATGATATGTGAAAACTGAGCTCACCATCATCCTTGCATGCGCATGGAGTCAGTATTAAATGCTGGCAGTTGGGATTCCGGCAGTCATTAGACCGACAGCAGCATCACGATGGCGGCAAACCTGACATGGGTGAATTCAGCATCCTGACCTACCTCTTCTATCCCCTAACCCTCCCTGTCCGCCGTCAGGGTCCTGATCCTTTCGGGATGCTGCCGTCGGTATTCTGGCAGCCGGGATCCTAAACGTATACTGTGTGCATATGGGGATGTAACAAGATAGGAGGATGCGGTCACAAAACAACAGACATTTGTGTCTGTTTTTCTCATGTTCATAATTGACCCTTATTGTGTTTAAATTAAATATTAGCATGCACAGAGAAAAATGCTATATATTAAATATTACTATAGAATAGAGATCTCAGTTTTGATTCATTTGCACTTTTTGATATTTCACATGGGCCATATGATTGAGATATATAGTGCTCTGGTAAAAAAAAAAAATTGTAAGGGTACACTCACATCAGGAGCATTCATGAGCAATTACTGAAGAAAACATCAAGGATTTCAAAGAGTTAAACTCACTATTAAGAAAGACGGGATGCCCTGAACACGCTCCCTGCAGCATGTAGCGGGGGAGGGCACAGAGAACACAGGGGAAGATGTATTATTAACCTGGAGAAGGCATAAGGAAGTGATAAACCAGTGATATGTGCAAGGTGATAAAGGCACCAGCCAATCAGTTCCAATATGTAAATTTTAACAGTTAGGATCTGATTGGCTGGTGCCTTTATCACCTTGCACATATCACTGATTTATCACTTCCTTATGCCTTCTCCAGGTTAATACATCTGCCCCACAGTGAAGAGAGAATGTTCTTTACCTCACATCACGGTCTCACGTGCAGGAACATAAAGCACAGTGACAGAGGAGAGACAGCCTGTGCGGACGAAGTTGCCGGCTGTTGGTGTGTGTGTGTCTGTGACACTGTGCATGGAAGGGGGGAGAATACCTCCGCTGCGTGCGTTCCTGGGAGGGAGGAAGGGAGGAAGTCACGGGAGAAGTATGAACTGACCGAAGAGGAGCCCCAAGCCGGCGCCGCTGTGCTGTCATACTGCTAACGGGTGCAGCGGCAGCCGACAGCAACAGCGCACACAGCGGAGTAGCAGAGCAGGGAGAGCGCCTCTCCTGCACAGCGCCTCCCTGCTTTGCAGACTCTGCTGAGCGGGTAGCGCCGGGCCTGTGGCCACCTTTACTCTTCCACTGCAATCAGTTCAGTGCTTGTCGTTCCTGGTTTGACGTCACAAACACACCCAGCGTTCGCCCAGACACTCCCCCGTTTCTCCAGCCACTCCCGCGTTTTTCCCAGAAACGGCAGCGTTTTTTCACACACACCCATAAAACGGCCAGTTTCCGCCCAGAAACACCCACTTCCTGTCAATCACACTACGATCAGCAGAACGAAGAAAAAACCTCGTAATGCCGTGAGTTAAATACCAAACTTCTTAGCAAATTTACTTGGCGCAGCCGCAGTGCGAACATTGCGCATGCGCAGTTAGCGGAAAATCGCACCGATGCAAAGGAAAATAACGAGCGAACAACTCGGAATGAGGGCCCATGTGCACTGCAGGGGGGGGGGGGGGGGGCAGATATAATGTTTCCAGAGAGTTAGATTTGGGTGGGTTATATTGTTTCTGTGCAGGGTAAATACTGGCTGCTTTATTTTTACACTGCAATTTAGATTTCAGTTTGAACACACCCCACCCAAATCTAACTCTCTCTGCACATGTTATATCTGCCCCCCCCCCCCTGCAGTGCACATGGGGGGTCATTCCGAATTGAGCGCTTGCTAGCAGTTTTTAGCAGTCGTGCAAACGCTGTGCCGCCGCCCACCGGGAGTGTATTTTAGCTTAGCAGAAGTGCGAACGTTTTTATCGCAGAGTGCCTGCAAAAATTTTTTGTGTAGTTTCAGAGTAGCTCAAAACCTACTCAGCGCTTGCGATCACTTCAGACTATTCAGTTCCGGATTTGAAGTCACACACCCGCCCTGCGTTCGCCCAGCCGCGCCAGCATTTTCCCTAGCACGCCTGCGTTTTTCCGAACACTCCCTGAAAACGGTCAGTTGCCACCCAGAAATGCCCACTTCATGTCAATCACTCTGCGGCCACCAGTGCGACTGAAACGCATCGCTAGACCCAGTGCAAAACTGCATCGTTCGTTGTACCGTACGACGCGCGTGCGCATTGCGCCGCATACGCATGCGCAGAACTGCCATTTTTAAGCCTGATCGCTGCGCTGCGAACAAATGCAGCAAGCGATCAACTCGGAATGACCCCCATGGTTTTGCCCATCTGCTAACAAATTTGCTGCTACGATCAGGTCTGAATTAGGCCCACTGTCATGTGCCACTGCCACGTGCGGGCAGTGGGAAAATAGGGGGTTGCATGGCCACTGTCTGGGCAATATAAATGTGCAACCAGCAGCCCTCTGGAGCAACAGTCGAACTGTAAACAAGAGCTATAGTCAGGCTCCAGGGCACAAGTGGGGAGGGAGCCAGGAAGCATGACAGGAGCCACAGTTCCCAATCTTCAGTCCCTGTTCCAGAGATCACCTCCTGGCTGCAGATAGCAGTGGGCGCGGGTCCCAGCATTAACAGCCAGCGGCAGCTGCAGTGATCTCATCTCCAGGTGCAGCTTCAGTGATGTGAGAAGAATGCTGGAAGCGAGGTCCCCAGCGCAAAGGGTATCAGAATGATAGGTTGAGAGTACTAAGGTCGACCACTATTGGTCGTCATGCATTAGGTCGACATTGACAAAAGGACGATATTGTCAAAAGATCATCATGGGAAAAGGTCGACGTGATTTTTTTTTGTAAAAAAATCCATCTTCAACGTTTTAATGTTTTACCATCCACGGGGACTATGATTGGGAATAGTAAACTGTGCCGAGCGCAGTCGCAGCAGAGTGAAGGGAAGTGGTGCACTAATTGGGTTTCCCGGTTATTTTACAGAGAAAATTACCCCCCCCCCCCAATAATAAAAAATTAAAATTAAAATGTCGACATTGTGCATGTCGACCTTTTGGGGTTGACCTAGACACTGTTGACTTTTTACAGGTTGACCAATTGATCCATAACCGCACAGAGCCAGAGGTCGGCGGCCAAGTCACTGAGCCGAGGAGTGTGCTGACTTATATCTCAGGCCATTGCAGAGGACGTTCCTCCTGAGCCACGAGCAGGTGGCGCCGGCCAGTGGGGGAATAGCTAACCAGCGTATAGCAATGGAAGCAGGTGATGCTGGAGTAGTGCCCAGGCTTGCCTCTCTGCTGTCCACCAATGAGAGAGGCGCATTGAGGAGGCGGGGGAGCCGCAACGTGAGCTGGTTGGTGAGACTGTAAGCACAGCAACCCTAACACACTGACAGGTATAGGGCTATAGCCTGCTGCCAGCTGTAACTCTCTGCTTGCTAGAAAAATTGCCTGTAATTTGTTAAACAATAATTTTGAAATACAACACCCCATCCTGTGGCTGTGTCTGGCAACGTAATACATTATTACCTGCAAGGTTAAGCCAGGAGCTATTACAAGGCTCTTTACTTAGGACTAAATACATATACAGGAGAGACAGTTATAGATACACTCCATCTTATCAGGGCTACTGCAGGAACTAGAGTATACCCGAATCAAGGATGTGCAGTGCGGGGAGGCAGAGCCTCACCTGTCATAATGATTAAAATAATACAACTAAGTATTTATAACATATATTCTGTCATAAATATTTTCTTTGTATTTTTCTAATCATCTGTGTCGTGAAAAGCCAGCCATACATGGATGGGAGGCTGTGAGAGCCCTGCCTCCCACTGACAGTGATAAGTGTCTGAGGCGGGGAGCGGGACCAAACAGTGGGCTGGAAAAGTTCATTTGAAAAAAGCAGTAGAAGCAGCATCACAGCACATCACCCTCAGTAACAGGGACGTGCCTTCAGCCCACATCAAAGCACGCCACTGTCACTCCAGAAAATGTGATTGGACAGCCGGATCCAGCACTGAATGTGACTGTATCCGGCTGTCACTGTGCGCTTCACTGAGTTTGCAGGGGCCGGGCAGCATCATTGTTTTTTTAAACTGCAGAATAGCCTGCTCATCACAAGTTTGATGAGCAGACAGTGATCGCGGGCACTGGTGGCAGCATCTGCTGGAGCGGTTATGTGCATTGTCGACAGCGGGTATTGGCGGTGGTGGTGGCAGAAGTCGGCGGTGTCTATGTGCATTGCGGCAGGTCTGGATCCTTGAGGATCCAAGCTCTGTCAGCCATTATAGCAGAGTTCGGCAGCGGGGCCCATTTCAAAAATGGCGTTGCAAAGATCCAAGATGGCCACCGTAAGTCAATCGTGGCTCACCATGTCATTGGCACCACTCTCTCTGGTTGGCTTATATAAGCAAGTGCGAGGCAGCGGCTGGCAGTATGCCAGCAGGGAGGGAGCAGGCAAGAGCTACCGAAGAGAGAAGACGTCCAGAAGTCCTGGTGGGCGGCAGCCATGCAAAAGAGCTTAAAGGCAGTCGCCCACCAGGTGAAGACATCAGAAGCCCTGCGGAGGCAATGGCCATGCAAAAGAGCTTAGAGGCCGCTGTCCCCAGGTGAAGATGCAGGAGGTAGACAGTGGAAGCCCTGTGGAGGCAATGGCCATACAAAAGAGCTTAAAGTCCGCTGTCCCCAGGTGAAGATGCTGCATAATAAACTATTAAAACATTAAGTGTGTTTTGTTTTTTTTGTATTTTCTTTACAGGCGTATACGGTTGCTAGCAGGCCCTTAATGTCCAGGCATGTTGGCACTTCTCCAAGTACTGGCATGTCAGGGCAGGCTTGCTGACCTATAAAGAACAATATTATCATACCATGAATCCCGCCGCCACCACTACCAGGGGTGCATGTGCTGGTTGTAGCTCGGGAGGAGGGGGGGCTAGACTTTATTTTTTTGGGTCCCCCTTGCAGAGGAATTCCAGCCCTGGGTTGACCAGTTTGGTTAGTTTTTAATGTGATGTCAGGGGATCTCCATACTGAGTGTCCCCACTGCTATAGTATTTTTCCCCCTGGCTGGTTCAGGTATGGTATACAAGTTAGACGGTTAAACTATAGACAGTCAGTAGATTGACACCATATGGTCCAACAGTCAAAAGGTCTACAGGGTCAAAAGTCCAACAGACAAAAAGTTTGACAGGGTCAAAAGGTCGACACAATTTTTTTTCTTATTTTGTTTTTGAACATTTTTTTTTTCAAAAATTGTTGCAATTCGTCCCCTTGTGGGCTTGCTTGGCTCGCCATGCTTTGGACTCGGTGGCTCACTTCGCTCGCCGCTAGTTTATGTTTGTGACATGGATAGTATATAAAAATAAGGTGTAAAACCATTTAAAAAAAAAACACGTGTTGACCCTGTCTACCCTTTGACCCTGTCAGACTTTTGACTGTGAACCATACGGTGTTGACCTAATGACTGTCTAACTTTTAACTGTCTATCAACCGCCTCCTGGCTGATTCAGCCTGGTACTGGTTATTGTTTACTAAAGGGAACCCCATGCTGTTTTAAAAAAATTTTTTTTTTATTGTGGGATGATTTAATTAGCCAGTGACCCAGCTGCCTTCAGCAGTATCCAAATTAATGTACGGAAAAGTGATACTTTGATGGAATATACACCATGACTGGTGTTGGAGCTATATAAATGAAGCCTTCCTTCACATATAGCATATTATATGAACTTTATAGGCTATGGTTCGCTTTAACTTTATCTATGTAACTTTGGTGACCTTATACAGAGATACACTATATGTGGATTTGGTATGAAATACCGCTTGTTGGGATGCCGGCACTTACATGACAGACAGCGGCATCCCGACAATGAAGATCCCGACATCGGAGGGGGTAAGTATTTTTACCCCTCTCCCCTCGGCTAGGCACTAGGGGGGCGGGGTTAGGGTAAGGAACTAGGTGGGGGGTTAGCCCTAGCCGCCACCCCCCACCAATTAAAAATGAACCCTATTATACACACACGAGGATCCACTCTCCTGGAAATGGCGAGTGCAGTGGATCCTCGTGTGTGTATAATAGGGTTAATTTTTAATTGGCCCATTTGTGATCATATCTCTCTCTCATGCACCCCTAAGCTCATTTACCTTTAATCTGGGTCAGCTGCTGTTTAGGTGTGTTGGTGACTGTCTCACTTTGAAAGCCTGAAGTCAGTTGGCAGGTGAGCTCTAAACCAGGTAAGCACATTTTCCCCTATGAGACAACAGTAGCCAGGTTCCTAAAAAATCTATGTGAAAGTCTATGTGATAGAGTAGGACTTGCGGTGAAATGGGGTCCCGTGGAGTGGGCCGCAAGCTTACATGCATTGTACAATTCATAAACCAAAACCCCATTGTTTATTCAGATGTATACCAAAGCATTAAGGTGAATGAAACTGCCAAGGAGAGTGCAGGGTTCTCTGTATATGTATATTTGAGTTCAGTGGTCACAGTCCACCGCACCCCAACCTAGGCGTGGGGAGTATGTGAGTACACCCATCTCCAGGGAATGGCGAGTGCAGCGGATCCTTGTGTGGGTGGGTGTGTGTGTGTGTGTGTGTGTATATATATATATATATATATATATATATGTAGCATGTAAAGTCCTGCACTCACATCAGAACAATAAACAACAATGGGGTGCACCTAGTGGGGATCTCCCTATACGGGTAGACCCACAATATTTAAACAAGAGTCCAACAATGTGGAGGTGCACTCGACGAATTCAAGCAATCAGCAACTTCAAATAGAATTAAATGTGGTTACTTAAACTCATAGTCATGGAGCAACTCAGACAACATGGAAAATCACTGCAGTAAATGAAATCCTGACTACCTCTACAGCCAATTCTATTTGAATAAATAAAGCCTGACTAGCCATACAGCATAGTTACTGTCTGAACATGGCATATTGATTTTCTGAAATATTGTGTATAATTGGAAGCTTGTCTTGATAAAGATCCTAGAATGAGGATCGAAACGTCGACCTAAAGAGCCGAATATCGACTGAAATAAAGCTATTGTGAACAAAATGAAGTTGCTGATTGCTTGAATTCGACGAGTGCACCTCCACATTGTTGGACTCTTGTTTATATATATATGTATATATATATGTGTGTGTGTGTGTGTGCGTGTGTAAGCCCTCATTCACTCTCACTCACTGGCTCATCACTAATTCTCTTACTTCCCGATATGTTAGGAAGATGAAATGTAACATAGGTATTCTGCAGGTGGGAAATAGGAAAACTACGTAATTAGAATATTAATAATCCCTCCTTAAGGGGATGAAAGGGGGGGTTAACATAATGACATAATTACCGATGCGTGGTTTGCGCTGTGTGAACGATAACGCCCAAACGGACAATCGGATGAAAATTTTAATTGCACCTCCAGTGTGTAGAATTTAATAAACTCTCGTGCAAAGAATGGGTAGAACAGCTAGTGTATTTCTCTGACGTCCTAGTGGATGCTGGGAACTCCGTAAGGACCATGGGGAATAGACGGGCTCCGCAGGAGACTGGGCACTCTAAAAGAAAGATTAGGTACTATCTGGTGTGCACTGGCTCCTCCCTCTATGCCCCTCCTCCAGACCTCAGTTAGAATCTGTGCCCGGCCAGAGCTGGATGCACCTAGTGGGCTCTCCTGAGCTTGCTAGAAAAGAAAGTATTTGTTAGGTTTTTTATTTTCAGTGAGATCTGCTGGCAACAGACTCACTGCTACGTGGGACTGAGGGGAGAGAAGCAAACCTACCTGCTTGCAGCTAGCTTGTGCTTCTTAGGCTACTGGACACCATTAGCTCCAGAGGGTCCGAACACAGGGCCTGACCTCGATCGTCCGTTCCCGGAGCCGCGCCGCCGTCCTTCTTGCAGAGCCAGAAGACAGAAGAGAACGACGAAAACGGCGGCTGAAGACTCCTGTCTTCATTAAGGTAGCGCACAGCACTGCAGCTGTGCGCCATTGCTCCCACAGCACACCACAGACTCCGGTCACTGTAGGGTGCAGGGCGCTGGGGTGGGGGGCGCCCTGGGCAGCAATTATAATACCTTTTGGCACAAATTATACACATAATACAGTCTGGCACTGTATATGTGTGCAAACCCCCGCCATTAAGTCACACAAAACGCGGGACAGAAGCTCGCCACTGAGGGGGCGGGGCCTTCTTCCTCAGCACACCAGCGCCATTTTCCCTTCACAGCTCCGCTGGAAGCAGCTCCCCAGGCTCTCCCCTGCAGTATCTGGATACAAGAAGGGTAAAAAAGAGAGGGGGGGCACTTAAATTTAGGCGCAAATAAGATAAGTAAGCAGCTATTGGGAAAAATCACTTATTATAGAGTACATCCCTGTGTTATATAGCGCTGTGGTGTGTGCTGGCATACTCTCTCTCTGTCTCCCCAAAGGACTTTGTGGGGTCCTGTCCTCAGTCAGAGCATTCCCTGTGTGTGTGCGGTGTGTCGGTACAGCTGTGTCGACATGTTTGATGAGGAGGGTTACGTGGAGGCGAGCAGGGGCAGATTAGTGTGGTGTCGCCCCCGACGGGGCCGACACCTGATTGGATGGATATGTGGAAGGTCTTAACCGACAGTGTCAACTCCTTACATAAAAGGTTCGATGACGCAGCAGCCTTGGGACAGCCGGGGTCTCAGCCCGCGCCTGCCCAGGCGACTCAGAGGCCGTCAGGGGCTCATAAACGCCCTCTGGCTCAGATGGTAGACACAGATGTCGACACGGAGTCTGACTCCAGTGTAGATGAGGATGAGACAAATGTACACTCTACAAAGGCCATCCGATGCATGATTACTGCAATGAAAGATGTATTGCACATTTCTGACGTTAACCCGGTTACCACCAAGAGGGGTATTATGTTTGGGGAGAAAAAGCAGCCAGTGACTTTTCCCCCATCTGATGAATTAAATGATTTGTGTGAAGAAGCGTGGAGTTCCTCTGATTAGAAACTAGTGATTTCTAAGAGGTTACTGATGGCGTACCCTTTCCCGCCAACGGATAGGTTACGTTGGGAAACATCCCCTAGGGTGGACAAGGCGCTCACACGCTTATCTAAAAGGGTGGCACTGCCATCTCAGGATACGGCCGCCCTAAAGGAGCCTGCGGATAGAAAGCAGGAAGCTATCCTGAAGTCTGTGTATACACACTCTGGAACTCTACTGAGACCTGCTATTGCTTCAGCCTGGATGTGTAGGGCTGCAGCAGCATGGACTGATACCCTGTCAGACAACATTGATTCCCTCGACAGGGATACTATTTTGCTTACCATGGAACATATAAAAGACGTTGTCTTATATATGCGGGATGCCTGCTGGCATCTAGAATTAATGCAATGTCCGTTTCTGCCAGGAGAGTATTATGGACTCGGCAGTGGACAGGTGATGCTGATTCTAAAAAACACATGGAGGTTTTGCCTTATAAGGGTGAGGAATTGTTCTGGGACGGTCTCTCGGACCTCGTATCCACAGTAACAGCTGGGAAGTCGACTTTTTTACCTCAGGTTCCCTCACAGCCTAAGAAGCACCGTATTATCAAATGCAGTCCTTTCGGCCTCAGAAAGGCAAGCGGGTCAGAGGCGCATCCTTTCTGGCCAGAGGCAGGGGTAGAGGAAAGAAGCTGCACCAGGCAGCCAGTTCCCAGGAACAAAAATCCTCCCCTGCTTCCACTAAGTCCACCGCATGACGTTGGGGCTCCACTGGCGGAGCCAGGTGCGGTGGGGGCGCATCTCCGAAACTTCAGCAACCAGTGGGTTCGCTCACAAGTGGATCTCTGGGCTGTACAAATTGTATCTCAGGGATACAAGCTGGAGTTCGAGGCGACTCCCCCTCGCCGTTACCTCAAATCAGCCTTGCCAGCTCCTCCCAGGGAAAGGGAGATAGTACTGGCGGCAATTCACAAGCTGTACCTCCAGCAGGTGATAATCAAGGTCCCCCTCCTTCAACAGGGAAGGGGTTACTATTCCACAATGTTTGTGGTACCGAAACCGGACGGTTCGGTGAGACCCATTCTAAATTTAAAATCCTTGAACACTTATATAAAGAAGTTCAAGTTCAAAATGGAATCGCTCAGCGCGGTTATTGCAAGCCTGGAAGAGGGGGATTTTATGGTGTCGCTGGACATCAAGGATGCTTACTTGCATGTCCCCATTTACCCACCTCACCAGGAGTACCTCAGGTTTGTGGTACAGAACTGTCATTACCAATTCCAGACGTTGCCATTTGGTCTCTCCACGGCTCCGAGAATATTTACCAAGGTAATGGCCGAAATGATGATACTCCTTCGAAGAAAGGGAGTTATAATTATCCCGTACTTGGACGATCTCCTCATAAAGGCGAGGTCCAAAGAGCAGTTGTTGGTCAGCGTAGCACTCTCTCAGGAAGTGTTGCAACGGCACGGCTGGATTCTGAATATCCCAAAGTCGCAGCTGATTCCTACGACGCTTCTGCTTTTCCTGGGAATGATTCTGGACACAGAACAGAAGAAGGTGTTTCTCCCGGAGGAGAAGGCCCAGGAATTGTCATCTCTGGTCAGGGACCTCCTGAAACCAAAACAGGTGTCGGTGCATCACTGCACGCGAGTCCTGGGAAAGATGGTGGCTTCTTACGAAGCAATTCCCTTCGGCAGGTTCCATGCAAGGATCTTTCAGTGGGATCTGTTGGACAAATGGTCCGGATCGCATCTTCAGATGCATCGGTTGATCACCCTGTCCCCAAGGGCCAGGGTGTCTCTGCTGTGGTGGCTGCAGAGTGCTCATCTTCTCGAGGGACGCAGGTTCGGCATACAGGACTGGGTCCTGGTGACCACGGATGCAAGCCTCCGAGGATGGGGGGCAGTCACTCAGGGAAGAAACTTCCAAGGACAGTGGTCAAGTCTGGAGACTTCTCTACACATAAATATATTGGAACTAAGGGCCATCTACAACGCCCTGAGTCAAGCAGAGCCCCTGCTTCAAAACCAATCAGTACTGATTCAGTCAGACAACATCACGGCGGTCGCCCATGTAAACCGCCATGGCGGCACAAGAAGCAGGATGGCAATGGCAGAAGCCACAAGGATTCTTCGATGGGCGGAGAATCACGTGCTAGCACTGTCAGCAGTGTTCATTCCGGGAGTGGACAACTGGGAAGCAGACTTCCTCAGCAGGCACTACCTCCACCCGGGAGAGTGGGGACTTCATCAAGAAATCTTCACACAGATTGTAAATCGTTGGGAACTGCCACAGGTGGACATGATGGCGTCCCGCCTCAACAAAAAGCTTAAAAAAATATTGCGCCAGGTCACGGGACCCTCAGGCGATAGCTGTGGACGCACTAATGACACCGTGGGTGTACCAGTCGGTTTATGTGTTCCCTCCTCTTCCTCTCATACCCAAGGTACTGAGGATAGTAAGAAAGAGAGGAGTAAGAACTATACTCATCGTTCCGGATTGGCCAAGAAGAACTTGGTACCCAGAACTATAAGAAATGATCTCAGAGGACCCATGGCCTCTGCCTCTCAGACAGGACCTGTTACAGCAGGGGCCCTGTCTGTTCCAAGACTTACTGTGGCTGCGTTTGACGGCATGGCGGTTGAACGCCGGATCCTAACGGAAAAGGGCATTCCGGATGAAGTGATTCATACGCTGATAAAAGCTAGGAAGGATGTGACAGTAAAGCATTATCACCGCATATGGCGGAAATATGTTGCTTGGTGTGAGGCCAGGAAGGCCCCAACAGAGGAATTCCAACTGGGTCGATTTCTGCACTTCCTACAGTCAGGGGTGACTATGGGCCTAAAATTGGGGTCCATAAAGGTCCAGATTTCGGCCCTATCTATTTTCTTTCAAAAAGAACTGGCTTCACTGCCTGAAGTTCAGACGTTTGTTAAGGGAGTGCTGCATATTCAGCCCCCTTTTGTGCCTCCAGTGGCACCTTGGGATCTTAACGTTGTGTTGGATTTCCTGAAATCACACTGGTTTGAGCCACTTAAGACCGTGGAGCTAAAGTATCTCACATGGAAGGTGGTCATGCTGTTGGCCTTAGCTTCAGCTAGGCGTGTGTCAGAATTGGCGGCTTTGTCATGTAAAAGCCCATATCTGATCTTTCATATGGACAGGGCAGAGTTGAGGACTCGTCCCCAATCTCTCCCTAAGGTGGTATCAGCGTTTCATTTGAACCAGCCTATTGTGGTGCCTGCGGCTACTCGGGACTTGGAGGACTCCAGGTTACTTGATGTAGTCAGGGCTTTGAAAATCTATGTAGCCAGGACGGCAGGAGTCAGGAAAACTGACTCGCTGTTTATAAACTTGCATGCACCCAACAAACTGGGTGCTCCGGCTTCAAAGCAAACTATTGCGCGCTGGATCTGTAACACGATTCAGCAAGCTCATTCTGCGGCAGGGTTACCGCATCCTAAATCAGTAAAAGTCCATTCCACAAGGAAGGTGGGCTCTTCTTGGGCGGCTGCCCGAGGGGTCTCGGCTTTACAGCTTTGCCGAGCTGCTACTTGGTCGGGTTCAAACACCTTTGCTAAGTTCTACAAGTTTGATACCCTGGCTGAGGAGGACCTTGCCTTTGCTCATTCGGTGCTGCAGAGTCATCCGCACTCTCCCGCCCGTTTGGGAGCTTTGGTATAATCCCCATGGTCCTTACGAAGTTCCCAGCATCCACTAGGACGTCAGAGAAAATAAGAATTTACTCACCGGTAATTCTATTTCTCGTAGTCCGTAGTGGATGCTGGGCGCCCGTCCCAAGTGCGGACTCTCTGCAATACATGTATATAGTTATTGCTTAACTAAAGGGTTATTGTTATGAGCCATCTGTTACTGAGGCTCAGTTGTTGTTCATACTGTTAACTGGGTATGGTTATCACAAGTTTTACAGTGTAATTGGTGTGGCTGGTATGAGTCTTACCTTGGATTCCAAATCCTTTCCTTGTTGTGTCAGCTCTTCCGGGCACAGTTTCCTTAACTGAGGTCTGGAGGAGGGGCATAGAGGGAGGAGCCAGTGCACACCAGATAGTACCTAATCTTTCTTTTAGAGTGCCCAGTCTCCTGCGGAGCCCGTCTATTCCCCATGGTCCTTACGGAGTTCCCAGCATCCACTACGGACTACAAGAAATAGAATTACCGGTGAGTAAATTCTTATTTTTTCTATCTAAAAATGGCACATTGCCAGTATGGGCCGAAAGATTCCAAAGACAGATAAATGTTTATTTTTGGGAAGCGCTCTATTACTATCTAGTGGAACTCACTGATTGTTTTTAAAACAAGGTAGATGCCTTATGTGTGATGTGAGTATAATGCTAATTTCTTTTAACCTGTTTTTGAGTATGCCCAAAAGATTCTTATACATATGTATACATTTAAAATGATTTAATATCAATACAGGTTGAGTATCCCATATCCAAATATTCCGAAATACGGAATATTCCGAAATACTGACTTTTTTGAGTGAGAGTGAGATAGTGAAACCTTTGTTTTTTGATGGCTCAATGGCCCTCATTCCGAGTTGTTCGCTCGGTATTTTTCATCGCATCGCAGTGAAAATCCGCTTAGTACGCATGCGCAATGTTCGCACTGCGACTGCGCCAAGTAACTTTACTATGAAGATAGTATTTTTACTCACGGCTTTTTCTTCGCTCCGGCGATCGTAATGTGATTGACAGGAAATGGGTGTTACTGGGCGGAAACACGGCGTTTCAGGGGCGTGTGGCTGAAAACGCTACCGTTTCCGGAAAAAACGCAGGAGTGGCCGGGGAAACGGTGGGAGTGCCTGGGCGAACGCTGGGTGTGTTTGTGACGTCAACCAGGAACGACAAGCACTGAACTGATCGCACAGGCAGAGTAAGTCTGGAGCTACTCTGAAACTGCTAAGTAGTTAGTAATCGCAATATTGCGAATACATCGGTCGCAATTTTAAGAAGCTAAGATTCACTCCCAGTAGGCGGCGGCTTAGCGTGTGTAACTCTGCTAAATTCGCCTTGCGACCGATCAACTCGGAATGAGGGCCAATGTACACAAACTTTGTTTAATACACAAGGTTATTAATAATATTGTATTAAATGACATTCAGGTTGTGTATATAAGGTGTATATGAAACATAAATGAATTATGTGAATGTAGACACACTTTGCTTAATGCACAAAGTTATAAAAAATATTGGCTAAAATTACCTTCAGGCTGTGTGTATAAGGTGTATATGTAACATAAATGCATTCTGTGCTTAGATTTAGGTTCCATCACCATGATATCTCATTATGGTATCTAATTATTCCAAAATACGGAAAAATCCGATATCCAAAATACCTCTGGTCCCAAGCATTTTGGATAAGGGATGCTCAACCTGGAAAACAAAACTAAAACAATTGACAAATGTTCTACATGTGACTTTTTCTTATAGACAATATAAACACCCTTTGATGTCAGCATATAATAACAATGGCCAATTGGCAAATGATTGTGTTGAAATAGCAAATGACAAAAATTTTCACTCAAAGCGTTTCGTCTATGGCAACTTCTTAAAGGGGTGTGTGGCATCCCAGTCCTGAGGGATACCCCTTTCATGGAAACATAGGACAGGGTTACAAGCTGTGGCTTGGCTGTGTCACTTGTGAACTTAATGAACTGTGACAGTCTGGGCTTCTGCAATTGAAGCCTGGGTGCTAGGCAACAGGGGCTGTGCACAACGGAAGCCAGGAAAAGACAGCCAAGGGATACTGGTACAAATACAGTAGTGCAGAACCAGGTTAGCATGTGTGGCATATTATCTGATGGTGATGTTCAGCTGGCCAGCGCACGAAGAATTGCAGGCAAAGTCATGTGGTTCAGTGTATCACATGGCTATGGTTTTATAAAGCGAGTGGACACTAAACAAAGAGTATACGTGCACTATACTGGCATTCAGAAGACCAACCCGAAAGAGTGCTTCCGGAGCCTGAGAAGCAACGACATGGTCGAGTTTGAATTGGCGAATGGGAAGAAAGGCATCAAAGCCATTAACGTGACTGGTCCCAGTGGTGTTCCAGTAAAAGGCAACAAGTATGCGACAGATCGCGATCAACATTGGTGCTATCCACGTTATGGAGGTCCTCCACACAACTGTCAGAGAAACGACCAATACTGCAAAGGTGGAGAGAGAATGAGAGTAGTCGAAAGTGCCACTGATAGAAGGAACGCTGTCCCTCCACAGCCTGAAGAGAGAGGTGTGGGCGAAAATCCCATGTCATATCTGTACCCAGAGAGGTATGGCCCTGCTAACGAGTATAGTACCATAAGTGGTGACAAAAAGTCAATGGTTGTTCATCGTAACCAGCCTAAGAAATACTCGTCTAGTCATCGAGAGGCGGTGGAACCACAGCTCACAGAGGCGAAGAGGTCAAGTACACCTGAGTCCCCGTGCAATAGCGATCCTACTGCTGAAATGTTGAATGTGTTTCGGCCACCCTACAATCAGGTCTGCAACTGTACCTTGTTCTATGTCTGACATTGGTAATGATAATGTGGTAGATGTCTGTCCCCTTGTACCGAATGTGCCTGTTCCTGATGTAACTGAGTCAATTGATCAAAGTGAGGTAATTGGCCCATCAGAGGAGAGACGGTCGACCCGCTCCACGCGGGGCCAACTGCCGGCCCGATACAGATATTGATGTACTTTTAGTCATTAACTTTTGGCAGGTCTCTGTGTTATAAGGCATGAGGACACGCCTCATTTCAGTGGGGAAATTTGTGGCATCCCAGTCCTGAGGGATACCCCTTTCATGGAAACATAGGACAGGGTTACAAGCTGTGGCTTGGCTGTGTCACTTGTGAACTTAATGAACTGTGACAGTCTGGGCTTCTGCAATTGCAGCCTGCGTGCTAGGCAACAGGGGCTGTGCACAACGGAAGCAATCTGGAGGGTGTTGAGACCGAGGAGAATCTGACTGTTCCTGAGAGGAGCACGGGAAAAAGGTAGAGATGAGCGCCTGAAATTTTTCGGGTTTTGTGTTTTGGTTTTGGGTTCGGTTACGCGGCCGTGTTTTGGGTTCGAACGCGTTTTGGCAAAACCTCACCGAATTATTTTTGTCGGATTCGGGTGTGTTTTGGATTCGGGTGTTTTTTTCCAAAAACACTAAAAAACAGCTTAAATCATAGAATTTGGGGGTCATTTTGATCCCAAAGTATTATTAACCTCAAAAACCATAATTTACACTCATTTTCAGTCTATTCTGAATACCTCACACCTCACAATATTATTTTTAGTCCTAAAATTTGCACCGAGGTCGCTGTGTGAGTAAGATAAGCGACCCTAGTGGCCGACACAAACACCGGGCCCATCTAGGAGTGGCACTGCAGTGTCACGCAGGATGTCCCTTCCAAAAAACCCTCCCCAAACAGCACATGACGCAAAGAAAAAAAGAGGCGCAATGAGGTAGCTGTGTGAGTAAGATTAGCGACCCTAGTGGCCGACACAAACACCGGGCCCATCTAGGAGTGGCACTGCAGTGTCACGCAGGATGGCCCTTCCAAAAAACCCTCCCCAAACAGCACATGACGCAAAGAAAAAAAGAGGCGCAATGAGGTAGCTGACTGTGTGAGTAAGATTAGCGACCCTAGTGGCCGACACAAACACCGGGCCCATCTAGGAGTGGCACTGCAGTGTCACGCAGGATGGCCCTTCCAAAAAACCCTCCCCAAACAGCACATGACGCAAAGAAAAAAAGAGGCGCAATGAGGTAGCTGACTGTGTGAGTAAGATTAGCGACCCTAGTGGCCGACACAAACACCGGGCCCATCTAGGAGTGGCACTGCAGTGTCACGCAGGATGTCCCTTCCAAAAAACCCTCCCCAAACAGCACATGACGCAAAGAAAAAAAGAGGCGCAATGAGGTAGCTGTGTGAGTAAGATTAGCGACCCTAGTGGCCGACACAAACACCGGGCCCATCTAGGAGTGGCACTGCAGTGTCACGCAGGATGTCCCTTCCAAAAAACCCTCCCCAAACAGCACATGACGCAAAGAAAAAAAGAGGCGCAATGAGGTAGCTGACTGTGTGAGTAAGATTAGCGACCCTAGTGGCCGACACAAACACCGGGCCCATTTAGGAGTGGCACTGCAGTGTCACGCAGGATGTCCCTTCCAAAAAACCCTCCCCAATCAGCACATGATGCAAAGAAAAAGAAAAGAAAAAAGAGGTGCAAGATGGAATTATCCTTGGGCCCTCCCACCCACCCTTATGTTGTATAAACAAAACAGGACATGCACACTTTAACCAACCCATCATTTCAGTGACAGGGTCTGCCACACGACTGTGACTGATATGACGGGTTGGTTTGGACCCCCCCCAAAAAAGAAGCAATTAATCTCTCCTTGCACAAACTGGCTCTACAGAGGCAAGATGTCCACCTCATCTTCACCCTCCGATATATCACCGTGTACATCCCCCTCCTCACAGATTATCAATTCGTCCCCACTGGAATCCACCATCTCAGCTCCCTGTGTACTTTGTGGAGGCAATTGCTGCTGGTCAATGTCTCCGCGGAGGAATTGATTATAATTCATTTTAATGAACATCATCTTCTCCACATTTTCTGGATGTAACCTCGTACGCCGATTGCTGACAAGGTGAGCGGCGGCACTAAACACTCTTTCGGAGTACACACTTGTGGGAGGGCAACTTAGGTAGAATAAAGCCAGTTTGTGCAAGGGCCTCCAAATTGCCTCTTTTTCCTGCCAGTATAAGTACGGACTGTGTGACGTGCCTACTTGGATGCGGTCACTCATATAATCCTCCACCATTCTATCAATGTTGAGAGAATCATATGCAGTGACAGTAGACGACATGTCCGTAATCGTTGTCAGGTCCTTCAGTCCGGACCAGATGTCAGCATCAGCAGTCGCTCCAGACTGCCCTGCATCACCGCCAGCGGGTGGGCTCGGAATTCTGAGCCTTTTCCTCGCACCCCCAGTTGCGGGAGAATGTGAAGGAGGAGATGTTGACAGGTCGCGTTCCGCTTGACTTGACAATTTTGTCACCAGCAGGTCTTTCAACCCCAGCAGACCTGTGTCTGCCGGAAAGAGAGATCCAAGGTAGGCTTTAAATCTAGGATCGAGCACGGTGGCCAAAATGTAGTGCTCTGATTTCAACAGATTGACCACCCGTGAATCCTTGTTAAGCGAATTAAGGGCTGCATCCACAAGTCCCACATGCCTAGCGGAATCGCTCCCTTTTAGCTCCTTCTTCAATGCCTCCAGCTTCTTCTGCAAAAGCCTGATGAGGGGAATGACCTGACTCAGGCTGGCAGTGTCTGAACTGACTTCACGTGTGGCAAGTTCAAAGGGCATCAGAACCTTGCACAACGTTGAAATCATTCTCCACTGCACTTGAGACAGGTGCATTCCATCTCCTATATCGTGCTCAATTGTATAGGCTTGAATGGCCTTTTGCTGCTCCTCCAACCTCTGAAGCATATAGAGGGTTGAATTCCACCTCGTTACCACTTCTTGCTTCAGATGATGGCAGGGCAGGTTCAGTAGTTTTTGGTGGTGCTCCAGTCTTCTGTACGTGGTGCCTGTACGCCGAAAGTGTCCCGCAATTTTTCTGGCCACCGACAGCATCTCTTGCACGCCCCTGGCGTTTTTTTAAAAATTCTGCACCACCAAATTCAAGGTATGTGCAAAACATGGGACGTGCTGGAATTTGCCCATATTTAATGCACACACAATATTGCTGGCGTTGTCCGATGCCACAAATCCACAGGAGAGTCCAATTGGGGTAAGCCATTCCGCGATGATCTTCCTCAGTTGCCGTAAGAGGTTTTCAGCTGTGTGCGTATTCTGGAAAGCGGTGATACAAAGCGTAGCCTGCCTAGGAAAGAGTTGGCGTTTGCGAGATGCTGCTACTGGTGCCGCCGCTGCTGTTCTTGCGGCGGGAGTCCATACATCTACCCAGTGGGCTGTCACAGTCATATAGTCCTGACCCTGCCCTGCTCCACTTGTCCACATGTCCGTGGTTAAGTGGACATTGGGTACAACTGCATTTTTTAGGAGACTGGTGAGTCTTTTTCTGACGTCCGTGTACATTCTCGGTATCGCCTGCCTAGAGAAGTGGAACCTAGATGGTATTTGGTAACGGGGGCACACTGCCTCAATAAATTGTCTAGTTCCCTGTGAACTAACGGCGGATACCGGACGCACGTCTAACACCAACATAGTTGTCAAGGACTCAGTTATCCGCTTTGCAGTAGGATGACTGCTGTGATATTTCATCTTCCTCGCAAAGGACTGTTGAACAGTCAATTGCTTACTGGAAGTAGTACAAGTGGGCTTATGACTTCCCCTCTGGGATGACCATCGACTCCCAGCAGCAACAACAGCAGCGCCAGCAGCAGTAGGCGTTACACGCAAGGATGCATCGGAGGAATCCCAGGCAGGAGAGGACTCGTCAGACTTGCCAGTGACATGGCCTGCAGGACTATTGGCATTCCTGGGGAAGGAGGAAATTGACACTGAGGGAGTTGGTGGGGTGGTTTGCGTGAGCTTGGTTACAAGAGGAAGGGATTTACTGGTCAGTGGACTGCTTCCGCTGTCACCCAAAGTTTTTGAACTTGTCACTGACTTATTATGAATGCGCTGCAGGTGACGTATAAGGGAGGATGTTCCGAGGTGGTTAACGTCCTTACCCCTACTTATTACAGCTTGACAAAGGGAACACACGGCTTGACACCTGTTGTCCGCATTTCTGGTGAAATACCTCCACACCGAAGAGCTGATTTTTTTGGTATTTTCACCTGGCATGTCAACGGCCATATTCCTCCCACGGACAACAGGTGTCTCCCCGGGTGCCTGACTTAAACAAACCACCTCACCATCAGAATCCTCCTGGTCAATTTCCTCCCCAGCGCCAGCAACACCCATATCCTCCTCATCCTGGTGTACTTCAACACTGACATCTTCAATCTGACTATCAGGAACTGGACTGCGGGTGCTCCTTCCAGCACTTGCAGGGGGCGTGCAAATGGTGGAAGGCGCATGCTCTTCACGTCCAGTGTTGGGAAGGTCAGGCATCGCAACCGACACAATTGGACTCTCCTTGTGGATTTGGGATTTCAAAGAACGCACAGTTCTTTGCGGTGCTTTTGCCAGCTTGAGTCTTTTCAGTTTTCTAGCGAGAGGCTGAGTGCTTCCATCCTCATGTGAAGCTGAACCACTAGCCATGAACATAGGCCAGGGCCTCAGCCGTTCCTTGCCACTCCGTGTGGTAAATGGCATATTGGCAAGTTTACGCTTCTCCTCCGACAATTTTATTTTAGGTTTTGGAGTCCTTTTTTTACTGATATTTGGTGTTTTGGTTTTGACATGCTCTGTACTATGCCATTGGGCATCGGCCTTGGCAGACGACGTTGCTGGCATTTCATCGTCTCGGCCATGACTAGTGGCAGCAGCTTCAGCACGAGGTGGAAGTGGATCTTGATCTTTCCCTAATTTTGGAACCTCAACATTTTTGTTCTCCATATTTTAATAGGCACAACTAAAAGGCACCTCAGGTAAACAATGCAGATGGATGGATTGGATACTAGTATACAATTATGGACGGGCTGCCGAGTGCCGACACAGAGGTAGCCACAGCCGTGAACTACCGCACTGTACTGTGTCTGCTGCTAATATATAGACTGGTTGATAAAGAGATAGTATACTCGTAACTAGTATGTATGTATAAAGAAAGAAAAAAAAACCACGGTTAGGTCACTGGTATATACAATTATGGACGGGCTGCCGAGTGCCGACACAGAGGTAGCCACAGCCGTGAACTACCGCACTGTACTGTGTCTGCTGCTAATATATAGACTGGTTGATAAAGAGATAGTATACTCGTAACTAGTATGTATGTATAAAGAAAGAAAAAAAAACCACGGTTAGGTCACTGGTATATACAATTATGGACGGGCTGCCGAGTGCCGACACAGAGGTAGCCACAGCCGTGAACTACCGCACTGTACTGTGTCTGCTGCTAATATATAGACTGGTTGATAAAGAGATAGTATACTCGTAACTAGTATGTATGTATAAAGAAAGAAAAAAAAACCACGGTTAGGTCACTGGTATATACAATTATGGACGGGCTGCGGAGTGCCGACACAGAGGTAGCCACAGCCGTGAACTACCGCACTGTACTGTGTCTGCTGCTAATATATAGACTGGTTGATAAAGAGATAGTATACTCGTAACTAGTATGTATGTATAAAGAAAGAAAAAAAAACCACGGTTAGGTGGTATATACAATTATGGACGGGCTGCCGAGTGCCGACACAGAGGTAGCCACAGCCGTGAACTACCGCACTGTACTGTGTCTGCTGCTAATATATAGACTGGTTGATAAAGAGATAGTATACTCGTAACTAGTATGTATGTATAAAGAAAGAAAAAAGAACCACGGTTAGGTCACTGGTATATACAATTATGGACGGGCTGCCGAGTGCCGACACAGAGGTAGCCACAGCCGTGAACTACCGCACTGTACACTGGTTGATAAAGAGATAGTAGTATACTCGTAACAACTAGTATGACGACGGTATAAAGAATGAAAAAAAAACCACGGTTAGGTGGTATATAATACAATTATGGTTGGACGGACTGCCTGCCGAGTGCCGACACAGAGGTAGCCACAGCCGTGAACTACCGCACTGTACACTGGTTGATAAAGAGATAGTAGTATACTCGTAACAACTAGTATGACGACGGTATAAAGAATGAAAAAAAAACCACGGTTAGGTGGTATATAATACAATTATGGTTGGACGGACTGCCTGCCGAGTGCCGACACAGAGGTAGCCACAGCCGTGAACTACCGCACTGTACACTGGTTGATAAAGAGATAGTAGTATACTCGTAACAACTAGTATGACGACGGTATAAAGAACGAAAAAAAAACCACGGTTAGGTGGTATATATTATAATACAATTATGGATGGACGGACTGCCTGCCGAGTTCCGACACAGAGGTAGCCACAGCCGTGAACTACCGCACTGTACACTGGTTGATAAAGAGATAGTAGTATACTCGTAACAACTAGTATGACGACGGTATAAAGAACGAAAAAAAAACCACGGTTAGGTGGTATATATTATAATACAATTATGGATGGACGGACTGCCTGCCGAGTTCCGACACAGAGGTAGCCACAGCCGTGAACTACCGCACTGTACACTGGTTGATAAAGAGATAGTAGTATACTCGTAACAACTAGTATGACTATGACGACGGTATAAAGAAAGAAAAAAAAAACCACGGTTAGGTGGTATATAATACAATTATGGATGGACGGACTGCCTGCCGAGTGCCGACACAGAGGTAGCCACAGCCGTGAACTACCGCACTGTACTGTGTCTGCTGCTAATATAGACTGGTTGATAAAGAGATAGTATACAATACTACTAATATACTGGTGGTCAGGCACTGGTCACCACTAGTCACACTGGCAGTGGCACTCCTGCAGCAAAAGTGTGCACTGTTTAATTTTAATATAATATTATTTATCATGTACTCCTGGCTCCTGCTATAACAACCTGCAGTGCTCCCCAGTCTCCCCCACAATTATAAGCTTTATATACAATACATTGATGTGCAGCACACTGGGCTGAGCAGTGCACACAGACTGAGTCACTGTGTGACTGTGTATCGTTTTTTTCAGGCAGAGAACGGATATATTAAATAAAACAAACAACTGCACTGTCTCTGGTGGTCACTGGTCACTGTGGTCGTCAGTCACTAAACTCTGTCTGCACTCTGCACTCTCTTCTAATCTACAGTATCACAGCAATCTCTCTCTCTCTCTCTCTTCTAAATCTAATCTAAATGGAGAGGACGCCAGCCACGTCCTCTCCCTATCAATCTCAATGCACGTGTGAAAATGGCGGCGACGCGCGGCTCCTTATATAGAATCCGAGTCTCGCGAGAATCCGACAGCGTCATGATGACGTTCGGGCGCGCTCGGGTTAACCGAGCAAGGCGGGAAGATCCGAGTCGCTCGGACCCGTGAAAAAAAAAGTGAAGTTCGTGCGGGTTCGGATTCAAAGAAACCGAACCCGCTCATCTCTAGAAAAAGGGCAGAGGATTTATAGGCTGCAGAGGGGGATGTGACGTCAGACGCCAGTATGCTGAGAAAGCCTGCATCTGCCAAAGTGATACGTAGAGGGTCTGAGAGATTCAAGCAGTGATCAGCGTGGTTTGAAGTAAACATTCCACAGGCTGTGATTTACTGCAGCTCAGACGAGACAGCAATAGTTCTTATGCACAGAGGAGAAACAGCGCTGCACGGTGAGACAACGGAGTTCGTGTGGGGTGGCCCCCTGAGTAAACAGATCATCACTACAGTCATAGGACACGTGAGTCTGGCTAAGTTAGCCACTGACTTCTGGAGTAGCCTAATGACTGGTACAGTCTCATACACTATACTAAACAGCTGCGTCCTGGTGTAAAGACTCATAATTAGCCTCTAAAGAAGAGTGAAGTAATATAAAGGCCCCCCTCTGCCCCTCCGTAGACTACAAGGCTGGCAGCCTATATAAGAGAGAGACTCTGGTCACGAATGACTGAACACTGCCTTACAAGGTAAATCACTGCTATCTCAGTGAAACTGACATTGATTATACATTGAGCATTTAGAAGTGATCCTCCACACTGCGGGCACCACCTGAGAACAAATAGAGATTAACAAGACTATATCCCTCATACAGAGAGGAAATTCAACAGACTTCCAGTTTGGGATCTCCAATTTAAATAGTGATCTGTTGGGGCTCCTCCAAGATACAGCAATTGGTGACATTTACACTATACTTGCCAGTCCCTACATATTACATGGAAATCAAGTTGTTATCAAAGGATTGCAATCCAAAAATCCTGTGCACAGGTATAAAAGCAACATTTGGACACTATTCAGGTTATGTGTGTTTGGGTACCCGATGCTAATGTTTATACAGTAATTAAGCATAGTTGTGATAATTGATTAGTGTCTTGTTTGTGCTTAAAGGCGTCATTGTTGTATTATACTGAGTACCTACTGTACTAGTGTACAGGCTATATCGCATGCACTGGTTCTTGAAATAAATACACCTGCATTATTAATGAACGTTGTTTTCCATATTCAAAAGTGTGTTACTCATACCTTCAGACCTCTCCGCGAAGAAAATAGAAGTATCATCGCAAAGCGGATTTCTGGTAAGCACATTGCCATAAGGGGTTCACCTGAGGGTACCACAGGTGTTTTAGACGTGAAAAAAAGAACAAAGAAGAAGGTATCTCAATATACAGGAAAAATATCAGAAAATTGTACAGATCAACATTTTTAAGATATCAATATTAAAGATAGACAAATGATATATGGTGACTCAGTAATTGTTCCAATATAGAATTACATTATTCTCATTACAGCTCAATATTCAAACAATTAATGAAAGTTAATTGGAAGACTTCAGATATACAGTAGGCCCTTAAAGGTGTTTTCAAATCATACACACCTGAAGAGGAGATACTCACTAGTTTTATCTGATTTTCATATACAGATGAGTTATTAGTATTCCCAGGGACAGTCCATAGTGCGTCATCACGCAGGGTACGATCGTGTTAGGAGCGTGATGACATTATGCGACCAGAATGAGGCCAGGAACGTGACCAGGAAGCGGGAAATACCTGCTCCTGGAACATAAACGGATTATTAAGTCCGTTTAAACAGCTCTTAGCCCTCACACTGACCACCAATGTTATATTTATTTAAAAAATTGAAGGAGAGAAGGTTTCCTAAATAATCTACCTTCAAAACACAAGCTAAATTGGTATTTAGAAGGTAATTAAAACCCAGGCAACAGGAAGTGATGTCACTCTCCTCTAGGTTTAAATAGCCAGTCTAGGAGAGCAGTGAATTATTCTCCCTTGGACTCCTGACTGCAGACTGAGGATAGAGATTACCATCAGACACTAGTCAGAAATTAGGTTGCTAAAATAAGATTTTGATACCTACGGTAAATCCTTTTCTCCTAGTCCGTAGAGGATACTGGGGACCAAATCAAGACCATGGGGTATAGATGGGATCTGCAGGAGACATGGGCACTCTTAAGACTTTTCATTGGGTGCGAACTGGCTCCTCCCTCTATGCCCCTCCTCCAGACCTCAGTTATAGGAACTGTGCCCAGGAAGACGGACATTTCGAGGAAAGGACTTACTTTAATACTAGTGGTGAGATACATACCAACTCACACCCTCAAGCATGCTGCACACATGGCATTCAACATAACACATGCCAACAGGCATGAAACAATTGCAGCAACATGCTGAACCTAAGATAACACAACTTGTGTAACCCGAATAACTAAACTGCAGGTAAAGTACACACTGGGACGGGCGCCCAGCATCCTCTACGGACTAGGAGAAAAGGATTTACCGGTAGGTATCAAAATCCTATTTTCTCATACGTCCTAGAGGATGCTGGGGACCACATCAAGACCATGGGGTTTATACCAAAGCTCCAGTGCGGGCGGGAGAGTGTGGACAACTCTGCAGCACCGATTGACCAAACTTTAGGTCTTCATCGGCCAAGGTGCCAAACTTGTAGAACTTAGCAAATGTGTTTGACCCCGACCAAGTAGCTGCTCGGCACAGTTGTAATGCAGAGACCCCCCCGGGCAGACGCCCAGGATGAGACCACCTTCCTAGTGGAATGGGCCTTCACCGACGTCGGTAACGGCAATCCAGCCATAGTATGAGCTTGCTGAATCGTATCTCTGATCCACCGTGCAATAGTCTGCTTGGAAGCAGGACACCCATTCTTGTTGTGAGCATACAGGACAAACAGGGCCTCTGTTTTCCGTATACAAGCTGTTCTAGCAACATAGATTTTCAAAGCTCTAACCACATCTAGAGATTTTGATTCAGTGAATGTGTCAGTAACTACTGGCACTACAATAGGTTGGTTTATGTGATAAGATAAAACCACCTTAGGAAGAAAATGTTGTCGAGTTCTCAACTCTGCCCTATCTTCATGGAAGATCAGGTAAGGGCTCTTGTGAGACAAGGCCCCCAATTCAGACACCCGTCTTGCAGATGCCAAAGCCAAAAGCATCACCACTTGCCAAGTGAGAAACTTCAACTCTATCTTTTGTAGAGGCTCAAACCAATCTGATTGAAGGAACTGCAATACCACTTTAAGATCCCATGGTGCCACTGGAGGCACGAATGGAGGCTGGATGTGCAGAACCCCTTTCATGAAGGTCTGAACCTCTGGAAGAGAGGCCAATAGTTTTTGGAAGAACACTGAGAAGGCCGAAATCTGAACCTTGATTGATCCCAATCGGAGGCCCGCCTCCACACCATCCTGCAAAAAATGGAGGAAACGCCCTAAGTGAAACTCTTCCGTAGGAGCTTTCTTGGATTCACACCAAGACACATATTTTCTCCAGATACGGTGGTAATGTTTCGACGTTACTCCTTTTCTGGCTTGAATAAGGGTGGGGATGACTTCCTTGGGAATACCATTCCTGGCTAGGATACGGCGCTCAACAGCCATGCCGTCAAACGTAGCCACGGTAAGTCCTGTTACACGCACGGTCCCTGCTGCAGCAGGTCCTCGCAAGGAGGAAGAGGCCGAGGATCTTTGATCAACTGCTGAAGATCTGGGTACCAAGCCCTCCTCGGCCAGTCTGGGGCAATGAAGATTGCTCGAACCCTTGTTTTTCTTATGATCCTGAGTACTTTTGGGATCAGCGGAAGTGGAGGGAAGACATACACTGACGGGAAAACCCACTGGGTCACTAGCGCATCCACTGCTACTGCTTGAGGGTCTCTCGACCTGGAACAGTATTTCTGAAGCTTCTTGTTGAGGCGAGACGCCATCATGTCTACTTGAGGAACTCCCCAAAGACTTGTCACCTCTGCGAAAACTTCTTGGTGGAGGCCCCACTCTCCTGGATGGAGATCGTGCCTGCTAAGGAAGTCTGCTTCCCAGTTGTCTACTCCCGGAATGAATATTGCCGACAGAGCTTGTAGATGTTTTTCTGCCCAGCGGAGGATTTTTGTCGCCTCTGCCATTGTCACTCTGCTTTTCGTTCCGCCCTGCCTGTTTATGTACGTGACTGCTGTTACATTGTCCGCCTGGATCTGCACGAGACGGTCTTGAAGAAGATGTACCGCTTGTTGAAGGCCTCTGTAAATGGCTTTTAGCTCTAGCACGTTTATGTGAAGGCAGGCTTCCTGATGTGACCAACGTCCCTGGAAGTTTTCTCCCTGAGAGACTGCTCCCCAGCCTCGGAGACTTGCATCCGTGGTTACCAGAACCCAGTCCTGAATCCCAAACCTGCGTCCCTCTAGCAGGTGAAAGCTGTCTAACCACCACAGGAGTGAAATCCTGGTTTTTGACGACAGAATTATCTTTCGGTGCATGTGTAGGTGTGACTCCGACCACTTGTCCAACAGGTCCCACTGAAATACTCTGGCATGGAACCTGCCAAACTGTATGGCCTCGTAGGCCGCCACCATCTTCCCCAACAACCGAATGCACTGATGGATCGACAGACTTGATGGTTTCAATATCTGTTTTACCATTTTCTGGATTTCCAGACCCTTTTTGACCGGAAGAAATACTCTCTGAACTTATGTAGACAGTGAAAAAAGTGGAAAAAGAGGGATGGCGCTGAGAGTGGTTTGATAATACTTATCTGGATGTCGGGATATCCTGATATTGTGGATGGTCTTCCTTCTCCTTCTGTTTTCTTTGGAGGTAATCTTCCAAAGAATTTCGGATGGTATATGTGAATAGAAAAATTGGAATGACTAGGTTATGTTCTAGTTCCAATTTGTTCTATGTAGATTATGCAATATAGAATTTGTTGCCAGATATACCTAGCTTACACAATAATTGGTAAGTCTCAGCACATAATGATTTCTTTAAATGATGATTGGAGCTAGAAGATCTCTCAATCATGCGCACTTTTTTTAGAGTGAGTGCGTACCTCCACTTACACTATAACGATAGCTGGTAAATTTATAAAGGTATCTTTTTTTCTCCTTTCAAATTCGTATCAGGGTTTGATCTTAATTTCAAATGATGTTACAACTACATAGACATCTTCAAAGCGTACCTAACTTACACTCGTTAGGTGCAATATCCTCCTATAAAGGTATCTTTATAAGTGTAGGAAGTCGTACCAGTACTCACGATGTTGGTGTGTGTTACATTCGCATCAAGGTATCTTTGTTCTTCATGAAGATAGAAGCTTATATATATATATGGTAAATTTAAAAAAATACATAATTTATTTTCTTTTTACAAAAAAGACAATGATAAGATCCAAAAAGGTTAAAAAAAATATATATATTGGCTGCCGGAGGGCACCGCCCGTATTATGGATTTAGGAAGACCAGCCAAATCTGTGCATAGGAACCGTTAACTATGAAACTGAGATGGAGAAAAAAATGGTCGTACCTTTAATCCAAACAGCGGGCGGTGTGGTGTCCAGCAGGCAATAGTCCTCAGCCGACGCGTTTCGAGTATGCTACTCTTTTTCAAGGCTGATGGAGGACTGTGTTTGCGGGGTATTTAAGGTATAAGGCCGGAAATTAGAAAAATGACATCACTTCCGGTTCCGGTGAATCTCTGAATTTGTGCATCTTAATTACTGGTTTTTTGGTTGTTTGTACATTCTGATCAATATAACTGGAGGATATGTGGGTATTCTGTGCGGTTTACTGATAATCTGATTTCATTTAATGGATTTATAGAGAAAACGCCGCACCGGAAGTGATGGTGGGGGTTTCTGGGAAATGTAGTTTTTTCTATTAAACGAGTATAACTCTTTCTTGTGAAGTATTTCTTTGGGGCATTAAAGCAATATATGCGTGGGTTGGGGATTACTTAGATTCGTTGGTGGTACAGTGATGAGTCTTGTATAAGCTCTAAAAGAGAGTGGTGTTTACGTGCCGCAACCGGAAGTTTGTAACCGGAAGTCTTGTCTGAGGCTTCTGGGAAATGTAGTTTTCATGGTGAAATGGAGTCCGGTTTTTTTCTTTTGTTGTTTTTTGTACACTTTACTGTGAGATAGAGTGAAATTGATATTGAAATCATTGTTATTGATTGATTCAAGGAATGTTAATAGGGAATCTTCATCTCCTTCCCATAAAAATAGGACATCGTCTATATATCTCTGCCATTTGATTAATTTGGTACCCCAAGCTACGCTGTTGTAGATGTTCTCCTCTTCCCAATAATTCATGAATAAATTAGCGTAGCTTGGGGCGAATTTTGTCCCCATTGCGGTTCCTGTGCGTTGTATATACTAATTGTCTATAAACTTCTGTTTTCTAGTTTCATAAAAAAACAGTAAACAGAATTATCCAGCTCCAACTTTATTTGAAATATTGTTCAGACAACTATCAACATTGAAAACATGTCCCAAGATTCCCCCTCTACGGACGAGGCAATCTCCAATATGTGGGAGATAAAATCCAGTGTCTTCTTCCAGAAACTACATCTCCCAGAAACCATAGGGACCACTTCCGGTTTCGGCACCCGCTAAGGAATGTTTTTCTCCATATAACAGTACCGATCGTCAAGCCTTCGGACACATCTACTAAATCATTTGACTGACTTCTTTGTATTAAGAATATTAAATACAAAAAACAACAAAAGAAAAAAACCGGACTCCATTTCACCATGAAAACTACATTTCCCAGAAGCCTCAGACAAGACTTCCGGTTACGAACTTCCGCTTGCGGCACGTAAACACCACTCTCTTTTAGAGCTTATACAAGACTCATCACTGTACCACCAACGAATCTAAGTAATCCCCAACCCACGCATATATTGCTTTAATGCCCCAAAGAAATACTTCACAAGAAAGAGTTATACTCGTTTAATAGAAAAAACTACATTTCCCAGAAACCCCCACCATCACTTCCGGTGCGGCGTTTTCTCTATAAATCCATTAAATGAAATCAGATTATCAGTAAACCGCACAGAATACCCACATATCCTCCAGTTATATTGATCAGAATGTACAAACAACCAAAAAACCAGTAATTAAGATGCACAAATTCCGAGATTCACCGGAACCGGAAGTGATGTCATTTTTCTAATTTCCGGCCTTATACCTTAAATACCCCGCAAACACAGTCCTCCATCAGCCTTGAAAAAGAGTAGCATACTCGAAACGCGTCGGCTGAGGACTATTGCCTGCTGGACACCACACCGCCCGCTGTTTGGATTAAAGGTACGACCATTTTTTTCTCCATCTCAGTTTCATAGTTACCGGTTCCTATGCACAGATTTGGCTGGTCTTCCTAAATCCATAATACGGGCGGTGCCCTCCGGCAGCCAATATATATATATTTTTTAACCTTTTTGGATCTTATCATTGTCTTTTTTGTAAAAAGAAAATAAATTATGTATTTTTTTAAATTTACCATATATATATATAAGCTTCTATCTTCATGAAGAACAAAGATACCTTGATGCGAATGTAACACACACCAACATCGTGAGTACTGGTACGACTTCCTACACTTATAAAGATACCTTTATAGGAGGATATTGCACCTAACGAGTGTAAGTTAGGTACGCTTTGAAGATGTCTATGTAGTTGTAACATCATTTGAAATTAAGATCAAACCCTGATACGAATTTGAAAGGAGAAAAAAAGATACCTTTATAAATTTACCAGCTATCGTTATAGTGTAAGTGGAGGTACGCACTCACTCTAAAAAAAGTGCGCATGATTGAGAGATCTTCTAGCTCCAATCATCATTTAAAGAAATCATTATGTGCTGAGACTTACCAATTATTGTGTAAGCTAGGTATATCTGGCAACAAATTCTATATTGCATAATCTACATAGAACAAATTGGAACTAGAACATAACCTAGTCATTCCAATTTTTCTATTCACATATACCATCCGAAATTCTTTGGAAGATTACCTCCAAAGAAAACAGAAGGAGAAGGAAGACCATCCACAATATCAGGATATCCCGACATCCAGATAAGTATTATCAAACCACTCTCAGCGCCATCCCTCTTTTTCCACTTTTTTCACTGTCTACATATTTCATTTTGGATCTATTGGGATAGATCCGGGATAAAAGTAGGAGGCAGCAGAGACCATTTTGGAGCGCCAAGGGATTCCCCAAACAATCATCTAAAAATCTCTGAACTTATGTGTCCAGAATCATCCCGAGGAAAAACAACCTTGTTGTCAGTTCCAATTGTGACTTTGGGTAATTTATGATCCACCCGTGTTGTTGGAGTATTGACAGAGAGAGTGATATGTTTTGTAACAACTGCTCCCTGGATCTCGCCTTTGTCAGGAGATCGTCCAGATAAGGAATTATATTGACTCCTTTCTGACGAAGGAGGACCATCATCTCCGCCATCACCTTGGTGAATACCCTCGGCGCTGTGGAGAGGCCAAAAGGTAACGTCTGGAATTGGTAATGCAATCCTGAACCGTGAATCTCAGATAAGCCTGGTGAGGAGGATAAATGGGAACATGCAGGTAAGCATCCTTTATGTCCACTGACACCAAGTTGTTCCCCCTCCTCCAGACTGGCAATCACCGCCCGAAGTGATTCCATCTTGAACTTGAACCTTTTCAGGTAGCAATTCAGATCTTTTAGATTTAGGATCGGTCTGACCGAGGCGTCCGGCTTCGGAACAACAAAGAGGCTTGAGTAAAAACCCCGCCCTTGTTGTGACAACGGTACCAGGACTATGACCTGGTCTTGACATAATTTTTGGATTGCCACTGTTACTGCTTCTCTTTCTGGCGGAGAAACTGGCAAGGTCGATTTGAAAAATTGGCATGGGGGAACGTCTTGAAACTCCAGTTTGTATCCCTGGGATACTATTTGCAACACCCAGGGATCCAGGCCAGACAGAATCTAGCCTTGGCTGAAGAGTTTGAGACGTGCCCCCACCCGAGCGGCCTCCCGCAAGGGAGCTCCAGCGTCATGCTGAGGATTTGGCAGAAGTAGGGGTAGACTTCTGCTCTTGGGAACCTGGAGCCGCTGTGGGCTTCTTTCCCCTTCCTCTTCCCCTACCTGCAAAGAAGGGGGAACCTCTCGTTCTTTTGTATTTATTGGGCCGAAAGGACTGCATTTGCGGGTGATAGGTCTTTTTTGCCGATGCAGGTGCAGAGGGCAAAAATGGTGACTTACCTGCGGTAGCCGCCGAGACTAACGCATCCAGGCCATCGCCAAATAACTCCTCACCTTTTATATGGGAGCGCCTCCATGTTTCTTTTGGAATCTGCATCCGCGTTCCACTGGCGAATCCACAGCACCCGCCTAGCCAATACTGCCATGGTAGCGGCTTGTGAACTCAAGAGTCCTATATCCTTCATTGCTTCCAGCATGTAGGCGGCAGCGTCCTTCATATTCCCTAACTTAAGGAGTATCTCATCTTTATCAATCGTGTCAATTTCTGATGACACGCATTCTGACCATTTTTCAATAGCGCGACTCACCCACGCGCAGGCAATAGTGGGCCTGAGCAGCGTACCATTGGTAACATAAATGGATATCAATGTCGTTTCCATTTTGTGGTCTGCCGGCTCCTTAAGTGAAGCCGTGCCAGGTGCAGGGAGAATTACCTTCTTTGTCAACCTGGAAAGCGCACTGTCTAACACAGGGGTGACTCCCATTTTTTCCTGTCCTCAGCCAGGAAGGGGTAAGCTATCTGAATCCTTTCGGAAATACGAAATTTATTATCAGGATTCACCCACATTCCTTCAAAAAGGGCATTTAGTTCGTGTGAAGGAGGGAACGTGACTTTTGATTTCTTTTCCTTACATAAATAAGCCTTCTCCTGAGGTACAGGAGTGCTTTCTGTAACCTCCAACACGTCCCTTATAGCCACAATCATATATTGTATACTTTTTGCCAATTTATGATCTATCTCTCTGGAGTCACTATCGTCGACACAAGAATCAGAGTCCGTGTCGGTATCAGTGTTTACAACATTCGCAAATGGTCTCTTATGTGACCCAGAGGGGCCGCCTGCATAAGGAGTAACAGCATCCTGAAAAATCACTTCTTCCACAGATTTTCTCCAGCATGCAGCCTTAGATTCAGACTTATCTAATCTTCGGTTAATCAGATGCATACTGTCACGTATCTCTTTCACCCATGCAGGCTCTTGGTGTGCCGGTAGCGCCACCACATTACAACTCTGTGTCCCTAAAATGGCTTCCTCCAGGGAGGAACTCCCTGCCTGAGACATGCCTCACACGTGTACAGCACACTCACAGACACACTGGGACTTATTTGGGGACAGATCCACAGTAAAATCTTTCAGAGAGACACAGTATAGGAGCAGCCAGTTCACAATCCCAGCGCCAGTATGCTATGCCTGTGAACACAGAATGCCCACAGCCAAACAGCGCTATTAAACAGTAATTCACACTATTAAATGCACCACAATCGCTTTGTGCCCCCCCTTAATAGCACCCTGTACTTGTCAGAAGTGGAGGAGAGGACCAGCGTGTTCTCTGCAGCCAGAGGAGCGAGAGAAAATGGCGCTGAGTAGTGTGCTGGCTGCCTGAGGAAGAAGCTCCGCCCCCACAATGGCGCGTCCTTACACTCAGTATACATCATGATATTTATACTGGCAGGGGTAGGGCTGTGCCAGCGGCATCTTATGCCCCCTTTTAGCCAGTTTGAGGTATATTTCTTGCTGCCCAGGGCCTCCCCCCCCCCCCCCCCGCGCCCTGCACTCTGCAGTGCCTGTGTGTGTGTGCAGAAATGGCGCGCTCCCGCCAGCCGCGCCGTACCTCAGCCGTCACTTACTTGATAGAAGTTAATTCTTCTCATACTCATCTGTCTTCTGACTTCTGGCTCTGCGAGAGGGGTGACGGCGTGCTGTGGGAGTGAGCATCTAGACACATGTCCTGTCAGCCAGAGGCAGAGCCATGAAACTCAGTAGGAAGTTGGTTCTGCTTCTGCCCCCTCAGTCCCACGAAGCAGGGAGTCTGATGCCAGCAGTTCTCCCTGAAAATAAAAAACCTAACATAAGTCTTTTCAGAAAAACTCAGTAGAGCTCCTCAGAGTGCATCCAGTCTCACTGGGCACAATTCTAAAACTGGAGTCTGGAGGAGGGGCATAGAGGGAGGAGCCAGTTCGCACCCAATGAAAAGTCTTAAAAGTGCCCATGGCTCCTGCGGATCCCGTCTATACTCCATGGTCTTGATGTGGTCCCCTGCATCCTCTAGGACGTATGAGAAATTATGCTTGGAGTTTGCAGCTTTCACCAATAGTAATTGTTGTAATACTTATGTTTTAGAAGAACCAGATTCAAATAGTTGAACTTCACTATTGGGCAGCGTTCAGTAAGTGAATAATAATTTCTGCTATTATATCTTTTAATTGTTATTACATAATTATTCAAACTTAGTATCTTTATCTATCTAATGGGTGTGGTATGGAAGGTCGACAGTAACTAGGTCGAGAGTGTCTAGGTCGACCACTATTGGTCGACAGTAACTAGTTCGACAGGGTCTCTAGGTCGACAGGTCAAAAGGTCGACATGAGTTTATGTTTTTTTGGTGTTGTTTTCTCCGTACAGTGACCAGGAACCCCAATTAGTGCACCGCAAGGTGCCTCGCTCTGCTACCGCTGCGCTCGGCACAGGTTACTATTCCCAATCGTAGTCCAAGTATGAAAAAGTTCAAAAAAAGAAAAAAAATTGTGAAACACTCATGTCGCCCTTTTGACCTAGAGACTCTATCGACCTAGTTACTGTCGACCAATAGTGGTCGGCCTAGTTACTGTCGACCTAGAGACCGGATCCCCTATCTAACATAGGAGCCTTGGTGACTATAACCAGAGCTTGCAAAGCTATATAACTTGAAGAATTCACAAAGGACCAGTGAAAAATTAAAGGTAAACAAATATGTGGTCACTAATTAGTAATACCCCTTTTATACCTAATTAAGCGGGTCGCATCCGGGAGCCTGACACGGGTGCTTCACAGGCGCGACCCCCATCAGGCCCCACTCTGCCACTGTTTCCAACCTGGCATATTGCCGGGTTGGTGATGTCAGCGATGACACAGGCGGGGGCAGCAATTGGAGATCACATGATCTCCAAGCGCCGCTCGTCCATACATTGTGAATAGGAAACGGGTTGCATCGACCCGGCTTCCCGCTTACACAGCACATCGAGCCGGGTTGAACCCGTGTTCAACCCTGCATGCTACCCGAGTTGGAATACTGGGTCACTCGACCCAGATTATTTCAACTGGGCCCTTTTACACTGCACAGCAACACGGGTTATGCACGCTCATGTGCAATAATAACCCGTGTTAGAAGCTGGCGGTGTAAAAAGGGGTGTAAGTAAATCTCTGTATACCTTCAATAAAAGAAAATTACCATGTAAAGGTATAATTACAGATGAATTTATTAATGCTGTCTAGATGCAGGAGGTCTGGTGACTATGCAGTAGTCCAGGCATATATAAAACCAACCGGGCTACATAAAGCCATATGAATTGGAAACTGCTGTAAGGAACATCTAAGCGTCATTAGTGAGTATTAACAACATCTTTTTGTTCTTTGTTTATTTTTATGTCCAACACACCCCTGAAGAAGTTGCCATAGACGAAAACTTTAGTCATTTGCTATTTCAACACAATCATTTGGCAATTGCCCATTTTTATTATATGCTGACACCAAAGGGTGTTCATATTGTCTATAAGAAAAAGTCACATGTAGAACATTTGTAAATTGTTTTACTTTTGCTTTATTGATATTAAATCATTTTAAATGTATACATATGTATAAGAATCTTTTGGATGTACCCAAAAACAGGTTCTCTCCCTCTCTCATCATCATATGCAGTTCAAATTTATAGTAATCTGTCATTGATGACCAAATGTATACGTATTGCTCCAGCTTCATTCTTTCACTCCGCCCACCACGCTCTGCAGTTCCTATCACACCATCACAGGCTTCTATTCTCCAATCCCTTGGCATTTTAAAAAGAAAACACAGGCGCATTCGTGGGAAGCGAGCAGGCCGGAAATGTATTTCCCCCGGTAACCATCTAAGTCCTTTGACCACCTGCTCACCCCCATACTCAAAGAACAATCAAATAGAAGTGATACCCAAAAGACGGCCCTGTGTTTGGAAGGACAGAACTGTCTACTCTCACTTTGTGACCCCCATACCCAGAGCTCCTGCACTTAACATAAAGAAAACTGAAGGCCCTCTGGTATGCCCAATCAGGTCAGTCCTTTGTAATGCCAGATCTATAAGAAACAAGACTGCAACAATTGCTGACCTTATTGAATCTGCAGATCTAGCCTGTATTACAGAGACCTGGCTAGATGAAAATGCAGCACCTATATTGGAGGCTGCAGTCCCAACAAACTACTCTGTCATCCACAACCCAAGACTGGACCGCAGGGGTGGCGGGGTGGCTATCTGCTTCAAAAAAGAACTTAAACTTAGGGTCCACCCTATTGAAACTACTCGCTCATTTGAGTGCATTGCTGCCCGGAGTTCGACAGGATTAGGTTTCAGACTACTTCTTATTTACCGGCCACCTGGAGATGGAAAGATATTTCTACAAGAAATTGCAGACACTGTTGCTGGCCTGGTTCTGGAACATCAAAGATGGCTCATCCTCGGGGATTTCAATGCATGGGTGGATGATGAGCTCTCACGCCTTGGCCAAGACCTCCTGTGCACAATGAATGGTCTGGGCTTCACACAGGTCATTCCCTCTGCCACACATAAAAGTGGTCACACTCTCGACCTCGTCTTTCAGATTGGATTAGAGGTCACTGACCTAAAAATAAACCCAGTCATCTGGTCAGACCACTACTCCCTCTGGTTCTCAGTTGCAACCCCTCAAATAAGATCTCTGCCCGTGGAGTTGACCAGGTATCGTCCAAGGAGGGGTATGACTCCCCAGGCTCTTGCAGCAAATCTGGATCTCTCTGCTATACAGGGTGCCTGTGAAGATCCCTGTTCCCTAGTCCGTTATTATAATAGGGATGTTATGGCTGCAATTGATATTATCGCCCCTGTGCGTTTAAGACCTCGTAAACCACAACGTCAAGCTCCATGGTTCGACAACAGTGTTAGTGAGCTCAAGAAAAGGGGGCGTAGACTGGAAAGACGATGGAGGAAGACTAACCTAGTGGATGACAAAATAAAACTAATAAAGCATAACGAAGAATATCAATCGACAATCACTCGTAAGAAAGCACAGTTCCTGTCAAATGAGATCACAGCAGCAAACAATAGGCCAGCTCAACTTTTCCGCACAGTGGAGATGCTTTGCAAGCCAGCATGCCTGCAGACTGATGAGACCCTCTCCCAGGCAAGATGCAACGAGTTTGCAAACTTCTTTGCAGATAAAATATCCACCATCCGGGCTGGAATCTCCACAGTGCCATCAAAGGAGTGCCAAACTACAAAGCCCGCCAATATAAGCTACCTGCCGTCATGGACCAGCTTTGATCCAGTGGATGTAAAGGACACTGCTGAAATTGCTCGGATTTTGCGTCCCACCACCTGTGATCTGGACCCAGCCTCAACCAAGCTTCTAATAGGTTGTATGGATATAATTGGTCCTGTCTTTACAAAAATTGTTCAATGCTCTTTGCAGACAGGCATTTTTCCTGGACCCCTAAAGGAAGCAATTGTTAGACCGCTTCTTAAAAAACCTAATTTAGATCCCGACTGCATGACCAACTACAGACCGGTATCAAACCTTCCTTTCCTAGGAAAGGTTATTGAGAAAGTCGTTGCAAATCAACTGGAAACCCGCCTGACAACCCATGATATTTATGATCCATTTCAATCAGGATTCAGGAGAAGACATAGCACTGAAACAGCCCTGGTGTGTGTGTTAAATGATCTTCTGATGGCAAAAGACAGAGGTGACTGTTCAATATTAATCCTTCTGGATCTCTCGGCAGCATTTGATACCGTGGACCATGGGCTTCTGATTGAGCGACTGATACATTTCTGTGGTCTGGATGGCACAGTCCTAAGATGGTTCAAATCATTTCTCACAGGCAGGTCACAGAGAGTATCATCTGGATTATACTCATCACCACCAGTGTCATTGCCATGTGGTGTCCCACAAGGTTCTATACTATCCCCCATGCTTTTTGCAGTATACATGCTCCCATTGGGCGAAATAATCAGGCGCCATGGCCTGGTCTACCACTGCTATGCAGATGATACACAACTGTACTTGTCCTTTGCTCCGGGCACTGATAACCCAATAGCAACCCTTAATGGCTGTCTAGCTGAACTACAGGAGTGGATGAGCGCCAGCTGGCTGCGACTGAACCCGGATAAAACAGAGGTCCTTATGATACGACCGCAACATCAAAGGACAAGACTGCAGCATAGCCAACCAACTGGACTTACACTCGGGGATTCAGAATTACAGACCAGTGATCGTGTGCGGAATCTTGGCGTTGTCCTGGATGGTGGCTTGACACTTAAACATCAGATATCAGCCACAATCAAATCCTCATTCTTTCACCTGAGGAACATAGCCAGAATCAAGCACTTAATTCCCTCAGATGATATGCCAAAAGTCATACATGCATTTGTATCATCTCGTTTAGACTACTGTAATGCCCTCTACCTTGGTCTCCCAGCAAAAGAATTGCAGCGCTTACAGCTGGTGCAAAACACAGCTGCCAGGCTATTAACCAACCAGCCCCGTTCTAGCCACATAACACCCATCCTCTACTCCCTTCACTGGCTGCCTGTACGATGGCGAATCATCTTCAAGATTGGCTTACTGAGTTTCAAAGCATTACATGACCAAGGCCCAAGGTACCTCAAACAGCTTCTGACCCCATACTGCCCCACTCGATTACTGCGATCTGTAGATGAAGGACTTTTAGCAGTACCTAGAATCTACCGTAATTCATCTGGGGGTCGAGCTTTTAGTCATGCGGCTCCGACTCTATGGAACTCACTTCCCCGCACAGTGCGAGAGGCCCCAACTATAGAATCCTTCAAAAGTAGACTCAAGACTTTTCTGTTTACTCAAGCATTCCCATAATTGTCCCTTTTAGTATCTTCATGCTTCTGTATTTTATGAAAATGTACTTCATTATTTTCTGTACTATATTATGCTATGTATCTGTTAAGCGCCTTGAGTCCTATGGGAGAAAGAGCGCTATATAAATAAAATTATTATTATTATTATTATTAAAAGGAATTAGCATCATACTCACATCACACGTCTACCTTGTTTTAAAAACATCAGTGAGTTCCATTAGGTAGTAATAGAGCGCTCCCCAAAAATAACCAGATAGATAGATAGATAGATAGATAGATAGATAGATAGATAGATATAGATTTACATATACGGGATGCATTTAGATTCCTGGGGGTTGGGATGCTGGCAGTCATGTGACTGAATCCAGAATCCCGACACCACTCTGTAGACTGGCGCCGGAATACCAACAGCCGAAATTCCCCTTGATATCCAGTTACATGAATATTTTATTGATCATCATTGTGGAATGGAAGTTGAGGAAGTGTCAAAATCCTTCATAAGATCTCAAGGAACGGTTAGGGTTAGGCTGCGGGAGGAGTGGGTTAGGTTTAGGATTAGGGGTAAGGTTAAAATAATTAATGGAATCCGACCATCAGTATTCTGAGTGTTGGGATACCACCATTGGCATTGTGACCAATGGGATCCCGACTGCTGGGATTTCGTACGGATACAACCGGATATAACCACAAACCTTCCCCATTCACTTCCCTCCTATTCAACATTAGTTCTTTCTAGCTCATTAAAACACGATTACATACAAGAAAAAAATGACTTCTGCTTGGTAATCCACAGGTCAATCAGCTAGTATATAAAAGGACAGTATGCCACTGTAATGAGAACCTATCCCTAGCATGCCATGAGGAATTATACAACAGGTTGAGTATCCCTTATCCAAAATTAAAAATCCCACATTTTTGGGTCCCCTACTGAGATAATGACATATGTATTATATATATATTATCTTTAAAATAAATATAGATATACAATATATATATATATATATATATATATATATATATATATATTATGTCATTATCTCAGTAGGGGACCCACAAATTTGGGATTTTTAATTTTGGATAAGGGATACTCAACCTGTATTTGCAATCTGTCTCCTGATGGGCTTGGGTCTCCCCAACTGAATTCAAAAGTCTTTGCATAGTGCCCCATGACACCCCATAATCAAATTCTAAAGTTTTGTTAGAAACCCCAGAACCACTGTCATATTTTCTGAAGCCTGAGAGCTGGCTGGCGGAATATCCAGTGGGCCAATTTTTTTTTTCGAAAGAGGATCCACAATAGATGTTTTAGCCACTAGGAATACTCAGGAGAGACTCCCTCACCTCTAGGCGCAGTAGTGGTTGCATACTAAAAATACAGTAGCCCCAACACTGCTCCCATTCATCCAGTGGCATCACTAGGGGAGTGCGTGAGGTGCATTAATGTGCTGAGCCAGAATCTCTTCATTGCAAGGGCTGTTAGAGAGAGAGCAGGCTAGATGAGTGGGGGCAGGCAGGACGAGTGAGCTGAAGAGGAGTGGGGGAAGGCTGGTAGCGTAGTGGGGTGGGTGGGCAGGACAGGCAGCCTGGACTCAACATAAATGCTGCAGCAGCATATACGAGTGCCCTCCGCCACACACGCCCCTGCGCAAAAGCCAACTACAGCTATTTAGCACAATGACAGCAGCTGCAGGTGGACTATCACAGAGGCAGGACAAATGAGATTGAGTCTGCAATGTGAACTTGATCTTATTGGATGGTGATCGTCTGCACGATCAGATGATTGTCCAGCTGCCCTGGAACTGCAGCTGATGGGATCTGGTCAGAATGCCGGCAATCCCGGAACCAGAATCCTGACCACCAGGATCCCGATGAAGTGTTTGCCGGGCTGCTGGACAGGTAAGTTGCAGGGAGGGGGTTAGGGATAGTCTGCAGGGTTAGGGAGGGTTAGGGTTAGGCACCCCTGAGGAGGGTTAGGGTTAAGCTGCAGGGGGGAGGGTTAGGTTTAGGCTGCGGGAAGGGCAGGGAGGTGGTTAGGTTAAGGCACCACTGGCAAGGGTTAGGGTGTGTGTGTGTGTGTGTGTGCATGGGGGGGGGGGGGGAGTTAGATTTAAGATGCGGGAAAGGAAGGTCAGGGTTAGGGGGGCATTGGGGAAAGGTAAGTATACCATTCCCCTGTCGGGATTCTCAACATCGGGATGCCGCGGTCTGTATTTTGACTGCCGGTATATCGAACCCGATCCCAGCTTATGTCATTGACCTAATGCGTGCACTGCTATGACTTTTTGTGGAGCCGCAGCAGCGGTAATACACAAATACTATTTTCAGCTTTTCCCTTGTGTACTAGCGTGCGACGGACCCAGGGACCTCAACTTTCACTACCCATGGACAGTGCAATTTCGCTAGTGATTCTGAACACTCCACCGTTGACAGTTTCGTAGCAACAGACCCCGCAGGGGCTTGGAGGCACTGGGTGGCTTGTGACTACTGGGGGTAATGTGGGGGCAATTGTCCCAGGCCGTCACTCTGCTGTCAGTGCAGCAGAGAGGAGCTGCCGGCCTGTGGAGCACAACCATGGAAGATATGTCCCTCCCAAAATGTCCGCCGCCTCAGAGGAGACAGTTATTAAGGATGCTAGAAGAGGCATCAGCCATTTTGGGAGGGACATTTTCAATAGTATGGAGGGGGCAGGTGCTAACAACCCTGCCCAGATCACAGACCTCTGGCGGCACCCGGGGGGAAAATCCCCTGACAACGAGCAGAACCTGTCAACAAGCAGGTACCATGGGATGGAATAAGTGAGCAAGGGAGGGAGAGTAGGAGTAAAACTTTTTTGGCATGGGGCGCAAAATTTGTAATTACACCCCTGCACACTGGCGCAGCATTGGGTGCACCATCTAAACTTGCAGCAGCCTATGGCAGGTGCAGAGTCTCCTTCTGAAATTCCTCTAAACATGGCCTTAGTAGTTGTGGATCTGTGTTTGCGACACACCCGGGACACTCCCATAATGCATATTTGATGCTTTTTTTTAGTTCTGTTTAGCCCACCTGCTAGTCACTGTCCAGGAATGCCTATGGTTTTGCGCCACTAGCATAACTCTGTAAGCGACAGTGGTCTCTGCGTACAGTCAGGGTTATGCATGCACTATAGGGCTTTTCAGGACTTATTGTGCGTGCGCAGTAA